>NC_086332.1:34589385-34933185 GCF_032445375.1 Bacillus rossius redtenbacheri
TAGCTTGTAGTTGTTAGATGTTAAAGTTATTTGTTAGATGAAAAAAATAACAAATGCACATACCACAACATTTCAAGTTAAGCACACAAACCCCTAAAAGACTTATTAATAATTATTAGGTTCCAATACCAATTAAAAATCAATTTTCTTTTATCATCAAGATGCTGTAGGAGGAGTTTTTGATTAAACAGTATCTCACTTAGGAATACCACATAAGATGAAATAAAATTGCTTTTTAACTATAGAGAAAAATACTCCTGACACACTAGTTTATCTTTTAAGAAGTTTATAATTTTTAAAAATAATTTCAGAAAGTGTTATGAAACATTACTTGAAATGTATTGGCTCTACATTTTCATTAATTTTTTATAAATGTGTTAGCTGAAAAGAACATTGTTGCTGTTAGCATTTACAAGAGAAAAAAATGAATAAGAATATTTTATTTTAGTTTTGTGTTTTTAGTAAAAATTTTACTTTGGAAGGCTTGATTTAGGAAAGCAGTTTTTAAGATATTAAAACTTATCACCAGTGACTAAAATTACTATCAAGCACGAAACATAATTTTATCAAAGCAGCATATTTAGTTTTCACTTTACTTATTTTTTTATTATTTTTTAAATTCAAAATCAGATATTTTAGATTTTATTTTATTGTTGTTTCGTGCTCAATATAAGCTGGCAAGGAGTTTAAAGCTTTGTTTCCAGTACAATCTAATTATTACCATTTTCATGTTTGCGATTCTGCCTTTCCTTCGAGGATTCAGGCTTGTCTGACTCTGAAATGCACAAAGTTCATGTTGAAAGCATTTATGGGGCAGAGGAGGAGTGGTTAATGGCCGACCAACAAATCTGCAGTGCTGGGAAAACACTTTCACTTTGGTGTTACAGCCTGAATGTTTTGGGAGGAATTAAAATTAAAAGAAACAAAGAAATTTTAATTATCCTCTTCATATTCAAATAAGTTAGGTCCGAGAATTTTTTTTATATGTTTTCACCTTAGCAATTGCAAAGTACATAGATTTTTTCCCCCAAAAACAAGAATTTTTATTTTTAGAGAAAAAGTTAACCTACATATTTGAAAATAACTATCTTTTCAAATATATTTGACAAATAAACTTTATGATTAAAGAATAATATTCAGTTTTGAAATTTTGTCAAGTTTCTTAATGCTTAGGGTGTTTTGAGTTTAAGGGCAATAGGACAGAGAAAAATATTAGAATATATAAGGACAGACACAAGAAGATACAGTGCTAAAATAACATGTTATTTTACTGTGTTCACCTTGATATATTCCTTAAATGAACAAATTAGTTAACCACAATTATTGTCTCTACAGCTTAACATATTGTTTTGTTAGTTCTCAAAATATGTATGTACATAATAAGGCCATGCTATGGAGTTTCACAAAAGAAATTTTACACAACCCAGTAACTTATGCAAATTATTTATAAAAGTTTGAATTACTGTACAGTTTGCTTTATCTCAAGAAATAAAATAACTTTTTTTTTGCCTTCAAATGTGAAAAAATGTAATTTTTGGCTTTAAGAAATCCGCTCAAATAAGTCAAAACTAACACACTGCATGCTGTTCAATTTGTCAGCTTCAGTCTGTTATACAGGAGAAAATGGTAGAGATAATTTATTTGCATAAAAAATGAAGTTGGCCTAGCTTCACTGAAGTAATAATGAAAACAAAATGGTTTTAAGGATTTGGAAAAAAAATTTTAAGAGCTAAAAAAAGGTTTTAAATAATTAAAATATCTATATTTATTTACTTGGAAGAATTTCATTAATTCATAATGTAACTATAATTTTTAAAATCGAAACTAGTTAGCATGCCCTTAATATTTTAATTTAAATATATTTTTTTTTGTATTAGAGTCATTAGAAGTGACAGTTAGACCACACAAAATTTTTTTTTTTCATTGTCAGTTAAGTATTATTTATTAATTTTTCTACCTCAACAATTCCGCTTAGATATGTACACATACATGCAAACAGAGAAGTTAGTACAATTAAAATTAAATACTTAGTAGATGCTAAACATTAATATCAGATTTTGAAGAATATTTTTTTCTCAATTAACTAACAACTATCAACCAAACAATAATTTCTTCTTATTATGATTAGAAAATTGTTTTTATTAGAATATATCATCTTTAATTGAAAAATATATTTTATGTACATAACTAGCAAGGTTTAGTTAAACTATTTTACTACTTAACTTTTATCTTTTTATCTGCTCAGAAGAATGTTTACAGGAAAAAAAAACTTTTTTTAATAGTGAAAATATTGATTGAAATGAGCACTAAAGACAATATTAAAAAATATGTAATTTGTTGTAAATTTAATTTTTATTCCCTTTAAACGTTATAGTTTAGGATGATTGGTTATGCATAAAGAAATAAAATAATTTACAAAAAGAAATTAAGATTTGGAATTTATGAATATTTGAAATTTCATCAATAGGTTTGATGTCACACCTTTGTAGTTCCGCCTTGCGATACCGTATGCCCTGGTGAGGAGAGATCAGGGATGGTGGTGGTGTTAACCAGTGGCGGATCCAAGTGAGACTCATGGAGCGGGGTGCCAGGTGGTAGAGATGTGCTACTCTCGCATTCCAAGTAGGGTTGCTACAAGCTTGAAATTTCAAAATTCCCTGACATTTACACCTTTTCCAGATCTGAATCGACATATTTTCCTGACCTTCCGAACACAAATTATCCAGCAGCTCACTTGGTGTTGCTTTTTTTTTTTTGAGGGGTGGGGAAGATGTGCTTTCAAATGTGTCACCTTAGCAAAATTAACACCATTTTAGATGGATACACATGGTTTTTATTCAACTGCCATAATTCACCTAAAGCTATTGAATGTAGGCTATCGAACTTGATTGTAAGCATCTGGAAATTAGTTCGCCCCCTTTTTGTTTAGAGTAAAAAGACCAGGGTTTCAGGAATAGGAAAATCAACAAAATTTCGTGATTAGTAAATATTTGAGCACTTTTTGGACCTACTGAACGTTGGCGGGAATTGTATTTTTGGTTTAATTTTGCTGCCACAAGAAAAAAAATTACAGAAATATTTGGTGATTTTTCTGACATTTCCAGGTATCTCTAACCATTTTTTAATTTCCCTGACATTGCCTTTATTTTCCCTGTTTTCTATACCTGTAGCAACCCTGTCAGGGTACCCGGGTTTGAATCCTGGATCGGCCGTCCTGAGATTTTAATTTTTTCACAATAAATTGCCCAGGAGCAAATGCTGCGCAGGTTCCTTACTTCAGTTCTTTGACCGTGTTGCTCTAGGACGCTCGCCGTGACTGCGTCAAGGGCAAAGGGACTCCCCGCCACGGTGTCGACAGGCCGACGCCACTCACCACACTGGTACTGCTCCGGGCAGCACCGTCCGGGCGCGGGCGGAAGCGCCGTGCAGTTCCTCCCCTCCTTCTCGAGCGGCTTGCCGCACTCCTGCACCGCGCACACGATGTCCCCGCGCATGCAGTAGCAGTGCTCGCACGGCTCCTCCGTGGTGATGCGGGTGCCGTCAGCCACCGTCTCGCCGTCGTGCTTGCAGTCGAGCGGGCCGGGCGTGGTGGAGAAGACCAGGCCGGGCGTGGTCGGGCGGTACGTGGTCGGCGGAGGCTCGGTGGGGAGCAGCGCTGGCGTCTCCTCGCAATCTTCACATCACAATTACCACTCCTTAATGCATTCATGAGTAACTGCTAACTGCACTTCTCTATTATGTTTAACTACTATATCATTTGTATATTACTATTTTGCTCAGTTATGTTGTAATGACCACAGGGGCGCAACAACAGGGGGGGGGGGGGGCAAGGGTATTTCTCCCCCTCCCCCCCCCCCCCCCACTGAAACCTTGAAGTTTGTGGCAAACGGGGGCAAAGAAAGTGCTGTGTAATCAATTTTTAGATAATAAAACTGCTTAAATAGCACCATTTTCCACCTTGAAATACAAATTTTCCCGGGGGAGGACCCCGGCCCCCCCCCCCCCCCCCCCCCCCGCTTCAATAGGGGGGATCGATGATTCTTTATAAAAAGGTATATTGCCCCCCCCCCCCCCCCCCCTCCTTTTGGAAATTTAGTTGTTGCGCCCCTGATATGACCACACAAATGAATTTCACTACTTTTAACTTCACAAATATCATCATGAACATGTTCATCATGAAAATTTTTTTTCCGACTAAAATTAACATATTTTAACTTAACAACCACTAGATAGAAATATTTAATTTCTTTGCGCCGGAGAATAGGCCTACAGAACCAAAAATTGCATCAGCAGTCAAGTGGCTAGCTACTAAGCAGTAATATTTGCACTGTAGAATCAATGTAACACAGAATTTACATTGCAAGTCTAAATTCCAGACAACCGTACAGAAAAAAATAAGCTTTTGCCATTAGAATGCTAAATGCTATTTTAGAATATTTTTGCTTAATTTGTAAACAAAGGTGTCTGCAAAGGGGAGGGAGGGATAGAAGGGATATCACCCACATCCCCCCCACCCCAAAATTTTGTTTGTTCCCACAAACAAAGTAGTTCTATCCCCCCTCACCCCAAATGAAATTCTATGTACGCTACTGCTTGTAAAGCATAAATGATAATTACTAGGCATAATCAAAATTACCAGTAATTGACAACCGCAAAGGAAGAAACTGTCACTATAGCAAATCATTTTGTTTGCCATGAGTACAGTAATCAGCTTGTATTGCGATCGCGAGCCCACACTTACTGCAGTCATAGCGAACGGGACAGCACACGCCCTCCTCGTACACGGGTGTGCATCCCTCCACGTGGAGCGTGCACTCTTGCATGACGCACGCCGTCCTGTTGCGGATGCAGTAACACAGCTCGCATGGCTTGCTCGGGTTGCCAGGCACCTGCGCACGCACAGCAAACATGCAGATGGCTCACATATCCTCCAGCTCGTCACGAATCTTTCCACCACATATAAAAGTTGGCTTAGGTCTTCAGACAGATCTTTGTCCTGCACTGACTACGTATCTGTGAAAATTTTTGAAAACATAGTTTTTATGCAGTTTTGAAGTTATGCTTCTTTAGGCGCTATATTTAAAAACGATGAAAGTGAATTTTTACGATGCGCGCGCACCATTCAACAAAATTTTCACAGAATGAAAATAAAAGGCTACATACAAATAAAAATTATAGATGTGCTTTTAAATATTAAATTTTAGTGATAAAATTTAGTGATAAATACTGGTCCATATCATAAAAAATTATCATGAATATTATTGTTACAAATTGTGCCTATAAACATTTTCAAGTGTATTTTTTATAAGTGAGATTATGTTCCCATATGTACAATTTATTTGCATTATAAATTATAACATTTCATTAGAAATAAAAAAAATTATCTTGATTTTTTTTACTAAATTCAATAATTAATTTTATAAATGTGTTTATATTAATATTGAATTCTGAGTATTTATTTATTTTTTATTTGTATGATTTTATATTTTACCAACAAATTTTTATAATATCACTACAGTCCTTTTATTATTTTATTCCTATTAATTATTTGCAAGTGAAAGAAATTAAAGTCAGTTTTTTAACCACGCTAAGTTAGTATAACTTCTAACGAGAGCACATAAAGCAACACATCCAGTTTTCTTATCGTACATTGTTTAAAACGAAAATGAGCCAGTTATTGGTCGAGAGACAGCTGAACCGCCCCTCACAAGGCAGTGCCTGGGCAGGGACGGCGATGAGCGCACCTGTGTTCCGTCCGTGTAGAAGGTGCCCTCGATGGTGCACCCGTAGTTGTCCAGGTGGCCCAGTGCCTTGCTGCAGTTGGTGTAGTGGGCGCGGTGGGGACCGAGGGCAGTCGTCGGGGCGACGGTCGTGGTGGAACTGGTCACAATCTCCACTGGCACTGCACCGAGAAGTTTCATGTTTTGATGCGGGCCCTTTGCGCATGCGTGCATGATTACATTCGCATGTGGGAGAGGATTGGCCGGGGGGCAGGGCCGGTGCAAGGTAAATTGGCGCCTTAGGTGAAAAACCTTAATGCCCCCCCCCCCACCGTCTAACCGGACACCCCAAAAAATTTTTTCCTTGCCTCAAAATCATCACATAAGCCTAAGATTTTGTCAACAATCAAATGTAAGCAGGCTTGTGTTCTTTTTTTTTTTTTTTTACTTTTTTACTTATTATAAATCATAAACAGGTCACCGTGGACTTTAAATAATTACTTATATCAATATAAACATTCCAAACTGTTACAAAAATCCATTTTCATCTAGTTTCAATAATTGTTAAACATATTATATCAGCTGTTATGTGTCGTGCTGCGCCGCCCCCAGCTACTTGGCGCCCTAGGCGGTTGCCTAGTTCGCCTATATGGACACGCCGGCCCTGCCCGGGGGGGGGGGGGGATAAACCCAAGGTAGAAGGCAGAGGCACTATCTCCACCCCGTGCAGACTTCTGACAAGGGTTGGGTAGGTGGTTCAAGCCCCTGAATGTGAACAAATGTCGGGATGCTAAACATGGACCAGTGGGGGAATGTGTTGGTGGGGAAGACGAGTGTACCCTGAGAAAACTCACAAACCATGTGCCACGTTTCAGTTGCGCAGGGAAAGGGGCCCGAGGCAAAAATCATTTTGTCGAGCCAATTCCAATTACTTAAGTAATTTTTCAAATCCCATAAGTCAAAAATTATATATATATATATATATATATATATATATATATATATATATATATATATATATATATATATATATATATATATATTTATTTATTTATCCTGAAAATTTTACAGTCGCCATAACTGTAAACGTGATCTGAGCATATCGCATAATACATAAGGTTTCCAATTAATTCTATTAGCAATGGACTTACAATTTCATCCAACTGTCAAGGTAAACTCATGCATTAATATAGTCTTGGAACTCAACTGGGTGCCTGGGCCTCTCCTCAACAGCCCTGCATGAGGGAGTTAAGCTGGGCGCACAATTTAAACAATAACAGCAACAGTAACTGTAGGTTGTGCGCACAAGATCTGACCGCCTTGTTTTTCAACCTAAAAATTCATAATAGCACATAGGACAGTCGTGTGCATGGGAGACAGGTCGCGTGCATAAGAGAGAAATTAATGTATTTTATTTCTGTTACGGACACATGGTGCAACCAATGAGAGTAGATTAGGCAGTCATTTTGGCGAGACTCGAGAACTATTTATATTTATCAATCATATTGCGGCAAGAAATTGTCGGGATATTAAAATGCTCAGGTGTATTTCTTTCTTTAAAAATTAATTAATGCTATTACTTATAAATCACTAGCAAAAATTGTAAATGAAAAAAAATTTGTCGTGGTTAGAATGGTTAATTAGAAATTTTATATAATCCATGTTTATTTATATGTTAAAAAACTGTGCTCACAAATTGCCTCGCGAAATTTCATTGCCTGTTATTAACAGTAGGATTTCAATTGGGAACATTAGTTTTTTGATGTGAGGTGATAAAACAAATTGAATGTATGAAATATTTGCTAAGTCGAATAAAATTGTGACTATTGTTCTCGGTGAAGCAGTATTACACTTATTTTACCAAATACAGGATTGAAGTAAAAAGAAAATCATTTAATTTTTGTAATGTTTGAAATGATTAAGTGGTTAACTGATTGGGCCCTATATTTAACATAATTCAATATATATTATAAAATAACCATGCATAATATTAATACTGAGAATTCAAAAAAGCAAATGGACTGCCAACTTTTGATTTTTTTAAGTACATAACCAACTTTATTCAAGCAAAACATATACAACACAAAAAATATATTTTTTCATGAGTGAAGCTTTACTTCTGTTGCGAAGCTTTTCATCACAACCAAAGCTTCAAATAAAATGGATAGCATATTTCTTGGCGAAGTCAAATAAAATATTAAAAAAGAGCTTCTTTTGATTTGCTTAGTCGAAGCTTCGCACAGGCCTAGAATTAAGTAACTTATCTGAACTAATTAATACTGTTAAACTAAAGCTAAAAGTATGGCTGCCAAATTTTTTTGAGATTAAAATGTTAATGTTATCATAAGCTTGGGCTGTTAAATATGTAGTCACTGAGCCTGCGGTTAGGGTAATTTTACTGCGACGCTCGTATAAAGATGATGACTTGTGTCGTGAGCGTACCAGTCACGACAAACCTTGGTGAGCATTTAGTCTCGGACTAGAACCTGCTGGCCTCCAAAGCAAGGCAAAGTACTTCTGTGACCTTCAGCAAAGTGAAGATCAAGTTCATTGGCAAACCACTTTTGCCAAGGCAGCTATATGTAACTCTTCCTAGGTGCTGTGTTGTAAGGTAATTATGGACTGTCGAAGGTGGTCGTCCAAGAAGTCAACAGATAATTTTTTTTTGGATTAGTTAGTGTGAACTTCAGAAATTACTTGAAACTATGACTATTTGGTTAAAATCATTAATTTGTGTACACGTAAGAAATGTGTGGAGAGGTACTAAAAACATCTGCAATACAAACAAAACAAAAAGAAACAAAATAAATTTAAAATAAATTATATATTTATTTTTTGTTGAATGCTTGAATCACACATTTTGTATGTGTGTTTGATTTGGTTGGGGTGGGGGGGAATTCTCTCAAAAAAATTAGTTTTCCCTCACCATTTAACCCTTGCAGTCATTCTTTATCAATTTCTAAGAGATACATCTAATTACAATTTTTTTTATTGTAACCAAACAATTTTTTGGATTTTTTTTGTGTGGTACCTAATTATTATGCATTGATTATACCATTAATGTGCATTATTTTATAATTGTAAATAAAATTAAAGTAAATTTATTTATTTCACAGCCATAAAGTATGATGTCCACTAGACATCAAAGGTAGGTAGGTACACATTAACCCACACATTCAAGGTTTGATGAACACCATGTATCATCGAGATACGAACTGTCCACTTCAGTGGTCGAATAGACTGAAAGGGGTAAGGAAAATTCTGGTGCAGCTTTCAACCTCCTTATTTTTCACCCAGCAAGTGCTGACACTTTTTGTTTTAAAGTTGCTGGTCAGCGTTTAATCAAACCAAAATAAAAAAAATTACATATTCTCTTGTCTTCTAAGAGACCTTAAGTAGTTATATGAAGCGAAGCAATGCAGTGGTAAGATGCTGGACTCTCACACTGGAGGACATAGACCTGAATCCTAGTCCGTCCATCCTTATTTTGGTGTTGTAACGACTTGTCTGTCGACGAGAGACTAAAAGGAAATTGATACAAATAGAGATTTTGTAATGTTTTACACTAAGACCAACCAAAGTCTTATGCTGGTGAAATACACAGGCTAAGTTGTTGTGCACTGTAAGATAGTATCTTAAGCAGCGGAAGTTTACAGCAAATAATTAAACCAGTTCTCAAAGAGTGTGCCAGGGTGCACTGGTGCACTCTACAAGATTTCAGAGTGACCCTGTGATAATACAGAGAAATACTTTTCCAGATATAAAAATCAATATACTAGTTACTCTGTTATGCTAGTTCACTATGGATATCCTGTGCTTTTTACTAACACAAAAATATTATGTGTTATTTGAACTAGGTAATCTACACGTTTTGATCAAATAGTAATTTATTTCAGCACAGTAAAGTGTTAATTATTTGATGTAAGCTTTGGAAATATGCCATTGCTAAGTACATGTATGTCTGTAGAAGAAAACTACAAAAAACCAAAAGACAAAAACACAAATTAAGCAAAAATTGCTGTTGTCAACAGGATATATACACCACATAATATTCCATAACAGGAATTTGGTCAACAAACAAAGAAAAACAAAGAAAATGGACTAAGAGAATGGAAAAAACCCCACAAATGATGAATTGAACCCCAAAAATTCAGCACAACAGTTGAAACGAGACAAAAACAAAACGAAAAGACGAAACAAACACAATAGTTTTCCAAAACAGAAACAAGCCAGCACAACAGTTGAAACGAGACAAAAACACAACAAAACGAAAAGACGAAACAAACACAATAGTTTTCCAAAACAGAAACAAGCAACGTTTTGGGAACTGCTATCTGCTCCCGTCCTCGGGCAGAGACGCACATGGTATGAAAACACAGGTGCGGTGTATATATCCTGTTGACAACAGCAGTTTTTGCTTAATTTGTGTTTTTTGTGTTTTGGTTTTTTGTAGTTTTCTTCTACAGACATACATGTGCTTAGCAATGACGTATGTTCAAAAGCTTACGTCAAGTCATGCACTCCCATTGCACAAATCTTTCAAAGATAATAAAGTTTTAATTATTATAACATATTTTGCAGAAATTTCTACATTGTGCGCTTGCAATTCTTTGGTAGGATTTTAAATGCGCCTGAGAACCACTGAATGGAATAGTTGTGAACAGCACACCCGTACCTTCAGGGCAGGTGATGATAGGACAGCACTGGTCTGGTTTCTTCTCGATAGTGCAGTCCTGCCCGATGGCCTTGGAGAAGGGGCACACCCTCAGGTAGCACATGAGCATGCGGTTGTGGCACGTGCAGTTCAGGCACGGCTCGTTTGTCGTGATGCGGTCGCCCTCGTTGTAGTGCTCGAAGTTGTAGTAGCAGCCGTTGGTGTCCGCTGCAACACAGGGCAGTGAGGAAATAACACAAGCTCTTTTCAAACACTGTGTTGTAATGGCTAAGTCTAAGACAAAAAAACAAACAAATATAAGGCTGCTTTTGATAGATCTAAAAATAAAATATGTACACAAGGCTGTAGCCAGGATTTTGTGAAGTATGGGATCCAGTATAGTCATTATATCATATTTTTATATGAAAATTTTTTAAATAACAAAATTAAAAACAATTGTTTCCAGTCAGGACGAAACAATAAAAGGATGTACATTCAGGGATATAAATTTGTGTTCAGTATCATCAAAATAGATCTATTTATTGCTTAAATTTAGTAAAAATAGAATAAGCTAACCAATGTGACATGTTTTCAGAGGTAGTTACATAAATATATTTTATAATGTTAATTTCAAAACAAAAATTATATGATTCTATAAGTACAAAAAAAACATGTTTGTAAAATTTTTAATTATTATAATTATTATTATTATTTATTTTATTTATTAATTATAATAATTATATTATAATTATAAAAAATTCTGCAAGATCTAAATTATGTACAAGAATGTTAAAAAAAATTGAAAAAAAAAAAACCAAGACAACTACTATATAGCAACTAGCGGTAAGGTGGTAAAATTTGAGAAATGATTGAGCATCCTACAATTTTATCTTTATTTTTTAATGGCTTCCATTTTTTTTTATTTGGTTAATATGTGGTTTGTTATTAATGTGATAACAAGAAGCCACACTGTTTCGGAACTATAACTTTGTGGCATACCTAATTAAACATGCATGTCTTTGGCATGGAAAACATAAAGGTTAGAGTTTATCAGATGCTGAAATAAATAATGTAAATGGTCCGCGGCCGTGATTGCTGAGGCATCGAACCGCCCCGGCACGACCGAGCTCGCAAGCGCCCGGTGGTTCGGGCCCCGTCGCCTCGCTCGGCGCACCTTCACCTTAGCCGTGAACCGGCCGCGGAAGTCACGTGATGACGACGCAGCGTCCTTGGGCGAGCTCGAGCCGCCGCGCTGTGGCGTCATCTGCGGCCGGTGAAGCGGGCGGGCGGGGTTGGATTGTTGCGCGGGAGGGGCTGGTGATGGGGCTTGATGAAGGTGGAGGGGAGGAGGAGCGACCTTGTTACAAGGCCGCCGCGAAGGAGCGCGTTATGACGTGCAGTCCTCATAATCAGGCCTCCCGCGCAGGGCCGTCCACGTGTTGGATGGGTGGTTGCTCCCGGGCGAGTTTTCAAGTTCGTTCATCGAATATGTAGGAAACCCGGGGGTGACCACATCCGCATGATAACATGGTGTATGTGGAACCGTTTTATTTTCCTTCAGTTAATTGTTGCGCCATTTTGGTTAGACGCCCAAAAAAATCCCTGTGACGTGTCACAGTAATTGATACGCCACAACCACTGAAATAAAAATCACTTTTCGCGGGAAATGATTGCACATTTATTTACAATGAAGCGCAGTTGCCATGACATATGAAACTACCAAATGGCGCAACAATTAACTGAAGGAAAATAAAACGTGTCCACATGCACCATGTTATCATGCGGATGTGGTCACCCCCGGGTTTCCTATATAATTCGTTATCCAATCAGTGCAAAGCTCGTATCGCTCATATCGTGTTCGCCTCAGAACAACGTTCCAATGTACATTCCTGCATAGCACTGGGATCCGCGGACCACGCAGATCGCACTTGCGGTTCTGTCGGAATGTCGTGCTACCTTCCGCACCTTCTCTCTTCCTTGTGGTGTTCTTCCTGGACAGCACCGAACCTGTGTTGTCGCTCCCCTTCTGACTGGCTTGCTTCAATTGATGCGTCATTCAAAACCAGATTTACTGTTCCACTAATCATTAGAGACCTGAAAAATTCGCGGTTTCATTTCGCGATAGGATAGAGTCCAAATACTTTTGACATTATTTTGCTTCAGTGATTGGGCCACAGTTTATCTGAATGACTCTGGGCCAATGAAAAATCTTTAACATAAGAATTAGCGAATCACGATCATCCCAGTCAACAGGTGTTACGAGTCGGTAACCGATGAGCAGATGTAATTTGTACGAGTGCATAGAGGATCATAGAGTCTATCCTATAGGTATTTGAAATCGCGAATTTTCCCTGTCTCTACTGATCATACATTTTAAAGTCGATCTCAGAGTGTGGATTCTTTAGCTTCCAGCGCTACAACACACGCTGGGGAAATTGCAGCTGATAAGGGAGCTCTCGGAGAGGCACTATTGCAGCAGACGCAATGAATCACCGTGCGTCGTAGGCGACTGCAGCGCCCAGGGGAATCGGCGGCAGCGCGCGGTACCACAAGAGGGCTGCTGGGTTGGTGGGAGGGGGGGGGGGGAGTGGATAGAGGGTTGTCCTCAATCAAGGGTAATACATTTCTCATAATGTTTCCCGCCTTCGCAAGGGAGGCGAGTTCTGAGGGGTGCAGGCTGTTGCTTTGTCGGCCGGCTGATGAGATGACTCAGCCCCCGCGCGAACAGCGACAGTGCTCGAAGGAGGGGAAAGAGGGTGTGGTGGGTTGGGCTGCCGCGAGTAGATCTGCGATGCACCAGGCTCTGCGCACTGGACCAGGACAGGGGGGATCTCCCATAATCTCTCTGGAACATGACGAGGATTCCCCCCGAAACTGCAATATTCCTAACCTCGACTATGACTTCTGGCACACGTGGAAAAGCGTCCGATATAAATTATCATGCCTCCGAAATAGTTGCGTATTTTTAGTGTCTTTTCGTTGGTTTCTTAGACTCAGGTTTTAATAAAGATTAAATGTTTATTTTATAGTAGGTATACTCGTAAGTTAAGGAAAATCGTGGACTGCAGGTTCACAACGAGGAATGATGCACTCGCATTGCCGACACATATACCATAGAACAAGGAGGGAAACCATGTTTTGCGCGAAATGTGACGCTATCTGTTGGGTGGGCCCATTACTACAATAAGAAGAAAAATTAAACTATTCGGGAGGAAGTTTCAAATCCAAAGTGTTACTTTTAAAATGTTGTTTTAAATCCTTGAGGATTAATTGCCTAGTAGAAGAGATTCAAACTGTGCCAAAAAAAAAAACACTTAATTCTGTATTGTAATAAAAAAAACATGTTATATGTAAATGAATAGGCGATTAAATATTACTGGCATGACACACCACAAAATACGTGGTTACCAAAATAGCTGATGCATACTTCGCACAATCAATGTATGTAGCTATGTTAGTGATGTGTTATAAAAGCTAGTACCTAGCGGGTGGGACCTAAACTATATAGAGTGGCCGTTGCCATTGTAAACCGTAGCCAGTGTCGCTAAAGATGTGTCGCCACGACCTGCGCTTGGCTCGCAATTACAACCGCCTTGACTGCCGCGCCGAAGGGAGACGAACTCGCTGAGCCGAGTCCCCCAAGGCCCCGCAGACTCGTCCTCCAAGGCCCACGTTCAAGGCAGCGACCACGTAACTGCAGGCGCCTGTCCGCGTCGCGTCACAGCGGCTCGTCTCGTGTCAAGGAGAGCCGCATCACGGAAGGTTTGTTTCCATTCGGTCGAGCTATTCTTGGCCGGGACGGCATGGTTCTGTTGTCAGTCCATCGGCAAAGCTGCGTTTACACCTTAATAACGCTATCAAGGTCTTCTCGGCAAGGTTGTTTTTCACGTGGTTCACTACTGCCTTCTGTGTAAGTGGAAGTGAACCGATAGCACAACACCTTGTTTTGTGCCCCGGCGTGTGAAATGTTCAATCTTAAATATCTCCAACCCGGCCGGGAACTGAATCTAGCGCCATGTTATGAAACTGGTGCAAAGTTTAAATCGAGTTTAGTCTCGCATTCCGGACTGTGGTTCAGATCATAGAACAAGGGAAGTGCGACTCTTACAGTGGAAACTGAAACCATGTTTTACGCTACACGCTTTCTGTCGGGTGGGCCCGTAACTACTAGCAAAAACAACTCGGGCGGGAGGTTCAAATGTTAGGTTTATAATGTTAATATAAATACTAATTGCTTGGTAAAAGAGAAATACACTGTGCGGAAAAAAACGTAATGCTGTTTTGTAATAAAAAAAAACATTTTCTATATAAATGAGTAGGAGATGAAAAATTTATGGAATGATACACCACAAAACACGTGGCTACAAAAAATATAAAGTTAATTAATTTTCACTGATGTGTTTGCCTGATAATATCTTACGTATTACTTCTCACAACCAATGTGGCTATGTTAAAAATATATTATGAAAGCTATTATCTAGGGGACGGGCTCAGAACTACATAAAAAAAAAACCGGTAGGATCAGTCTCGACAATCAGAGTTTCTTCCCCGTGGTTCAGATCACGGCACAGCCTCCCTGATTCCCGATTACAGTGTCACGAATCAGTAGCGATCCCAGACCTTGAGGGGTCCTGGGCAACTATTTTTGCGGAGCTCTAATATTCTTAGAGAGCGGCCTTAACCTGGTGATGGGGAGGGTTGCGGGGTGGCCCTCCCCAGATAATTAGAAAAAAAATAAAAGCTTCAGAAAAACCACACGTTCTTTAAATGATTCGTGCAATGGGGAATTTTGATTTAATTCAATTTCTTGGACATACGCCATTGCAGTTTTTCACTCTTGGGTTATATGCAAAATAAGAAATAAAAATGAAAGCATAAAACCCACAGAGAACAAGCCTACACCAGCTGATGTCAAACAGATAAACCCAACGATGAACCTAAACAGGTATTATCGACAACACAACGACGACAGCGCAGACGAACACATTAAAATTCAAATATCGGACAAAACAAGAATTCTGTGAAAGGAATTTAGTTACGAAAAAAAAAAAAATTACCAGCACAGACGAACACATTGGGTTAACTCGAAGGAAACAGTTTCAACAATAACTGTAAATGAAGTCGAAGAACTAAAGCTATCTGGGTTTATGTTTTCAATTATTTCTTATTTTGCATTTTATGAATTTTTATCATGACAAACAGAACAAAACTGCAATGTCATATGTTCAAGAAATTGATTTAAATTAAAAAAAAAAAAAACACCTTGTTTTGAAGCCAAAATATGGAACTTCAATTTCGACGATGGTGGTACCACTTTAACTTAAGAAATTTTGGTATCACAGGTGCATCAGCAATAAAAGAGATGGCGCGGGGCCCCTGTCCCGGAATCTTGCTGGGATGGCTTCCCGAAATTCCTTGAACAACCTCACGGTGTGTCCGCGAAGTAAAGACGAAATAAATAAATAAATAAATCAAAAATGGAACGAGGTGGAAATCGAGCAAACGCAAACTTTAGCTCCGAAGACGTGGGTCGTGACGTATATACCTCGGTGAAGCGAGGGGAAGCATTGTTCTATGATAATGGTGGTGGGGAGGGGGGATATCAGGGGAAACACGTAGTGGTCACGTCAGCAAAAATTGGTAGCGCATGTTTTCGGATACGATACTGCGGGCGTTGATGTCACCTTCTATAAATAAAGTTAGACGAGACGGCCGGCGAGGATGATACGCGTCTGTTCTCACGTGTTTTTAATTCTTTCTTTTTTTTTAATTTGATTCCCCGCGCGGCGGGCCACGTGCCTGCGGCCGCGCTCCGGGACAAAGAGACCCGGCTCTGAAGGCGGACGTAATCGTCGCGGGCAAGGCGGGCGGCTGGGGTAAAAAGCTTGGATGCCGGCTCCGGGGTTAGGGCGGGGGGGGGGGGGGGTACTGAAGATGAGTGTATTTTGACGTCATCGGCCCAAAACGTCAGTTTCCCCCAAGGACGGGAAGACGAAGACCGCGTCGAAGTAAGGTGTTTTGTTTGGTTTGAGAAGTGAGCGTAGGTACCTATGCATCATTGTACCTCTGTGCTATCACGTTTGACGATATAATAAACAATTGGAATCAAATTTGAAGTTCAGTAGTAAATGAAATTAAAAGGAACCAATTTTTTTTTTTTTTTAGCTTAGTAATTGAGGTGTTCTGGGAAAGTGGTAATGGGCTTATTTTCCCAAGAATGTTTTTTAATGAATCATTTAGAAGGGTTCTGACTGTGCAACAAAAATGATTTGATATTTAAACACCAAAGAGAAGGGTCTTTAATTTTATATCATCGTGTGTATTGAAATATATTTATAGCGAAAGACTGAACTATAGGTGCTTCTTTCCCAAGATTCCTCAACGACATTATAGCGAGGTCTGACACTCCTGACTACGAAAAAATTAGATTCGAAAGAAAAACCTCAACTTGATCACGTTCAAAAATGCATACTTGCTGGTGAGTTACTCGGGATTTAAACCAGTAAAGTCGTAACCTATCATTTAAAAGGTTGTTTGTCAAGCGAGTTCGGCTACTTCGTAACCGGACCACCTGCATTCTCACTAGGGGTGGTTGAGAAAGGCATAAGATGATGAGTTTTTTGAACGGAATCACTGGATGAAAACAGGCATTTATCATTTTCACATGAGACAATCGCATATATACTAAATCATTATAAATGAAATCTCATATCAGCTGTGAACCAGGCAATCCTAGTGGCTGAAGTCAACCTCTTAAAAAAATATGAGGTGTTAATAAGCGCATTAAAATTAACGGAAAAAATTGCAAACTGTTCAGGGCTTGATCTTTATTCCTCTAAACTCATTTCAGCATAAAACAAGCTGCGTGTCAATATTGCGCAGTTAATCGCCAAAAGACATTCATTATTGGAAAGGCGAGCTCGCAGAAGTAGGTGTGTTTAATAAAGACGTTTATTTTGGCAGATTGCGTTACGAAGATAAAAATGTATGTGGGGAACCTTGAAAATGTAAAATCTTACAGAAAAAGATGGGCTCACACGCGCACAGACGCAAGAGTTGTTTTTTTTTTTCACTTGAATGATTTTCGCTGGGTGATGATACACGAATACGTCAAGGCTGCCTGTCGGCCAAGGCCACACACGTAAGAGCGTAAGAACAACTAACGTCAACTCAGCGTATAAATAGTTTTCAGTCACGCCGAAGATGACGTGTGCACTTCGATGCCAGGAGAGCTTCTTGCTTATGACTCATTAAGCCATTAGGGTATTACAAAGCATTATATTATCTCCGCTTATTTGTACGATTCTAAGTGACTATATTTGCAATGCCCTATGCTGCTTATTTGTGCTAAAAATAGTCGAATTTATTTGCCTTGGTTGAAGCAAGCCATCTTAGCGATCACCGTCCTAATGTAAAAAAAAAAGTGAAGGTGCTTATTGTGTTATATGGAAACCATTATAATATATATTTATATTTGTTATATATATATATATATATATATATATAAACTGGGTTATTTCAAAGGCCTTGTACCCAACACATAGCCAGTCTGTCACACAGGCTTAAAACTGAAGATCGTGTTAAAAACTTTGCAGGCTACAATATTTGTGTTTCCATTCTGGCTTTCATTGAAAGGTTGCATGGATTGCACAATTTTTTTTAATGTACGCATAAACAATTGAAATTATTTAATGTTCAAAATATAAAAATATTAAACATTGTTATTCGCCACACCATTTAAATCAAACTAGAACGTTTCAGGACTAACCAGAAATTTTGTCCTCGGAAGTAGTCGGAGGTTACAGGTATTAGGTGTTTTTGTGACTATTGTAGGTTTTCTGTGCAAAGAGTATCCCTCATAGTTCCGGCGAAGACAAACGACACAGTGTATGAATAAAAACAACAATCCTACAGTCTCATAACACAAATAAAATCGACACTACTAGATGTAAAAACAAAACAATAATAAGTATAGTTAATACCTCAGTGAATACAGTTATGGCAGTGGCGATGAAGTCCGCTGTCTTTTATTGATCACACGTGGTCCACTTAATGCACCAACCTCTAGTTTGGGTGCGCAGTTATAGAACTAACAGTAACAGTAACAGTAACAGTAAGAGTAAGTCGCGTGCACAAACCGCCATGTTTTCCAACCTACTGATCCGCAACAGCCATAGGGCGGGGACAACATGCATGGGGGAGGGGTCATGTGCATAGCAGGGAAATCTATTTATTTTATTTTGCTATGGATGCATGGCACAGCAGCCAATGAGAGAAGATTAGGATGCCATTTCGGTGGTACTTGAGAACTGTTTATATTTATCAATCAGATCATGGCAATAATTTGTTGAGATATCGCAATGCTCGCGTGATTCCTGCTTTAAAAATAAATTAATGCAATTACTTAGAAAAAAACCTCTAGAGATAAATGTAAATTCAAAAAAAAAATATAAATATTTCGTTCTTAAAACGGTTAACTAAAATTTTTGCATAACCCAAAATTAATTTATATGTTAAAAAAAACGGTGTTCACAAACTGCTGGTCAGATGACACATGATAATCATTTTAGTTAATACAGTTATTTAATAACACTACCAACAGATTCCAGATACATCGCAAAATTTCACTGGCTGAAATTGACGGAAAGATTTTAACTGTGAACCGATTTCGCACAGGTTTTGTGCACAGTTCTGTGCATAACCTGCTAGTAATTTTTATTTACTTAATCAACGGTATGCTAAAAATAAATAATTTTCAACGAAGACTACATACGAATGGTTAATCCATAACTGTACACCACATGATTCCATGCTTACAATACATGCTAGGACCGACATAAAATTTGCCATTAAGTTCATAAGATCTATTAAATAAGGAATAGTTTAGTAAAAACGGATTTTTTATAAACAATTAAATATGGTAATATGACGAGTTTCTTTCAAATCATGTGCAAAACACGAAATATTAGAAGCGAAATAATTTAGGAAACTACCCCCTTTAGGCGACGGGACCTACAATATTGGGTTGATGGTAATGTAAGGAAAATAAGACTGCTATATTTTGAAATATATATAGTTATAGCTATAGTTTGAAATACACTGATACTGGTTTCTTCCTTTTTTAAATCATTTTTTTTCTTTTGTTTCGTGTACAAAACATTAGAGTAAAAAGTAATTTAAAGACGGAGAGATGAAAGCGTGGTCATACGTCGCATTGTAGCGGGCCGCGGACCACACTTCCGCGGCGACTTGGTGCCCATCAGCTCAGTCCCGACGCGGGTAGGCGCAGCCAGGCGAGATCAGATCTGAAGCGGGGCACCTGCCGTGCAGACCAGAAGGCCATGCGAGGAAATCAGCTGTCATCCCGGGACGGAGAACTGAACCGGCGTGGAGTTCAGCGCGAGATCCCGGCCGCCCGAGGCGAGGGAAGAGCACCTGAAGCCAGTCTTCTAATGGCGGGGGGTCGTTGCTCGCTGACGTCACATCCGGTGGCGCGGGGGGCAACACACTTCCTTCCCCGGGTGCGGGAATGTGGGAATCTTTTTTTTTTTTTTCCCCTTGTTCTTGTTACTTGGCGGACGACCAGTGTCGGGAGAAGTTCGCGCAAGGTCGCGGACCGCGCGATCTCCTGTTGCCCGCCCCTCGACGGCCCAACCTCCTTCCGGTAACCTGGGTGGTGGGGGTTCCCGTTAACACTCGGCCGGGGTCGTTTCACCCGCGGGGCAGGAAGCCGCCGAAAGCTCGCTCGACGACTCTCTTCGGCGAGGCGCGCGGGCGGGTGAGGACAAGGGGGTGTCGGCGGCCGCGGGTCGAAGGCCCTCCGACAACTGGTGACTCCTCCGAGTCTCCCGCCGCCCGGGGACCTCACGCCGCTACGACCTCCGGGAGAAACCGCGACACTGCTACCATGGGGGAGAAACTGTTATCTGCCGAAACTGAGACCTAGTTTTTTTTTAAGCAGTTCTGGGTCCGTCCGCAGATGGTGGCTTTCATAATATATTGCTAACACAGCTACATTGATTGTGAGAAGTAATGCATACGCTATTATCAGACAAACAAAAACAGTGAAAATTCATTCATTCAATTTTGTTAGCTACATATTTTGTGGTGTGGCAAACCAGAAATGTTTGCATCTCCTACTCATGTCTACGTATCATGACCTTTTTTTTTTATTTCAAAACTGCCTTTAAGTGTTCTTCGCACAGTTGAAATCACTTTTACTGAGCAATTATTCGTCAAGTAGATAAATTTAACATTACTTAAATAAAACTTTGTACTAGAACCTAAATCCCGAGTTTTTTTTTTGTTAGTAGTTATGGGCCCACCCAACAGATAGCGTCACATGTCGCGCGAAACATGGTTTCAGTTTCCAGTGTAAGAGTCACACTTCTATATCTCCCTCCTTGTTCTGTGACTGCTACCTTTGAATATATATACTGTATAGAAGTCGCCAGCCCAGGTTAAAATTTCTAATACGGTTTGAGGTAGTTCGTTAATTCACCGCCACAATCGCCACCATCTCTAGGGCATCGACTTGTGGTGGTCCCTAGCGGACAAGTGTCGAACTCTTCAAACACCCCTTCCCCCTCCCGTTGAACGACCTTGAGCTGCAGTGATTGATGGTGGGGGGTGCGGGGAATGACAGCGGGCGACAGTGCTGCGCTCTAACGTGTAAATAACAACTAAGACGATACAGGGCGTTACGGCAACGCACTGTAGCGGTGAAGTTCCCAAGCTGCTCCTCATACGCTCCTGAAAAACGTAGAGTAAATCCTATCCACTCGCGACTTCTATATAGTATATATATTCAAAGCTGCTACTGAGGCAGCTAAACGAGCTCTCTGAAGACGTGACTGCAACAGCTATCACATCAAAGACATTTCACTAAGAAACTGTTGGAACTGCTCAGACAGGGAATCATTTCGAGGCTACGTTCTTTAAATGATTCATGCGATGGTGAACTTAAATTTAATACAATTTTTTTTGGACATACGCCAACTGTTGCAACTGTTTTGTCATAGGAAGCCTAACTGTGTTAGTCGGTGCTGTCGTCGTAGTACCTGTTTGTTTTCATCGTTGTGTTCTTATGTTTGCTGCGTTGTCCACGTTTGTTGTCTGTCTACATTTTCTCATCGTTGTTAGACCACTGTGTTGGTCTGTGTGTTATTTTTTCATCACTAAATTCATTCCACGGAATTATTGTACTGTCTGATATTTTAAGTTTAAATGAGTTCGTCCTTCTGTTTGACTTCAGGTGATTTGGGCTTGTTGTATGTGGGTTTATGTTTTATTTATTTTTTATTTTTTCATTTCTTATTTTGCATTTTGAATTTTATTTATAACAAACAGTGCCAAAATGCAATTGCATATAAAAAATGTATTATAACATTTCGTAGCAGTTAAATGTTACTACTTTGCTTAATTTTCTCACATTTCATATTTATATTGTAATAATGACTTTACATAGCGGTAATTTTAAACTATAATGCACATTAGAAAAAGGAAATGTTTTAATGGATCTCAATTTAAGCTCTCAAACGAAGATATTATGAAATGGAACAGGTTTTATTTATCTGCTGCCATGTGAGACACTGCACTCGCATTCCGAAGGCCTGAGTGTATATCCATACTGACTTCTGTTTTCCATAATTCACCAAAATAAAGGCCAATCCATATTCCCATTCCCATGTTCTAAGCTTGTGTCTTCGTGTTTTTTAAGTTCACGGAAATTTTTCGTGAACTGTCTATTTTTATTTTTTTGTGCTTATCATTCATTACAATAAAACGATAAGTAAACCAAAGCCAACAAATTGATCTACTTAATAAATATTATCTAAATGACTAACATTCAGAATTTCAGAACTAGTTATAGAATTAGTTTTCCAGTACGTTCCATAAAATATTTTTCCCCCTAATATTTATTTTATAGTAAATGTATAAAATAGTATATTCCAACAATGTTTGCACAAATAAAGTAATAGAATGCAAAACACAATTTTGTTTTGGTTAATTTTTAAGTAAATTGGCTTTGGGTTTAAGTGTATCACAATAATCTACAGAAATGCCAAATTTTAAGTTTTAAATACCCGAAATAAAAATAATATCTAAATAAAAAGTATTTTTAATTTATCAGTGATACCAAATTTGTTTCCATATTTCACTGTAAAGTAGTTAATTTAACGCAAACGTTAATTATTCAGTGGTTGCCGGGCATATGACGTCACCGAACCGCACCGCGGCTCACAGGTATCGCGGATCGCGACGCTGATCGCGGGATGCGCTCTGTGCTCCGGTGGAGCGCGGGGCAGGGTGTCCACAGTTAGTACTTTCCTACTAGATCTAGTACTTTTAAAAGTTTTTTAGTGGTCTAGTACATTTACGCTCAGATCTAGTACTTTTTTTTCTTTAATATAATAATATTACAGTAACTCCAATATATTTTATTATCAAGCGTAATTATTTAAAAAAAAAACTATGGAATTCATGTGTGTGTGTGGTGTGATATTTAAGTTCAAGCATTGCAATGCCATAATAACTTCCTCAATTGCTAAAACCATTAAAAAAAATATATAATTTAGTACTTCTTTTTTTTTTTTTTCAAATCAAGTACTTTTTTCTCGCCTAAGTTGGTACGAAATATTTTTTTTTCCTTGTGGACACCCTGGCGTGTCAGCAGCGGGCCGCCGCGTGCTTCGCGACTTCCCGAGTCGCCCTCGCGGTACTCCGCGTCGACGCGTCGGGACTGGTCCTCGTTAATGCCGCTCGTGAGGATATTAATTACGAAAATAACGAGTTCCCCTTCACAAGCACCGCCTGATAATAACCATCCATCACCCGGAGAAACGTCTTCACTAGAAATTTCTGCGGCGCTAATATACAAAAAAAAAAAAAAAAAAAATCCGATAGTTACACCTCGTAACTTCCATGACGGGGAGTGAATACCACCTTAGATGGCAGCAGTTGACCGAACCGGTCAGCGAGTTAGGGATGCTCTGCCTGCCTGGCAAGAAGTTTCCGTGTTACGGCGGTGGACTAACTGGAGGTCAGCGCATAAGTAGCAGTGTTTCAACTGCATCCCCCCCAACTTATTTTCTTAACGAAGGGAGAACTCAGTATTCTTACCGAGGAAAAATTCCTGATTAATTCTGTCACGTTTTGGATTGTCGCCAAGCGATTCATTTTGTCAAGTACTCTGGTTTATGACGTTGTACGTTAGAGAGTGCTAGTTCACAAATGCGTCGGCAGGCATATCTAATGTTGAAAATATTTAGATTTAGTTTACTTTTTTATCAAAATAAACATAGTTGTAATGCCCTGGCAATGTCCAGGTGCGAGCTTTGTCACCAAGTTGAAGGAAAAGGATGTTCTACCAAAATGAAGATAACAATGGTTGATCGTAAGCGGAATGTTCGACCCAGGAACAATGTAAGCCCATGGCATGACTATAGCATTTATTTTGACGGAAAGTGGGGGAATTTAATATGAAGTTAAGATGATCTGTCGTCGCGGAGGTTTGGCGGGAAACCTTAGCGTGAGCTCATCAAGCACCCATCGCCGATGTCGCCCTATCTTATTTCAGTTCCCGCTTGTGAAGGCTTCCTCGCTTGAAACTAACCCGAAAGCAACCTTTGAAACTGAACAAACATCCAACTACTGTACTTCTCACAAGAGTTTGTTAGTGATGAAACGTTTAACTTACGTGGCAGGTAGTACTCGCCGACTTGCGTGTGGGGGACGTCGTGCTCGAAAACAGGCGCTGCAACAAAACAAAAATAATAAGCAAAAGTTTGAAGTTTTGTAACAGTAAAACTACATATTTTTAGCATGAAACCTTATTTTCAGTACACTTAAATGATAAAACATGAACTCAAGTTATCTCAGAATTGAGGTTTCACAGAATAAAAAAGACTAATAAAACCCCTCATAGTTTATTTCCCAACACTGCTGGGCAACGAACATAATACAAAATACACTACACACTAATACCGGACAGCTCCAAGAATTTTGTGTGAAAACCTGGCGTTGTTGTCGCGTCAGTCCGATAGATGACAAACGGCAAGCCCAGCATGATCAATGTTCTGTTTAATACACGTGGTACCAACATTATGTCAGAAAAAATAATTTTCTTTCCTTTTGAAATTTTTTTAAAATCATAATATATATTTATGGGTGATATAAACCGCCAAATCTTAAAGTTTTAAAAAAAAATTGTTTCAAAAATATATTTTAAATATATTTCTGGTCGCACCTCTAGCCGCTAGGTTATTTTTCACTCTCTCGCCTGTGTTGTTAGTACCTATAGAGTTGTCCGGTATTAGTATACAGTGTATTTGATGTGATACCTATCAATGTTTAGTGTTAAGGTTCTCTGACAGGAGGGTGCCTATCGTCTATGAGTCACTACATCCCTCTAAGTAGTTCGTAAAGTGCTTGGTTCCATTTGGTACGTACAGAGATGTAATTCCATACCCGTGCCTTACCAGGCAATCGAACCAAGACCACAATTGCATCAAATGTCAGGGTGCATACAACTGTATCACAGCGGTCTAATGGATTGTAATTACCAGGGACGTTGGTATAAACAAGTAATTATAAATTATATACGCAATATTCTTCTACGCGTGGGTTCGGTTCCTCTTGTATTAAATGTCGAATGCTTGAGTGGCAGTTTTAAATATGGTTCGAGTTATTATAACAATGGGAATATCGAACCACGTCTACTCTAGGACAGAGAAGGCTAGCCAGAAGCGGAAAAAAAAACTGCGCGAATTTCTTGCGCCGCTAGTGGTCGGTTACGAGTTACGACCGTTCATCATACGAATGTTTTTTTTTGAAAGGTCTAGCTTAGCTCCTGGTGAAATGGATCATGCTGAGGTTAGGGACGTCGGCAGAAAAACGAGCAGAAACGTCGTGATTGTTCCCAGGCCAGCAACGCACCGCAGTTGGCACCCCTGGCCGGCTCATCGCGCCTGCGCCTCACGTCCGCCATCTTGCCGCGGCCATTGGCCATTCCGCGCGCCTCGCCCCGCCGCGCGGCAGACATCACAACTCTCACGCCACACTTCTCGTCCGCCCCGAATAGCAAAGTTGCCGTCCGCCAACACCTTCCTCCGAGGTACATTTCTCCAGGATTAGGCACCGCCATCTTGGATTTTTTGTCATCTTCTTGCTTTAATTCTAATTTTTTTAAAATCTTAGAGGCTTTATTGCAAGCGGTAACAAAATATTCCAAATTGCAAGATGGCGAGGAATAATCACCCTTAAGGAGGGATGTTGATTTTCTTTTTTTCCTCGTCATTACTATTATTTTAGGGCTGTTTCCCCTCACTTGTTGTTCTCTCACTAATATTTCCAACAGATATTCACTAAGTGTAATATCATGGTTGTCAAAATCGCGCACGTGATGATAAACACGAACAACGGCGCGTCGTTTTACACCCATTATATTCTACTTTAAGGCTCATTTACACGAGGCCAGTAGCTGGCGACAGTAGCTGGATCCAGAACACAGGCCAGTGAGCTGTCCCAGCTAGTGATTCCAGTGCACGTCTACACGTTTCCAGTTGTAGTAGCAGAACAATATGGCGCCATGTCGTGTTAAAAGTGCTCTTCGCTGCGGTGTACGTTGTATTGCGAATATACTGATTGAAGAATTAGAGGTAATAATACATAACCAGAAAAATAAGAGGCGCAGATTGTGGGTTAAAGAGTGGATTCGTAGGCGCAACAGTTTAGGGGCATCGGAGGCACTTCTACGTGAACTTGCTGACGAGGACCCCAACATGTATACGAACCATTTGAGGATGACTGAAAACAATTTCGAATGGCTTCTGGGGCAAGTCAAACATGTTATTCAAAAAGAAGACACTTTGATGAGACCAGCGCTTCCTGCAAGAACGAAACTGCAAATTACATTACGATATTTAGCAACTGGAGACAGTTTGGCATCGTTGCAGTATTTGTACAGAGTGCCCAAATGTTCTATATCTCTGTTTCTTCCAGAAGTTCTGGACGCTGTTTTCACAGCACTGAAAGACTACATACAGGTAAGAAACATCATGTAATTAGTTTTACACACAATGAACACATCAATTGGCAACATTTTATTAGTTACAAACCGTAGTAACTCATAAACGTACATTATATCATAAAGTTAAAAAGTTAAAAAGAAATACCCATGAATAACTTGTATACAAAGATGAAACAATAATAACATACAATAAACTAATAATTACACTGAAGGTGCAATATGCTACAGATTTGTATATGTTTTTTCTGTTGTAAAAGACATGTCGGATTCATCTGAAATGCTTGCTACAGCTTGCTGCAAAATGTCAGTATAATCGCTACTTGAATGGGGAGAACTTGCTGTTGGACGAGAAGATGATGTGTTAGGCATAGTAGTTTGCCTCTCAGTTGCAGCAAGCATGCGGTGTTTCATTAGAACATGTTGCAGTTCCAGCTGGCAGTTCAGAGCTGACTGTAATGGCAATTTTTTTAGATTACAGGCAACTAACTTGCCAAAACAATCAAATTCGTCCTCTTCTTTGTTTATGTCATCGGTTATTTTTCGTAAATCTTGGAGAGCTGTTGACACGGCTGTCACACTTGATGGCGTCTTTCGTTTTTGTCCCCTCCCTTGTGGTCGTGACGGCCCACCGGATCTGTTGGAATTTGTGATAGATGTTGCAACATCGCTTATATTGTGTTGTCTTCCCAGGCCTTCTTCATCCGAGTCTTGTGTCATCTCATCTGCTGTTTGAGTATTTGTAGCCTGAAACAATGTTTTGATTTTAGGAGGAATCATCTCAGCATGTTAAGCAAAGCAAAAACAGCTTTGTCTGGATGTAGGCTAGACATATTGGTATTATATAGATAACTGTATAAATATTGCTAACTAATTTGTATTTCCAACAAAAAATAACGCTCGTTTAAGTAATAGTAAAGTTATATGTAGATATAAAAATAATTTATAATATTTGAAACACATCCACTCTCCCAGGCAGGTCTATTAATACATTGCTCAGCACAATATTACTTATATTTCATATACATAATATTTTTTTTTGTGAAAAATAACACGTAAATTCGAATTCGGGAATTTTATGTTTACTGTATTGCGGAGCCAAACACTATTAAATATACTCGTTGTAATAAATCCTTATATAATTGTATGAATGGTAAAAGCGTGACACCTTTGCCATGTATTTTATTCTTTCTTGCAGGTTCCCGATAGAGAAGAAGCTTGGAAAACAATTCAGAAGGGATTTGAAGAAAAGTGGAATTTTCCTGGATGTATTGGAGCTGTAGACTGTAAGCACGTAGTAGTTCGAAATCCGCCGCACAGTGGTTCCGACTTCTACAATTATAAATCAACATTCAGTATCATATTGTTTGCAGTTGTTGACAGTAACTATAGCTTCAGTTACATAAATGTTGGAGCAAATGGTCGGATGAATGATGCAAACATTTTCCGACATAGTGATTTGTACACTGCTTTGGAGAAAAACGATTTAAATATCCCGCCAGGCGGAGTCTTTGTAGCGGATGATGCGTTTCCACTTAGAGTTGACATAATGAAGCCATATGCAAGAAGTGGCACTCTAACTGTGACACAGCGTATTTTTAATTACAGACTTTCCCGTGCCCGGCGCATTGTAGAGAATGCGTTCGGAATTCTAGTTTCCAAATTTAGAATATTTGAAAGACCTATAAATGTTCAGCTCAGTACAGCCGACCGCATTGTAAAAGCCACATGTGCTCTGCACAACTGGCTTCGCATAAACAGTTAAAACTACATAACACATGATACAGTTGACGCTGAAGACCATGAACGAGGCTCTATTGTACCTGGTACATGGCGTCTGGTTCCTCGTGCAACAGGACTAATAAACTACAGTGAACGCCAAACAGGAAATCGGTTCAAAAATGAAGCAAAACTAATACGTGACAGATATGCACAGTACTTCTGTAACGAGGGGGCTGTTCCTTGGCAGCTGAAAATGATTTAATTATGTAAATATGAAAGACCTTGTGTTTACACTATTTGTAATGTTCTTAAAATAACTAAGTAGTCTACACCTGAACTGAGTCTCAAATAAAGTGACTTTTATTGCAGCTCAATGGGATACTAAACATTATTCTTAGGATCCTTTATGTTTACATTTTTGCTTATCTGATAATTATTACATATTTTACACAATCATCTTAAAAATAATATTTCCTATTACTTTTCTTCTTGCATTGAACGTACAAAAA
This sequence comes from Bacillus rossius redtenbacheri, assembly GCF_032445375.1. Lineage (NCBI taxonomy): Eukaryota > Metazoa > Arthropoda > Insecta > Phasmatodea > Bacillidae > Bacillus > Bacillus rossius. Next base: position 34,618,018 of record NC_086332.1, read on the forward strand.
ACACAATTACTTACCATACTTGAAGAGGTTGTCCGCAATGTCACAACTTGACGAAGAAACGAATCTGCCTTGGAAAACCACACAAGTTGCGGCTTATAAACATCCTCCAAACCAGCTCCAGATTTCTTTGACGCTCGAATTTTCTCCACTTCTTGGCTGTATGTGGATCGAAGAGCCTTTATCTTGTTTTTTATATCCTGCTCTGTTGCTGCGACTAGCGTATTTTCTACCATGTATTTGATGGCTTTTTCCCTTGCCCCACGATTTTTGTAGCTTTCACTTTGCGTATTCCACAAACATTCCTGCGATTCATACAATTCTAACAATGTAATAATATCTTTACCGCTCCACTTTGCCATATTTCTAGCTTGACAGTACACTGGGCAGTGCTCCAGGACGTGTTTACACGAAGCCAGTTGTTGCGATTCCGGGAATTTTGCGTTCCAGTGGGTCATCCGCATGCCAGTAGCTGACTCGTCGAGTCAGCTACTGGAACACATTTTTACTGGCGCCAGTACTGGCGCCAGTTACTGGTGGTGGCCGTCTACACGTTTCCAGTTTCTTTCCAGTCCACTGGATCCAGCTACTGTTGCCAGCTACTGGCCTCGTGTAAATGAGCCTTTAGTGAATATATGTTGAAAATATTAGTGATAGAACAAAAAATGTAAGGAAGATACCGTTTAGATATTTCAGGAAGGGTTCTTAAGTAATTATACTGACAGGAAAAAAAAAGCAATGGCGTTACGTCCAGACACGGAGTCCGTCCTTCTGACGGTATGGAACTAGGTGCATGTTCGTTCTTGTGGCGGAATGATCGAGAGCGCGACACTTGCCAATTCATCTGCGGCGGCATTGCATCGGACCGCAAGGTTCATCAACAACATTTTCTCATTGGCGAAGACAGGTGTCGTCGACCACGTGATGATGAGAAGAGCCGTTGAGAATATTGACCACGGTGTGCCCGAAATCCGATATGAATTCAAAATTCCTTTAGACTGAACCATAGGCGTACCTACAGGAGGGGGGGGGGGCAGGTGGGCCATGGCCCCCCCCTAATGTAATCACTCAGATCGGCATTTTCTCTAATGCGTTCGTTAATATTCGTATATTCCTGGCACTGTGACACTCAAACTGTTTTTCAGTGTTGCAGCGTGCTAATTAACAATATTTTTAAACATTTTATCGTTCTGGAAATACAGCCGCCTTAGTTTATTTAAAACACGAGGTAATGGCCAAGCAAAAAAAATATTTTAAGAGGTTTATTAAAGTTCTGTTGTCTGAATTGCTGTGTTTGCATTCACTAAAAAGAAGTTCATTTCAAGGTATATCTGGACCAAGATATTGGAAAATTCGAGGGGGGGAAATGTGTAAGTACCCTTTAAACATTGTCTATGGAAAAAAAAAAAAACATATTTTCAAGATTGTTAGAATTATACGGATATAAATATTAACTAGTAAACATATCTCGTTGATACTGCACAAAAATATAAACACGGCAATGAGTGAATGTATTTAGGCTATTTAACATTCTAAATTCAGCTTCTGATTTAAGAATTTAGCAGCCCCCCCCCCCCCCCCCTAATGGAAATGTCTGGGCACGCCTATGGACTGAACTGAAATGTGTTCTCAGCAGAAAGCGACGCGACAACGCGTGGTCGACCCGCTGTCCTCGGTGTGTCGCGAGCGAGCGACGAGGGACGCCGCGACGGGGCGGCGCGGCGGAACCCCAGACAGCAGACGCGGCCGGCAGATGGGGCGATAAGGCCCGTCGCGGAGTCGCACTGCCGGGCGAGAGAACCACACAGCTTCAGGAGAAACCACTGCTCCCGCTGCCGGAGCGGGGTCCGCCTACGGGAAGTCTTTAAGAACACGCCGAGGGTGGATGAGCAGTCCTGTTCCGGTATTTCCATATTAAACTGTATATTTAAAATAATGAAATGGGCTAAAAACACGTATTTTTTTCAGAGTAAATTTAAACATGAAACGTCCGGTACAGACTCTTGGAAGTACCTAAAGGACTTGCATTTCACCTTTATCTTCATTTTCCCACCATACAAAGTAACTGTAACCACTCTAATCTCATAGTTGTCCTGTCCCATGCACGACGAGAAGACTGTGCGCCAGTCCAGACCCTAGAAGCACTAACAGCTGGGCGCCCCTTCACAACGCTGTGGTTTTACAGCCGGTAGGATATGTGGAGACGATGACTAATAGAGCGTAACGAAAAAGTGCAACGCTCGGAAGTTAGCGGAGGGGCAAGAGGGAGAGAGGGGAATATCGAATAAAGTAGAGTCAGACAATTGTAGGATTCTTTGCAAGTTTTTTTATCGTCGTTTTTGTCACAACTGTCAACTTTAGTGTTTATTAGTTTTATCGTTCGCGCGAATGTTTGAATATTTAGAAGTAATTGAAGCGTGAAGTTTCACTGCTAGCGCGCGTTGCGGCCTTGCACCCATTTGTTTTCCTTCATGTAATCATTTGATAATTATGTTTTGAAAATGGCGAAGACATTATTAAAAACAAATATTCTTTGAACAAGGTATCGTTTAGATTTTTTTACTACAGAAATTTATAGATATTATTTTTTTGAAAATGTCGCACCACGAAAACTTAAGCTGGAAGGCGCTTTTAGCTTTATAGCAAACAATAATACATTAAGACTAGAGTTAAAGTATCTCCATATAGTTTTACTTCATAAAAGGAAGGTTTGGCGTAAAAGAGGTTGTACCCACGTTGAGATTTTACAACTGGGTCTGAGAATGTCTGATATGTCAGATGAAAAAAGAAAAAAAAAACATTATTATTAGGGTCGTTAAATATCTAGAAAAATCTAAGTGTAAATATTAATTTCATAAACAAATACTGGGGTGAGTTTTAATGGGTAGAAACCTCAAGAACAATCTAGAAGCAATCCATAAATGCTAATGACGGGGGTAGTTGTTCCGCTTCTGCACGGGCCAGGGATATAACCAGTGCCCCATTCTTTCGGTAATAGTCAAACAAACAACTGAGCCAAAAATTTAATCAAGCAATATTTTCTGGGCTAGAGCACGAGGATAGACTTTATTGCTGATGAGATTAACAAAAAAAAAGACGTGTCCGAAACAGCGCAACGCACGGCGGAACGATCTCGGCAGGCCGCTACGCGTAGGGGCGGCCGTGTTTTGTTCCGCACTGCTGCCAACCTCCCTCTCTCCCGACAACAAGCCGAAATGTCCCTCGCCCAAACCGACCAGATCCCGCGGGTGCTGGGAGGGGGTCGTTACTCATCTGTTCTCCGTCCATTGTCGCCGATGTGAATGGCCCATAACTCAGATTGGGGCACGAAACTCTAACAGCCTCGCAAAAAAAAAATAATGGGAAGGGGGAGATTAGAACGAACACGTCAGTACCCAGCGGTTCTGGGGAAATTAATTGTTCTTTCGTCGTGCAAGAGCGTGGTAAGCGACGGTGAGTTTCACATTATAACAGCTTTTTAGCATTTTAACCACTATTATCGATCATTTACACTGCTTTTTTTTGTCATAACGTAGTTGGATTTAAAAATTGTACTTCAAGAGTGAATGTACTGGTGAAACGCAGAACAATTTTATCTCTGGATGACAAACGAAGAAGCTTCAACTATGCCCAAAGGCCATCAATGCAGTTTCAACAGATTCTCAGTCAAACGTCACAAATTTGCAGTTGTTTTGACATTCAGCTTACATTTAGAGACTAAAATTTTATGAAATAAGATTGTTAGCTTAGTTTGCAATATAGCATTAATTAATTAGCATTCTGGTATTGAAACAATAGTACTAATAGCAACGTAAAGAAGACCATATATTAAAATAACTCTTGTATAAATAAGTTCAGTAAAACACCAGTTGTGCTGTTTTGGATCTACAATTTTTTTTCATCCTGGTGGCATGATTACACCTTTGAAGAAATAGCTACCAAATCAAGAAATACAGGTTGACTGTCATTTATGAATTCTAGTTGTAGGCCTACAGTTGAACATTACATGTCGGTTTAACAGTTAAACGTTGCTAACCTAAAAAAAAGCTATAAGAAGCGCCTGATTCCTTGTTGTGTAATATAAAACACAAAATAAGAATAATCACGTCAAAACATTTTTAAAACTCTGCCGAAATTATCGCCACTACCTTCCCAATACCTTCCTGCTTCACTGGCTATCAAGCTTGGTTAATTCACTTCAACCGAGTATCACTGAAGTGGATCTGAGAGAACCTCCTTTCTAATTCACGAGTGTTAGTATGGACGTGTGCGGAAACGGTAAAATAAGGGGAAATACAAGCAGAGTTTCAAAATATTCTAAGATAACCACGTGCAGACGATATTTAATCCCCCAGAGTATTCGCCAGCTATAAGGCACCACACAAGAAACTACTTCATTGGAAGGAAACGCTAAATATGAAAGTGAAACTCATAAGCTCTCCCTGGCGCAATGTGAAAAAAAATGTTAAACCGTAGTTAATTTCAGCGGGATTATTTTATATTCATTTTCGGAAGAGGAGAGTAAGGACGAGGAGCCGCAAACATTTCGGCTCTGCGTGTGCGAACGTAATCGGACTTGTGCCGTTTGTCTGTATGGAGGAGGATTAGCAGATTACTTTACTAATGACGCTGTCCTTTAGAAGGGGGATTAAGTCCATAGACAAAGCTATATATATTCCCAGTCCCCTCGGACTTAAAAGCGGCGCAAATGGGGATGCCACGATATTTTACAGTAAAGCCGTAGGCACGCTTTGGGCGGATTCCCTCTCCCACTTTTAACGCTTTGAAAAGTAAAGAGAATACACCTTTCAGATGTACGCACTGTGAGGCGAGTTCAGATTAAACATGTTCGAGGTGTGTAGCCATCGGAGGGGTAAGAATCCAAAGATGGAAGAGAAAATAACTAGAAAGAGTCAGCCTTGCAAATAAAAGTTGTATGGTAACAGAACAACCTGGGTTGTGTGCAGTATTCCTGCTCGAGCGGCTAATCGCTTGGCAAAGGTGCTGCGCGGGTTGCCGTCTTCCTCGGCTTCTGGGTGGTAAAATAGGTACGTCCCAGCTGTCTCGACGAAGTCAGGGCTGGATTTAGGATTTCCTTCGCCCGGGGCACAAATTGTGATTACCCTCCTCCCCCCAACTTTATGTAAGATTGTGTGCGTGCAATGTGTGTGTGTGTGTGTGTGCGTGGTTATTTACAATGTCTTGAGATAGACTGACGCCTTTTGAAAATTACACTTTAATATTAAAGTGTTTAGTTTTTAATGTATTGCACTGTAGTTTACATATTATTTTATTTCTAAGTAATTCTGTTTTATTTCTTTATTGTCCAGTGTTTTCCAGTGTGAAATTAGAACAGCATTAGAGGCATTGAATAGCATTGAAAAACTAGTATTTATTATTATTAATTAATAATATATAATTTAGTTATTTAAATGTGAGCTGTTCTTTTGATTTATAATATAATATGTCAGACTTTCAAATAATATTAAAATTAGATTTTATGTTTGTATTTATCAGTAAACGTAATTAAATATATTCCTGTATTGTTGCATGTAAGACGAGATCGTGAGTGCCTCAACGAGTGAATAAATATACAAATAAATAATTATTCACGCGAGTTACACGCCTGCAACGGGTTCTTCGATTGCATCTGTGGCTTGGACCTTCGTGGCGCGAGTCGGGAAAGTAAGTACGAAGTCCTAATTAAGAAACGACCTCCCAGTGGTCAATAGCGCGGCGCCTTGCCCGCTCTCTTGCCTTCTTCCCGTGCAGTTATTTCGTCTTATTCCTTGAGATGTTTTCCGTGAATTATGGTAACAACCCGCTTCCGGAACCACTTGCTGTTACCAGAAGGAGGAAAAAATAACACAATTCGAAGTTCAGAAAAAAAGACGACGTATTCTTTTAGTACATTCAAGGTTAATGATAAAAGCACTCGTGGTTCGCGGTTAGTAAAAATACGAAAGGGAAAGACTAAAATGTTTTCTCATTTACTAGACCTGCGAAATCGGCTTTATTATTTGTAGACAGGCTATAATGCTTCCCATTAGGTAAATATTTATGTCGTAGTTTTCATTATATCATGGTCAGTTAGACACGCCCTGTACGACAAGACGCCAATGAGAAAATTATAAAATTAATTTGAACCAGCCATATGCAATCCGAACTGAAGAAATCATGTAGCAGACATTGACTTTTTTAATGTGCGAAATGCGGAGGCTCATAATGTGGGTTATGGGGTCTTTAATAGTATTACATAAGGTTTTTGAGAACATTTTACTCGAGGATGGAGTAATCCCCGTTGTATAAGGATGCGGACGTGCGTTTAGTATAACATCCGTCGTAATGATTGTGTGTAATCGAACCAGTGACCTCCTAAATAGCAACCACCGTGGCCGAATTAAACGGCTCCATGTTCGAAACCCAGCTGAGCTTCTCGTGCGCTAACTTTTATATTTTTTAATTTTATTTCCGGCGGTGAGCCACTATCGGACCATCCTCCCGTCAAGCAGAGGCGTCATCGAGTCCCATAACCACCAGCCAGACAGAAGAACAGCAGGGCCAGACGAACGAGGCACTGATATGGGCGGTTTTCTCCCCGCATTGTGGACCGGATGTGGAACAACAACTAACATTGTAAACCCGAACGAAAGATTGATGATAAATAAGCGAAATCAGTAACCGGGGAAAAAAGAAAAACAAACATTCACGAGCGTTTGCTGACTTGCCAAATCAGTGGAACTCATCCGAGAATCTGTGCTTGATGCGGCGGAATTTACAGTAAACCAAACAGGAAATCGCTGTGAATTTAATTGTATTTTTTTTAATGTCGAAAAATTAACTGTTTTAACAGATTTGAAGTCACGTATTTTTTTTTGTGACGTGGAGCAGTTTCTGGTATTTCAAACGCACTGTCTGTATCAAGACTTCAAATGCATTTGAATGTCCCGCTCCACGGACTACGCACAGTGGAGTGGCGCTGTTGGTGGCGCGCTTGGGGAAACGGTGGTCACGTGCGGTGAACCAATACCTACGTCGTGGGACGCGCCAGGGGTGGCGGTCGTCGCAGAAGTCGGCTCGTCTGGGTGGTCTGGTTTCAACTTGCCTCCATATCGACATGGCGGGAGAGTGGGTGGGGGGGGGGGGCTGTGTGTGATCTCTATGTGCGAGGCGTCGCGGCGCCCGGAGACGCCCACGTCCCATTCCTGGCCGTTCGCTCGCGGGCTGCGTGCTGCGATGCCCGAGCGCGCCCATCTGCATGTGCTGCTCCCCATGGGAAGTCGCCCGGGGGCGACGCATTGGCAAAGTGTTGCGGCCGTGCGGCGCATGCGCAGACGGTGATCCGGCGCGGCGGGGGGAAGCCTACAACTCACGTAGTTTCGGTTCCCTGCAAGGATTTCCGAAGATTTCCGAAGTTTTGCGTTTTGGTATTAACGCCACTTCAGCCGCTAAATCAGAAGTTTCCAATGAAAACAAGCATGTTGTGACTGACCTAAATTAACCTAACCTTCGAATTTTTTTAATTTCAATTTTTGAGATGAATCCGAAGTTGCACGAACGTGGTAGGGAACCGAAACTACGTGAGTTGTAGGCTAAAGCGCGGCGGGGCCCGGGTCCCTGGCGGGAAGCCTATGATTCACTCGTTCTTATGGACGTACCCAAATACTCACGTTGGCAAGCCTTCTTTTCACAGACGAGAGAGCCAAACCCGAAGTTCCCCGAAGTTTATGCTTGCATTTTTTTTTTGTATCACAACAGGCGTATTTATTTGGGGGAAACCGTTTACATGATTTCACAGTATCTTTAATGTAGCTATCCTAACCAAATAAACCGTCCACAATGTTTTAAAGCATTTATAATGTAGCTAACCTAACCTAATTGACCATTAGTTATCATGAGTTGTATATTTATTTACAATAAACAAAAAAAAACCGAAGTTGCACGATCGGGAGTTTAGCTCTCTCGTCTGTTGAAAGAAGGCTTGCCAACGTGAGTATTCGGGTATGTCCAGAAGGACGAGTGAATCGTAGGCTTCCCGTCCCTGGCAGCACGCACACGCACACACACACACACACACCAGAAGTCACACATCTCCCCGACCGCGAGGCTGCCTAGCAGCCAAGGACCTTTCGGCACCTTCAAGAAAATGTTACACCCATGTTTACGAACATAATTATTTTAGTATAAGCAAAATAAAAGAAGACCATGCGCCGCGTTTCCCTATAATAACCTGTATTTTGAAAATTTGTAAACAAATGTGTGTTAGGAAACCACAGCCCACAGAAAGTACTATAGTTCTAATGTTAACACAAAACAAACAATGCGATACTCGTGCATGGCGCCATAATAACTAGTAAAGAATAATATTAACTCTTGGTACAATGAATTTATCTGTGTAGGTTTAAATAAAAAATACCACGCTTTTGTCTTCCGCAAGGAAAAAAAATTCTAATTTATGCTAACCATACTTTAACCGACATTTGCCACTTGATTTTACTGTTCGTAAATAAAAGTATGCCGTTATTTCAGTTAATAACGTTACTTCAGTTACTTTCACGTGGAGTTGCTAATATTAATTGCCGAACATATTTTTAAGCTTATAAATATATTTCTCCCAGAAATTAAAATCTTTGTTTGATCATCGAGAAACTCCCTGCTGACCGATGACCTGCTAATAATTTCTTTGAACGCAGGATGCGGGAAGGATATGGTTGTCATTTTGCATGGCGTCAGTAAACTTGATTTAATGCATTTTTTTGGACAAATGCCATTGCATTTTTGCACTGTTTGTCATGGAAAAATTCCAAAAACCAAAAAATAAATAAATACAAAATATGAAGATAAAAAATTTACAGAAAACAGGACTGAATCAGCTGATGTTGGATAAACGGAACCAACCATAGTACTTGTTTATCTTCATCGTTGTGTATATATGTTTGCTGCGTTGTCCAGGTTTGTTGTCTGCCTGCATTTAACCTGTCTCGTCGTTGTCAGCCCACTGTGTTCTTCTGTGTTGTATTATTTTTTCCATGACCAAGTTCCTTCAACGGAATTCTTGCGCTGTATGATATTTCTATATTGAACAATTTTTGTCCGTGCTGTCTTCGTTGTGTTGTCCATAATACTTGTTTAGTTTCATCGCTGGTTCCGTTTGTCCGATATCAGCTGATTCAGTCTTGTTTTTCTCTGATTATTTTATCTTCATATTTTATTTATTTATTTTTTTGTTTTTCGGAATTTTTCCATAACAAGCAGTGCAAAACTGCAATGGTGCGTGTCCAAAAAACTGCATTAAATAAGAATTTACCATTGCATGAATCATTTTAAGAACGTGTCAGTAAACTGGTTCTAAGCTGAACACTTGTACCAAGTGCAAGTCGTTAAAGGTCAACGACATAGAAATTTAAAAGGTTATCGAATAGCCTATAACACTAACTATAAAAGGTATTTACGAGTCCAGAGGATTAAATTTTTACTGCCTGTGACGTTTATATTTGAGTCAGTCAGGAAAATTAAACCAGTAAGTATCCAACTTTACAGGCCAATTCTACACCCTCGCCAATCTCAACCACATGCTACCTCCTCGGTCAAAACCCGCCGGTTGTCTGCTCGCTTGCGACGATAATTGGCTAATTACTCTCCCTCTTTTCTCCTTCTCTAATTAAGCAAAAAACTCTCGCAACGTCATAGACTTAGACGTCATAGACTTAGACGTTCGAGTAAGACACTAGCACGCACAAGTCCCTACACTTTGTAGAACACCTTGCACGTGGGGTTAGGCCTGCTGTGACAATATTTGTCAGCTTTTCGTGCTTACAATATTGTTGCATAAGTACGTTTCCGCTCTTGGCTCATGACGTGATGGTGATGCATTTACATGTTTCACTTAAAAATCAAAAAAATCAGTGAGAGACTTGCGGAACGACAGACTCAACAAAACGCAGTCACGCACACAAATGCAAGGCGGTGGGACCTCCAAGAATACAGTGGGCTCACGACTCTCGACTTCGTGAAGGGGGGTCGGGCGTCAACCGTCGCCGCGTGAGTGAGATGCCTCGGCGCACATGGCCACAGGACCACCCGGTCCCGCGGGCGGGACTCGGAAGGGTCGGGGGAGGGAAAGAAGTGTGGACGGAGTGCATATGAGGCCCTGATGGAGCTGGTACCCCGACCCACGCCACCGGGGTTCCCACCCTCCCGGCAGGCAGTCTTCATCCCGGCCCTATACCCCAACAGCTGCCGCCGGTCCTTTTGTTGGTCCAGCTGTCGATGACGCGTCGAACTCCCTCCTGTGGGGGAGGAAGGGGCGCGAAACGTGCGCTTTTCACTCTCGTGCTACGCTGCAAAACATTCCGCCGCCGGGAGACCGCGAAAATTAAGTTCTACAACCCCCCCTTCCCAACCCGAGACTCTCCAGCTGTTTCTGCAGCGTTACTATTTGGGGCATGACAACAAACCTGCGTACTGCGTGATGCTTCTACTGTCCGCCCACCAGTTCTCTAGCTCTGCTTGAGGAAACAAATGAAGAGGGGGGATGCTATCATTTCCACTAAAATAATAAATTTTAACATTGGATAAAAACAGCCCATGAAAAAGTTTAAGTTTCTAGTTACTAACAGTTGAACGGTCTGCAGTGAGAAAGCGACGCTTGGCGCGAAGGCACTTTCAGCCGGCGCCGCCCGACTACAACAAGAAGACGGCGCCAGAGGACGTGCGGCGACGTCGCGGCGCGCAGAAGGGGTCAGGAGGTCCCCTGGCGGCGGGCGGAGGTCGGAGATCCGAGTGCTGGCTACGTGTTGCCTGCGAGTGCACGTAGCTACGGAGGAAGAGAGAGGGGAGGAGGTGGCCGGACGGTCGCCCTAGGGCAACAACCGGCTGGTTCGCACCTGCGGGACTCTATCGGCGAGGCGGCTGAGTGATCACGTGGTCGGCCCGGCCGGTTCCAGGCGCGCGCAGCTTTGTTTCTGTCGCGAGCAATCCGTGCGATCCGCCACGGATTGACCCGGTGCTGGTAACAGATTAGAGTTCAACATCTATTCGACGTCGGGGTTGTAAGAGATGGCGAGAGGTGACGAGAGGAGTATGGAACCCTGTCGGGATGTACCGAGACGGGAAGCACACAGAGAAAACCCCGCTGGCTCCCCGGCAACCAAGATTGCCGACAGATGCGGGTTGTTATTGTTTGCTATTTGATCGGAAACAAAGGAAGCAAGGAACCTCGGTGGCGTGTTTACGCGCGAGGTCTCCATGGTTCGTGTGCGGAGCAAGGCATGGACGTGGTTGTTTCGTAACATCTTCCAAGCAGCCGAACGCGATAAAGGCGAAAGGTGCTGATGCGGTGTGCGCACCAGTCCTCCCTCGTTAGGAAGACGCGGAGTTGCCGCGTGGGGTTGCCCGCCGTGACCAGGCGTTTATCCCGAGAGCGTCCTTCATGCTCGGGCGACCGTGTCTGATGCCTCACCGTCCCCCGCTCAGGTTATTTCCAGCGTGATGTTCGTAACATTGTGATGAGCTTTTTTTTCCCCTCCACTCCCCCTTTCCTTTCACCACGCTCCTTCCGTGTACACCTTCCTCCTTCCCTTTGGCCGTGTTGCGCATGTTTACCTTCCCGTTACTCCGTCGCCCCGCCACCAGGTCCTCAGCAGCGCCCGGCCGCCGAAGAACTGTTGCGCCCGATCACTCCTTTCAGCTGTGATGACCCGGCGTGGAGAATGGAAAGAATTGTGAAAAGGGAAAAGGGGGGGGGGGGGGGGGGAAGAATGCCGAGAGCTTGTTCCGTATTTGTCGGTGTTGCAGTTCCGTTGCCTGGACTTTCAGTGGAAACCCGGTAGAAACAAAAAATAATTATTTGGGTGGCGTTTTAGAAAGTTGGGGCTCCGTAGTCCTCTGGTTGGAAGATGTTTAACAGTTCCGAGAAAACGTGTGACAATCATTTATTTATTTTCTTTAATTGGACTAATCAAAGAGCCGGCTTTCAAGCTAAATTTGATAATAATCTTTCAGTTAAGACCGCCAGTGGAGTTGGAACCCAGAACCTCCCGAATAGAAAGCTCTTCCGCCGACTACGCCACGGCTGTCGGCGCAAGCCATTTAAAACCTGCTCATGATTTTCGTGTGGCGTCTGTTCACGAAAGGGATTGTAACGAATCGTCGATGTCGCAGAGCTAAAATCGTGCTTGCGTGTCGTGCTACACCGTGTTTAGTACAGAGTGAAAATAGCTGAAGCAGGTGTTTACAATATCTTTTTGGGTTTTGAATTTTCGCTGTATCACCTTTATTACCATGCCATACTAGCAGGAGACTGCAGGCCAGTTCATTGTAGTGCGCCTAAAATGTATGCAGCATTTTACTAGGTCCAAACTAACCCCCAAAATTCGTCATATTATGTGTGTTTATCGTATTTATTAGTTTTGGAAATTTTAAAATGGCAAGCCTCTTCTTAAATTCTACAACCTAGATTAGCAAAGTTAATGTTGTAGAGTACTTAAATGTTTGCAAAAAAACATTAAAAAAATGGATTAACAGCTTATTTACTAGTAGAAATATCAAAATATGCTCAGCGCTTGGTCACAAATTTAAATTTCATAACTTTAACATAACAAAGTTGTCCTGATATTAAAACTTAATGTAAACAAGCTCACGTAAATTAGCTCACTTGGCAGTTGTATTGGCATATATTAGGGTTGTTGTCTGTCATGCGCAGAAGGCGCAATCATACCCGTGTTGCAAATGGTACGGTGTGTGGTGTATTTTTCAAATTTTATTTTGGAAGCTTCCAATTAGAACACTTCATTCGAGTAAATTTAAAACGTAAAGTATTAAAATAAAATTTAAAAAATATATATTTTTATTGAATCTTGAAATATTCTGCTAACTTAAAGTACGGTAAATGTTAAAAACAAGTGTCGCTGATTTTTTTTAATAAGTGAAAAATTATAGCCATTTAACAGTTGTGGTACTTGATAATCAAAAAAGAGCTGCCAGGGCACTACACACCAATTTAGTTTGATCAAGTTATACCTTAAGAGCTCACAAGTGATTTAACCAATACTGTAGTAATTCGATTATAATTATTATTTTGTAATTCGTAGACTTCAAACTTTACGAAATACAGTTCGTTGACAAAACCGGGACACGGGGACATTTAAAGAAACGAGCAAAGTGACGCAACGAAAAAAAAAAAAAAAAAAAAAAAAGGACTTGCGCGCTGGAGGAGCTGGTTTTGAAATCCGGCCCGTTCATACTGATTTTGGATTACCGTGGTTTCCGAAGTGATCCCAGGAAATGCTGGGATAATTTCTTACTGCATGCCATCACCCTGTCCCTTTTCCCATATTCGGATATGTAATACGCGAGTCCGTCTCTGGTGAGATCACTGTTGACGGGTCGTGAAACCAAACACCTACCTTTAGCTTTAGTACAAGAACGAGTGCACATTTTCCGACCAGTAACTTTGACAACGTTTATAGATATGACAACAAAACATTATTCCATCATTTTCTGAGATAAATACCGGTAAATGGATGGCTATCCATGTTCTTTGGAGGACAAACCACACTTTATTTTTATTTTATTTAATAAATTATTAAATTTTCTAGAGTGACGACTTAAGGTGCTAGTGATGCGGGATGATAAGTTTGACGCTCGTTGTCGCGCAAGGCTCTGGACTGGCGCGCAGTCTTCTCTTCGTGCATGGGTCGACTATGAAACTTGAGCGGTAACCATAACATATGGCGGAGAAAAAAGAGAAAAGTGTAATGCAAGTTCAATGGCTAAAAATTATTGCGGAAATATGCGTTCCAGTAAATTTCACTTTTATAATAATATATTTTAAAAACTAAAAGACGGAAACAGAACTAATCATCCACCTTCGGCGTGTTCTCAATTGCGTTTCCTAAACAGACCTCACACGGATGTATCGAGCAGTTTTCAAATCACGGGGTTTCTTCTCTGTTATGCAGTATGGCATTCTGGCTTGGGGAGGGATGAGTAAAACGTCAACTAAGCCACTTATAACAATTCAAAAACTTATTTTACGAGTTATTTAAAAAAAACCACATGTACCCATCCAAGGAACTTTTTAAAATATTAAATGTATTTGATATTAAAAGATTGTTTATTAGAGAAGCAATAATTAATATGTATCAAAGGAATAATCAGTTAAATTATATAGATCATAACTATCCTACACGGCATAGACAGAATATAAATTTACAAATCCCTCTATTTCATAAAACAATATCTCAGAGATCTTTAGAATTTTTGCTTCCAAAAATTGTTGTTATTCTTCCTGGAAAACTAATCACTATAAATTATTTTCAAATGAAAAAAATATGCTAATATTTGGCTAGATTATTTAACTGATGAAGAAATGGCTTTAGTATTTAAGTAAGTTTTAGATGTTGTTATAACTTTGTACCTGTACTTTACATACTACTAATTTTTATTCAATTAATTTTTTTTCATTTATTCATGTATCAATGTTTTATTTATACTTTTTTGTTTATACATTATATTAAATTTGAATAAATTGGCTCTTTTTAACTTTCATCTTTATATATCAAGTGTAAGGTTTCTTAGGTTATATTTTATATATTTATTTATTTCTCACGTTATTATACATTTACAAATGTTTACAATCGACAAAATACCGCATGTAATTTGAAGTGACCAGATGCACTCACCATACAAGCTTGCTTTCGTGAGTGCTAAAATTCCTGGTTAATTAAGTGAATATTGCTAACAAAGTAAAAATAAAGGGAAATTAATTATTTTGAATCCTTAATTTTCTTGCAGTTAAGATAATTTCTGATTTAAACAATGTATTATTGTTATTTCATTGACAATGAATTAATTTAAATTCGACCAATTTAGTTATTATATATTTTTTAAGTGTCTTTTGTCATGTGTTTATGTTTGTGTTGTCCCATTTTATTGTTGTGTTATTTTGTGTTTTGTGTATGTTATTGTTATTTTTTTTTGTATTTATTTGTTAAGTGCCCACCTGTTAAAGGCTCTGACTGTTGGTAGGCACTCAAATAATAATAATAAATAAATAATTATTATCGTATAGCTGTGCACACAGCACAGTAGGTGTCGCTAGGCAGGCAGGGCTTGACGCCTCGCACGACGGCAGCTGATGGGTCGTCGCCGAGGCGAGACGCGGAACGTCCCGGGCTCCCCTCGCCCAGAGACGGGGTCCGCGACGGCGACCCTGCGCCGGGGCCGATCGGTTCCCATGGCGGCGGCGCGGCTCGGCCAATGGGGAGGCGCGCTCGTCCGGGTCGACGACCCCTCGCGCAGGGCCGTCCACCCACGTGGAGATCCCCCCCTACCCCCCCCCCCCCGGCGTAGCTCGCGGGGGGGGGGGGGGTAGATAACGCGCTGACCGTTGTGCCCACTCACACATCCGCGCGCGGGTCAAGGTGCAAGAGTTGTCGTGCGCTCTTACGTGCGTGCGCGTCCCACACGGCATAAAAGAGAAATGTACGGGGAAGTGAATGGATGAGTATCCCTCCCCCGCCCCCCATCTCACCGGGCGACAATGCGCTGAAAAATAGCGGTACCGGTGATTGAATACCGCCCCTCCCTACTTGCCCTGATTCACACGGTCCGGCTGAGCCAATCCGAGGTTGAAATAGCGCTTTTTTTTTTTTTTTTTTTTTTTTTTTTTTTTTAAAGCCCTGACGTCCTGCTACTGCCATCCTATCATCATATTTCTACTATCGCATTCTGAAATAGGTACTCGCAAACTATGAACGAGTTCATTGTCAGCAATACACTCTTACTTGGTTCAAAGCGAGTTTAAGTTAAGTGGTTCCACACGTCAAACGGAAAGAGAAGTGACTCATTTGGTAGCCTCTGAAATCGGCTGTCTTATTTTTTTTTTTTCAATTTGAATAACAATTGGCGTACAAATTACTTATTAGTATTACGATAAATATCGCCACTTTACGTGGTCGACGCATGAACTTGACAATATAAATTTTGGTTTGCTGCAAAAGGAAGTGCTCAGAAAGTGTTATTGAATGAAGCTTTCATAACGGCCAGCGAGAGCACCTGGATTCACACGCCTCGATCTTTCCGCGTGTAAATTTTCTCTCTGATGGTGATCCAGGGACGGACGGATCCAGGATTGACTTCTGGGTGTGACACCGGTAGTCTGGACCTAGTATAATACCTGTTTATTAGTTCAGGAGTCGTATTATCCAGTGCATATTTTACCCTTCTGCCCCCGTGCCCCCCTCTAAATCCGCCACTGTCGTGATCTCCCTCCTTGTTCTATGATCGTGGTCATCGTGTCCTCGAGCTCTTTGGGCAAGTTCGGTGGTTGTGTCCCAACTTCCGGCATGACTCAACTCATGACTGACCAAGTGGTTTGGGGCCCATTGTAATCGTCGAGGCACCTCACCGCGACAGCTGTTTGGTGAACCTCGCGCGAATATTTCAGCGCTTGCGGCGATCAATGTCTCGATCTTGCTTCGCACGCACAAGTGTTGCAGGTGGCAGTTACCGACAACCTTGTTTTAATTTTGTTCGCGTGTAAACATCTTAGCTCTCGGTATACGACATTTTTGGTAGGAGCGATTTCGTGGATGGAACTAAAGTTGCATGGAACGGAAATGTGTAACCACGGTGCTGCCATCTGTGGCGGATGGGGCAAATCAAAGTTCGCAAAGCCAAAGGGAAATTTTATAACGGTTTAGTGAATTTTAATAATTCCTTGTCAAAAAAAAAAGGTACAAAGGTGGGGTTAAGTATTTTTTTCAAGTATTGTTCGCTTTTATCGGAGTCGTTTCATTGTATAGTTTATAATTTCCGTCTGCAAATGGAATGTTTCGATAGTCAAAGTAGCTGCTCAGGCAGCCAATTCTAGTGGCGGGTGTGGAAACTACGTGTAATCTGCGTCTAGAAATTTAGTTGAAAACACATTTTGCGTATATTGTACTTACCTAGCTCAGCATTTTTTTTTTTTAAACGAATTCTGCGTTAAATTCCGTGTCAGAGTTTCGTTCTGTGAGTACGAGAACACACGAATTTGCTCGTTACGGTGGTTAGATGTTACACATCACTAGCTGATGATGACTTCAATGGACTTGCATCCATATAGACGAGAACAATAAATTAGTCTCTCGCATCAACCGTTCTTCAGCTCTACGTGCGAGTTCATTGTCAGTTGGGCACCGAGGGATATTAAGTGCTTGCATGTGTGTTTGTGTGATGGGGGTGGGGGAGGGGGTGAGGAGGAGGAAGAGCTAGCCCAAGAGACCAGAAACAGCGGCAGGATTCACGTTACACGCAGAGCGGGCCGTCGCATGCGGGAGGAGGCGCGAAAAAATACCGCACGCGATGTCAAACATTTCCTGTCGGGGCCCGGGGAGGTGCGGGTTACCTTACCACTTCCCTACAACGACCCCCCTCCCCCCTCCCCACCGCCGCTGCCCGCTCCGACCGCCGCTGAGGTCATCAGTGGTCAATTCCCCGCACGCACTCCGGCCTCTAAAAATAGCGGGCGATCTCCGCCGCTTCTTTTTATTTTGTAGTTGTAGCCTGCACGGTGGATTTTTTTACTTCTTCTTTCTTTTCCTGTTTCCTCCTACCCCCGCGGGGCGGAGCACCAGTTTTTGCCGCGGCCTGGACTCGCGAACGTGGCTCGCATTCTAAAACTAGGACCCGTCGCCTCACCTCCCCTCACCAAGACGGAACGGCCCCCTCAGGGCAAGAAAATACCTTCCAGACTTCTGACTCACCGGACGCAACGACGAGCCGTTAGTTGGTTGCGTCCACGCGACGACCCCGAGCGTCCACGCCCCCACGAGCGCTTCTGGAACTAGCCTGGGCGGGACCTTCCAGTTTCCTTTATATACCGAGCAGTGCTCACCAAAGACTGGCGCATGATATTACATTTAAACTGATTTTTTCAGTCAAGCATATATTTTTTTTTAACTATGGGAAAGATAATCGGATATTAAATAATTGAACTTTATTTTGTTTTATTGTGCTTATTAATGCGTGCGGTTAATACTGTAAAGCTACTCAGGGAATGGGTTACAAACAACATTAACTATTGGAGGTACTGGGACAACACAAAGCATAAACGCGTGGGTAAGAATCCGAACCCAGTATTACTGCGAAAACTATTTTGTTCCAATGCAGTTGTTTTCATGTACATTTACAACAAATATCTTTAATTTTAAGTTGATATATCTATACGAAAACTCACTTGCAGACGGCCGCCAATCACAAGGGAACAACCGCTAGCAAGGATATATACATTATTGCAGTCTAAAGAGCGCTACCTATCTACCGTATTGTGAAGCACATGCCCAGCACACGCCTGGAGTGATTCCGGGATGCCGTGGGAATCCGAACCAGGGTCGCTGCTACCCGGGTACGAGCCCGACTCGTCTGGAAGGTGAGCCCAGTGTCTCAGCCCTGAGACGCCTCGCCCGGTAACCAGTTGGCCGATGACATCGAGGTCCTTGGATGTTGATGAGGATAAGGCGTCGACTGTTGGTTGAGTTGGGGGGGGGGGCGATACGGGAGTACCCCGAGGAAAGCCACCGGCCCATGGGAACGCCCGTTACGTTGCCACTCGTGATAAACCCGCTGGGAATCGTACTCGTACATCCCTGGGAGTTGGAGCATCGGGACACACCCAGGAGAGGACAAGAGCCGCAAGTAGGCAGTCGCTCGGTTGGGGAAATTATTCAGTTCTTCATCGCGAGGCCCAAGCCTCAACTTCTTCGCATTGTGACTACGGTGTTGCGCGGGCTGAAGGATGGATTGATCTAGATTTATGAACTGCCAGCGCACTTGCGTTTATGAATCAAGTATGTACGTGCCCAGCTCAGTGTCATAGCACAGGGCAGGGATCTCTCGGCTGTCCGCGGCGCCAGGGAACCTGCGCTGTGGTTGGTCGAGGGCTCTCCACTCGGCCAACCACAGAGCACCACGGTGGAGCTCGCCAGAGTGATCGACGACGCGGGCCGGCGCCCAGGTCGCTGCTTGCTGCCCCAGCGAGGGGCACTCACCGCAGTTCCCACGCGTGGACACGCACCCTCCCTCCGTTCTCAGAGTGTCTTCATCACGGTTCCGGGTCGTTGCTACTCAAATCCCACAGAGGGGGCTGGCTCTGTTGGAGGTCCGGGGGTGAACGGCGGAGCTGGGGGCGGGTCGGTGGGGCCGAAGTTGGGATGGGTCTCCTCAACCTCTCGACCTAGCCGGGCGCTCTCCAGTAACATGCCATTGGAAATGGCGAATCTATTTCCCGGTTCTAGGAACCCATGTCAGG
Organism: Bacillus rossius redtenbacheri; assembly: GCF_032445375.1. Lineage (NCBI taxonomy): Eukaryota > Metazoa > Arthropoda > Insecta > Phasmatodea > Bacillidae > Bacillus > Bacillus rossius. The sequence goes on from NC_086332.1 coordinate 34,637,309, forward strand.
CTCTGGTAACAGTGTCTGGCATGTAAAAGACCCATCATTCTCCTAACCAGGATCATGCCCTAACGGGATTAACTGCCTTGGGGAGGATCGATGAAAGTTTGAGGTGTGAACCTATGTACATGTCTTCATCACGGTCTTAGTGGTTTGTGCCGAACAGGAAGACTATCCCACTCGCACTGTTTGTGCAACCGACTGGTGTTCTTGAGCGATAAGGCACAGATTTAATACACGCTCAAGATCAGACTCCAAGGGCTCCGCCTACCTCCGGGCACGCACACGGTGTGCAAAGCTTCAGAAGAAACCTTGCCATTTATCAGAGTGGAAAATCGTTAAAAAAAAAATACGTTGAAGGCGGATCAGTAGATCTGTTCCTGTATTTAGTTTATAAACTGTATTCTTAGAAGCGTTGAAACTGGCTAAAAACGCGTGTTATCAGATTATTTTTTTTTTGTCATGCTGAAAAACTCGGTACAGTTTCTTAAAAGCGCTCAAGGAAAGCGCATTACACATTTATCTTTAGTTCTTCGCCATATAATGTTATATTTAGTAATTGCTTAAAATCTCATTATTTGCCTTGTGCACGACGAGAAGACTGCGCGCTAGTCTACAGCTTAGCGCTTAGAGGCGATACCGTGCGGGGAACACCAGCGAACGTTGCCATTATATTCCCGCTTCACTAACATGAATTCCCCCTTTTACTACGAGGGTGCCTTTATCTCAAAAAACGCAGTACTATTCTAACTCTATCACTATTTAACTGTTTCTGCGGCGCACTATTGGAATAGGTTTCCTTTAGAATCTTTTTGAGCCTCTTAGAATAAATATAAAAGAATTATTTTAAACAAACCCTACTACTGTGTGCATACAGAATAAGTTGTCAGCATAAATAACAACATTATTTCAATAGTAATATTTAAAACTATAATTTATATTTATCTAATTTGCGTAATGCCGCGGTAATTTATTTTAGTTATTTTTTTTAAAATATATTTTTAACGAATTATTCGTTACTTCATCACATGCATCGCCATATATTGCATTAATTGGTCACTGTACAGAACTTTAAAAAAAAAAAAAAAAAAAAAAATTGTAATATTAATTTGTATGTGTGTGTCTGGCCCTCAGATTATTTTCAAATATAGGTAATATCTGCCCATTAAAAAAAAGGTGACGGTGGCCATCACTGATTTAAGTTATTTAATGAAGAAGAGGAAAAACGCGAGAGAGTCTTTCAGTACTCGTCAGAGATGTGTAACATCTAACCTCGGTAACGAGCAAATTCAGTGTGTTATTAACGTTGCAAATAAACTTACAATACGAAACTCGGACACGAAGTTTAACGTAGAATTCTTTAAAATAACGCCGAGCATTTATAAACTCGCTACCGGAGCCGCTACGTCGACTGTTGAATCATTTTTATCAGCAAACCGAGATTTTAAACTATGTATGTAATGGAAAACGGCTGCGATGAACTGGAAAAAAACAAGACATGAAAATGAAAAGAAAAAAAATTTAAAAAAAAACTGCCCATCCCTTTTGTTTTGACGTGACGTCTAATAAATCGACGAACGCCGGCTGCACGCACGAAAAAGTGTCCCGTAACGCACATTGTCCCGTTACGCTGTGACCCGTTACTCTCATTGTACGCTTGCACCGCATCTCTCTCTCCCTCTTCCACTCGATTGGAACAACAATCGATTTGACTTTTTCGAGGCACATTAAACTTGAAACACTCCCATTCGGTTCCTACTTTTTCCCATCATCGTCCTATCCTTAACAGAATAACACAATTTGGAAGAAGTTAAATAGCAAACATGTATAAAAGTTTTAGTTAAAATAATCTCTTCGTTAAAGTAATGAACACATTTGAATTAATGAGTGCAAATAAAAGTAAATTTATCAATAATTAATTTGTAGATTTCATTTCACTACTTCTTTTTATCCGTACAAAATAGTGATGATTCAATATAAAAAAAAAGATTCAATTTTATTCATAAAAAGTATGCAATAATTTCATCAAATGTTTTGTTATGACGTTGTCACACGTTAAACTATCGTCCGTAAACCGACTTTACAGACAGCCATTTTTTTTTTTTTGCTTTGCGACAATTTTGGTCCGCGCCGCCCGCCCCAGATGCCGGCACCGTGCGCCGAGGGCTGAGCCGCTACAGGTCAGGGACACGCAGAGGCCTCGACGGGGCTGCAGGGGGGCCGGCGGGACAGTCACCTGCTGCGGAGCGCCGCGCCGTCAGGAGCAGGATCGCGCCCGCCAGGACGCCGCCGCACGCCCACCGCCGCGTCGCCATGCTGCCTGCTATCGCCAGCTCTGCAACACACCACCACAAACACTATACCTAATGTAATGTTACACATGCATTTACCTGAAAGCAACTGTACCGCTAAAAAAAAAAAAAAAGAAAATGGGCGCGTGTACTTATGTACGAGCGTTAGAAGCTATAAGGCCTACTTGCTGGGCTTAGTAAAAAAAAAAAAAAAAAAAAAACTAATTTTTATCTTACATGCTAACAATCAATAAACATGTTGATTTTTCACTCTAGCTTATTAATTTTTATTTATTTATAAAAAAAAAATAACGCATTGATTTAAAATGGAAATAAATTATACACACGGGAACATAACCTTGCTTAAACAAATACACTTGAAAAAAGTTTTATAAACACAATTTATATCACTAATATCCACAATAAACAAATGGTTGTAATTATATGTACCGGTATTCAATAACAATCACTAAAGTTTGTGATTTAAAAGCACAGACATAATTTTAAATTTCATGTAGCTTTTTTTCTTTTCTTTTTTTCTATCCTGTGAACATTTCGTTGCAAGGTGCGCGCGCATCGTAAAAATTCACTCTCTTAATTCTTTCATAACGCGCCTAAAGAAGTGTAACTTAAAAAAAAAATTGTGACGAGTGGAGAATGGTCGTCTATCCTGGGAACGAATGTTCGCCTACGCCTGTTGAAGCCGCCCATTCGAAATACAAGTTTCTGCCCACACGACCCACCGGCGGAAATAAATGTCTACTTCGCGCGCGTCGTCTCAAACCGAGTAGCGACATTTGTGAATACTTGTCTGCACTGCCCACGGGCAACCATTAGTTTTCCCACTACATTCGCACGCAATGTTCACGGCCGGTAGCTCACGCAGCAAGAAGAGAGGACCTATGGTTATTTCCTAAAACCCGGAATCGACTCATAAATTTATTAGTGCGCTGTCGTTTTACCGTGTGGTGTGAAGCATAATATATCATCCTACGAGTACCAACTCCTTGCGATCATTAAGTATAACGCACGGAATTAAACTCCACCCTTAAATTTGAGTTAGTCGTTTAACAATCATTGAAATCTCTCAAAATTGGACGATCATATGACGAACACAATGGACTTTCTGTGTTCTGTGACGAAACAATTGCGAGACGTTTCGGGAACTGGCATCTGCCGTGTTGGCCAAGTCTAAGCATGTGACATTTGACATCAGCTGAAATTTGGCTTGTTCACCGTGTGATTATGTTTTCATCTTTGTTGTACATTCCTGTGAGATTTTTTTCTGTGACAACCAGGGTAAATCAGTGTCCAAGAACGTATGTTCAAGATTAGTTAAATCCGATCTTCCCCAATGCAAGAATCATTGAAAGAGCTTGGAAATGTCACTAAGGACGGAATTACAAGACCTTCGGGTAAGGTAGTGGTTAAACACTGCCTTCTTGGAATACAACCGTAACCTAACTCACGGACCGTATTTCCGAACGTGCCCAAACCGAATTCCAGTAAGGATACAAATCGGCAACCATTTTAACTAACGGTGCCTTGCGTGAGGATAGAAACTGGTTGCAGCGCATTCTAGCGGACGTTTCGCAGCCACTAACACAATTGTTACGGCAAAAATACTAGAGATAGCAGCACAAAGGCACAAAAACAGAACCAACTTTCTAATTTTCTCACGTACTTTTTAAGTTGCGATTGTTTCTTGTTATGTCCATTAAATTGTACAGAATGTATTCCAGGATAGTTTCGCTATCATAAAGTTTCATTTGGCACACCAACGCGTTTGGTACGTCCCCCCGATGATAGCAAAAATGACTATGTACGAGTTAATGGCCGCAGATGCGGTTCGGCCATCAGGACGAAATCAACGAAAAGGTGAGCTTTGCGCATGCGCGTGATTTGGGCAACAGATCGGCAACGGATAGGACACCGAAATCCGTTTCCTAAAAATGAGGGACTGGCCGTGTCATACCGTGCACCTAAACCCTTATTATTGTAATTTTGGAATACCGGCCCATATCCTCTGAGGCAATTAATTACAGGGTGTCTGCTCATCAGCTGGTCGCGGGTGGGCGGGGCCGCATGTCGCGGCGGACGCGCCCCATTGGCCGCGTGGCCGGAGCCCAGACCCGCGCACGCGCGCCGCACACGTGATGGGCCCGCGGCGTCGTTCCCACGGGCCGCGCCCCTCCCCCCTCCCCCCGTCCTCCGGCGGCTCCGCGACCCGGCGCAAGAACCGCGCATCTCCGGCGAGCGAGGACACTGACCTACCCGAGCAGAGCACGCCAGCTCTTCACGCGCGAATGTCACGTCCGCGTCACGTCCGAGGGGGGATCAGTAAGTAACTCACACGTCAGTTTATAGCTACGAAAAAAATTATCAGTTACGATAAAATATATTGCATAACAATTTGTTATATCATGAAACTATTTTTATACTTAATTACAACAGTCTTCAGTTCAATGTTTATCAAGTTTGAGAAAAGTCACGTGAGAGAGACTACACCCGGATGTTTCCTGACGATTCCTTCAGACTTCTAAGGGTGACGGGTCGCATATTTCGGAGACCACACTCGTCAGGTGACGCAAAGGTAAAAAAGGTTGGACCTGCAGTCGAAAAGATGCTGGGTTCTAATCCCGCCAGTGCACCCAGTTTTACTGAAACCACTCCAGGAAATGTTTGTATAGTTCATTACTATAGGCCAAGGCCGTTTACTATCCCGGCTTCCCTTGCTTGTGTCGCACATGGCCGTATATAATGATGACCCTTTGGATGACGAAACGTTTAAATTAAAAAAATAAATAAATATTTGGTCTATTAACGCATTGATGAGGACATTCAAGATGGATTCGCTAGACATTGTGGTTCAAGGAAACCATATCAGAATTTGCCAGTAATGGTTTCGGAACACCGGAACGGCAATAACGATGACCGGGTCAGGATCCAAATCTCCAAGAAGGTAAGTGTCGGGAAAAGGATCTCTGGAGAGGTTTCGCCATGACGCGAGGCGTCTTTATACGTCACGCATGGACGAAAGTCCACTTCATAGGCAGCAGCTTCCTCATGTTTTCTTCTCAGTTTTTTTTTCTATTTTATATTTGTCGGAAATGCTGAGTTTTGTATTTCTTAACCTGACTGCGAATATCAGAATATCGCTGCATGTACTTACACTCTCTAAAATATTAGGAGTGTTCTTAAACTGTTTGAGCAATGGCACCTTCTAATACGTGACGATCACATGAAACCGTGAAAATATTAGGAAAGTAAAAATAATAATAAATTCTGGAGTTCATATCCTTACTCAAATGTGCATAAAATAAAGCATCAGTGGTTGACGTGGCAGATTCGACTGCAGCATTTACTGCACGACATTCGTTAAGATTTTTTTTTTTTTTTTTTTTTTTTGGGATCTAATACTCGCCGCGCGATCGCCAACACGAGACGACGAACGCCCGAAGCACCACTTGCCCATCGGCCCGCGATGCGCACTGCCGAGGGAACGGAACGACAATCGTGCCGCTTGGTGCGCGTGGTGCGCGTGGTGCGCGCGGCGGGGACGTCCGCAGAGGAATGCTATGGACTTGCGCGGTTGTTCGCGGGCCGCGGCAGAGGCGCGGTAATCGGTTGCCAATACACCCCCCCCCCCCCCCCCCAAGTCACCCTCGACGTGGAGGGAAGCCGGGTTGAGAGACGGTAACGCACCGGCATCGCGCACGCAGGACATGCGTGAGGTCGTAAATAACGCACGTCGCCGCGGGTACGTTCCAGGAGTCGGCGAGGCTGTGCGTGCGGCCCGACGGGATTCTGGCGACTGTGACGTCGGGGCGTCGCTGCAAGAGCGTCGCGTCGAGCTGCTAGCTCGGCTCGCCGAGAGCCAAGAGCAGGGAACTGTTCTGCAACAGGTTCTTTACATGATCCATGCAATGGGGAATTTTTTATTTCATACAATTTCTTGGACATACGCCATTGCAGTTTTGCAATGTTTGTCACGGGAAAAAAAAATTCAAGAGCGCAAACTAAAAAATTAAAACATAAACCACAGAGAACAAACCTATTAATCAGTTCATGTCAAACAGATAAACCCAACGATGTACCTAAACAGTAGGTTTCCTATGACAAAACAGCGCCTGTTTTGTCATAGGAAACCTGTGTTCGCCGGTGTTGTCGTTGTGTTGTCCATAATGTATGTTTATCTTCATCGTTGTGTTCGTATATTGGCTGCGTTGTCCAGGTTTGGTTGTCTGTCTGAATTTACTGTTATTGTTGAAACTGTCCCGTCGTTGTTAACCCACTGTGTTCGTCTGTGCTGTTATTATTATTTTTTTCGTGACTGAATTCCTTCCACGGAATTATTGTGCTGTCTGATATTTAAGTTAGAATGCGTTCGTTTGTGCTGTCGTCGTTGTGATTTCCATAATATATTTTTAAGTTCATCGTTGGGTTTATCTGTTTGACATCAGCTTATATAGACTTGTTTTTTGTTGGTTTGTTATTTTCATTTTTTATTTCTCATTTATGATTTTTTATTCCATGATAGTTCAAAACTGCAATGGCGTATGTTGCAAGAAATTGAATTAAATCAATTGTTCGGTAATTGCTAGGTAGCAGTAACCAGTTTCAGTACATAGTTTCCGTACATAGAACATTCTGGTTCATAGTTTTTATTTTGATCGTGAACTGGCAAGAATCATCTTAGACCATTAATAAAAACCTTGTAAGTTTTACGACAAAAACATTCTTAACTGCCTTTCACGTGCTAGTTTACATTGTTTAAAACAGAACTCGAAATCTGGCAGTCGGAATTCGGCGAAGTTTCACAAAGAAAGGTTTTAGTTATCATCTAGAACTTCGACAATTCCATAGTTTATTTTAGATACATTCTTCGTTCGAAGTACATCTCTTTTCCCCAGCGCTGAGATGTCTATCAGAAACGCATGTGAACACATTAGATCGACTCCAAGATGAGATACTAGTTCGTGGTTCGAGTAATTGAACCCTGACGTTTTCCGAAGTTTCCGAACAGCGCCTGAACAAGATATTTAAAAAAGGTGAAGTTCTAGATTTCTTCCGGTGTGTCCGGGAACACGATCAGGACATCGCTCGAGAGATGTCTTCTTCGAACTTCGATGTTGCTGTGTTGACCCGCTGTCCTGGTTTATTTCGCGCGCAAGGAAGTGCGATCCGGCGATAACAAGGGAAATCACTCGACGATATGCGACCTGCTGACCTTGCTCGCAGGTGGTCGTCGAGTTCGCTTTCGCCGACAGTCAACAACGCTTCGCAATCAGCAGAGCACATCACGCGACTATGACAACAATACGGTCGTGTACATACCCCGTATTAATGAGGGTAGACCAATGGCGGCTTCAGGATGACTTTTCGGGAGGGGCTATCGCACAAAGAAAGGTCGTAGTTGCAAAAAATGAAAGTGGCCAGATATTGGCCTTGGAATATTATTTACAAATTACAGGTTTAAAATACAGAACCTTAGTAGCTCCATGCAACTTTTGATGAGATAAAAGTTTAACATATGAAATTAAATATTTAGGAAACATAAATATACACTAATCAATAAAATTGGTCTCGGGAGGGGCTATCGCCCCCACCGCCCCCCTTCTGGAGCCGCGCTTGGGGTAGACGCCTTGAGGTACATACTAATAGCGAAATTAGATTTAGGATGTAATCGGGAGAAATTTTAGCGTGTTGTTTTTATAATCTATTTTAAAAACAACAATTGTACTTTTTTTTCAAACGAAAAAAAGATTTAGGTTTTTTTTACTGTACACCACAATTACGTTTAAGTTATACATCCAGTTCATGAGAATACTTATATTCAAGTTGAAAATTAAATACTTTGTAATGTTACTTACAACTGACTTTTGGTTTTCCTACATTAACTATTTTTTTACTTTTGATTTAATAACGTTTTAATTAAACTCGTTTAGTTGGTCGGCAGGCAGCTTTACTAGGAATTTAAACCCAGAATTCTTCGGACCCAATTTGGGCGGTTATTACACACAACTACGCGATGGAGGTAGGTTAGTGTCCTTTTAAGGAGTCTCGTAAAACAAATACCATTTACTTACGATTTTAGGCCATTCCTTGGATAGCTATAAAACGTATAGTTACGCTATAGTATCAATCCCAAAACGGCCCCTGAAAATAATACCTCTTTTCCTCTTGCACATTCATCGCCGTGAAAGGCGTGCCACCAAAGTTAACGCGCCGCCTAATGAAAAATTCAACAAAGCTACGGCTAATTATTTTTGACTGCTGCTAACGAAGTCGCGTCCCGTGGTGAGATTTCCCTGACCACAAAGGTGACTCTTCGAAAAATAATGAAGAGAATTTTATTTCTTCCTCGTATTTTTTTTCTTAAAAAAACAACATATTATGTTCATCATTCAGGGACCGCCCATAACCAATTAGGTAGGACGCTAGTGTTGTGGTATGTTATGAGTAGACTATGATCTTTACCGTAAAGAGTTTAATCAGCATGTCTAACCACTTGACTAGTAAATAAATAGTTTTGGTATTAATTCTCACAAATACGAAGGAAAGAAAGGTTTAGTATGAGGGGATTCCCAAAATTATACAAAGCTTCGAAAAACCTTTGGTTTTCTGACTCAATACTCATTAATTAAAATGAATCATGCCAAGGTGAGGCATCGAACCACTGATCCCCACAAATCGATCATTACCGATGAAGGTAGCGAAATCCTCTCGTGACTAGGAGTTATCACAATCACATGCCGTTGCGGTCCTGATTAAATCGCTTTTTCTGAATAAATCTCGCCTATTTAAATGCAATGATATGGAATAGATCTCCCACATTATTCGCAATGACACAGCAGGATGTTTCACCACTTTATTTTCATATTATTTCTTGTCACACTTCAGATTTCAGCCACAGGTTATTGGACCCCTTAACTATAATTATGAGTCAGCACAAAATATATAGCTGTTATAACAAACAATTAAAGTTTAATACAACAAAAATAAATGCTTGAAACTCAGCCACGAGGAAATTACACGAATTTGAGTCCACCTTTACAGGAAATTAAACCCGCGAAATTACCCGAGCCTAACCAGTAGTTTATATGTAGTCGTTTGGAGCCCATTAAAGTCGTGGGAGTCGCTCTGTATCCAAGCCTTCCTGTGTACAAATGGATGAAGTAAAACCATAGCTTCAGTATTTTGGTAAGCAAACGGCACACGATAATGCAGCACATAGCACCTTCTGGCTCTGAGTGTTTTGAACAGACTTGGCACGCCAACGTAGCTACCGAAGGCCTTGCACTGCATACAAAATCCAACAAATAAATTTGTCTCAAATGGTTTTACAGATTCAATTTAGTATTCACAAACTGTATTTGTAAGTGCTTACGCTCTAATAATTCTCAAAGAGCCCAAATGAATGATGCATTGTACTAAGAGTCTACAATACACTTATCTACGTTTGGGGTTGCTTAAATATTAGAAGAAATTATAAGGTGACTGTTATTAAATGGCATTATGTATCATTATCGTATCACATATCTATGCAAGAGCATGCCACTCCCCCAAGAAGAGACCGAGTGGAGTTAAGTCGGGTTAGGTATATGAAAGGTAAGCAACAGGCGGGTGTAGCACGCATCGCGGATTGCCTGTCTACAAGGCGACCGAGGATTCTAAGGAAAAATGACATTTAGCGTAGTAGCGAGTAGTATTTTTTTTTCTCGTGAAAAGACCTATCGTCATCTATAGAGGATTTTTTTTTTTGTCTCGGTGGTCCGGGAACAGCCTGTATAAAAGGCACGCCATCTCGCGCCTAGTTGACGCAGCTGCGTGAAGTGGCGGGCTAGCGGTACTGCAGCCTCGTTAGCAGCTTAGCACAGCGTCGAAGGACGTCATCCGGGGACGGAGACCCAATTCGCGCCGACGGTCGCTCGCGTCATGGGTGCCACCGAGTGGGTGGATTCGACCGTCCGGCATAGTGGCCGATTAGCCCAGGCTAAAATTCCTGATCGGATAGGCGCTTTTGTCTCTTTTGGAGTTCAGAACCGGGCTCTTGCGTAGTCCTTGCGCCTCCACATTGCAGGCGATCGAAAACACCGCAAAATCAACTTGGACACTGCGAATCTCATGACCGCACCGTGCAACTAATAACCGTATAACAGTATCGCTGGTTAGTTAAAAGAGGCATATACATTACGAAGGTGTGCACCTGCGAGCTTATTTCCAACAGTTCATGTCCGCGCAACAAAAAAAAAAACAACATTCCCGGGTGCGAAGGGACCGTTTGGATAACGGAGGATGATGGCGTGCATTCCTCCTCTTTGAGTCGAACTCAGCAAGAACTCCCTCCCACACGCGCATTCTTCCCGTCAGCTCGGCTCCGTGCATCAAAGAACACGAAAATTTAATTTCACGACGTGTGAAAATGAAAGTAATTTCGTCTTTAATTCCCTGCCCCCCACCCCCTTCTGTCCACCAGTGAGGCCAGCTGCTCCTGGCCGCATCTGTTAGCTGGTTTTTGCCCCGTCGAAGAGCGTGATGGTCCCATTGCCTCGTCCGCGTTGTTGGGCGGAACGAAGCGAATAAAGGCAGTTGTCACTTCTCCTTGCTCGCTTCTGCCCCCCCCCCCCCCCCTCTCCCTCTCCCTTCTCGTTCTCCAGCGAATTCCCCCCCCCCCTCCCCGCCTCTCCCCCACAACCGATACAAATCATTAATCCTTAGCTTTTGTATGGGGTTTCCATTCGCGAGCAAAATTGGATGTCACGGTCGAAATTCTAAGAGGTACGAGGAGGGAGTGGGATGGCGCTTTCAGCTAGTAGAGGGGAATGAACTCTGGATGGGAGGTCCGCCGACGTCCGGAGGTGCCCGGGACGCGGGGCTGCCTCGTCGCCGACTGCGGCGGCGGTCTACGTCGCGGCCGGGTCGGGCGACTGGCAAGCGGAGACCTCACGTCGCGTGCTTCACTCGCCGGTGCCGGGATTGCGGCTAAACGTCTCGTCGACATCTAGATCGCCAGAGACCATATTTTTGTAACAGTTTGGAATGTTTATATTGATATAAGTAATTATTTAAAGTCCACGGTGACCTGTTTATGATTTGTAATAAGTAAAAAAGTAAAAAAAAACACAAGCCTGCTTACATTGATTGTTGACAAAATCTTAGGCTTACGTGATGTATTTTGAGGCAAGAAAAATATTTTTTGGGGTGTCCGGCCCGGGGGGGGGGGGAGGATTAAGGTTTTTCGCCTAGGGCGCCAATTTACCTTGCACCGGCCCTGCCAGAGACGTACAGGTGAAATTACTAGGACGCAGGAAAAATGTGGGGGAAGAATCGGTAATGAACGACGGTACAGATCTATCCCACCATTTAACGGGAACGACTGTAGAACATAAATCAGTACAGCTGTCTGGGGGGATTGAAACCCAGGTGCAGTGTTTCACTGTTGCCACCTTTCCGGGTATCCTGCTATCAAGAGTGGTTCATACGTACTGCGCGCAGGAACACCAGACCGAACGCAGCTTCACAATTATTCTGGTAGCGCAATTGGGTTATTCCTTCACGAAAGACCCGGTGGGGTGGGGGGTGGGGGGGGGGGGAGAGAGATTTTCCACACATTAGGTATAAAGCCAACATTGGTATATTAGGGTTAGTTATTATGATTTTCAAACAAGTTTATTTGCTGGGCTTGTGTGAGATAACCCTGTGTTTGTTTTTGAAGGAGTATTTCTTCACTTCGTCCGAGTAACCTCTGGTGTTCTCGACCAATAAAAACCCCTGAACAAAAAAAAAAAAAACAACTAACGATCAATTTTCAAATCCAACAGCCCCATGTCAAAACCAGTGAACAAATGACATCAGCCTGAGCATAAAGAGGTTTAAGGAGTCTGGAGCATCAGACAATCGGACTGGTTGCTAAACATGGTGCAGGTTTCTACGCAAGTAACCCGCTCTGGGTTGGTCGTTGCCAACTGAAATAATTTCTGAGAAGTTTTATATACCGGGAACCCTAGAAAATACGCTTACGTGTTCCTTGTCATCATTCATTTCCCAGACCAATTCCTTTCAGTTATTTTAATCCGAAGTAACAAAAGTATGAAGTGATTCTCTCCTTATAAGGACGAGATTTATTTTGGAACCAAGCGGCATGATAAGACAAGGGTGCCTACGTCATCAAAAAATAATAATAATAAAATAATACCATGTCCGTATTAGCCGAGGCTGTAGAACTCCCGGGCCCATCTTCGGCGGGGAAGATTACACTAATACGACGTGAAGAAAGGGCCGTAGATTGGTTATTAGTTCTAAGCGGACGTCCTGGGCCGGCCGGTCGTTAATGCAGTATCCGACTTCGAGAGGGTCCCGGCGGCGGCCTTGGGGGACGGAAGCTTTGGTCGTCGGGGAGGATTGGGGAGGGAGGTGGAAGAGGGGTCCGAGATCACCTGTCGGCCGAGGGAAGGGGGGACTTATCTGGGGGCCGTCTGCCCGCTCTTCGCACGCTAATTGGATTCCCGCCGTGGGAAATTGCTAATTAACCCTGCTACCGGAGGCTGCGACCCGTTGCCGCTAGCGCCCGCGGGTTGGAGGGGGAGGGGAGGAGGGTGTATTAGCGTTCCGACTCTCCCCCTCCCCCTTCTCAAGGAGCCCCGCCCCACCCCGGTGCCTGGACGAGAGCACTGCAAGTCATCCCTGGAGCCTGATTGTCGGAGGGACGTGGCTACAAGCGCAGTGCCAGTCACGCTTAAACGGGCGTACAAGAGGTAAAAAGACTCCACCGAGAAGGGGGGGAGGTGTGGGTGGGGGGGCCTTGGTTGCGTGTAGCGGTAAACGGTCCAGTTGCCGGTGGCTTTTCTTTCGGGAAAAAGCTCGCCCTCTTTTCAGTTACCAGCAGGGCAACATACCCTTGAGTATACGAGGGATCAATGCCCGCTACCTTTGGATTTTACAACACAGTCATAAGTACATTTTAGTAACGAATTATGATTTCAAGCTGATTTTTGTATGATTTACAAAAAAATTCTTTTAAGCTGTTTAAAATTTATCCAAACAAAAGTTTATGTATTCTGGGCTGCAGGATGAAATAACTACTAACTCAATTCGGACGACTTCAAAGCTAACAGAGTTCGGTGGGTTCTATGGGAAATCTGAAGTTACACCCTGATTCATGTTTAGCCAGACAAATCAATACAAAATTTTATAAATAATTCAACAAAAAACTATGAAAATAAATTTTGACGATGAAAATGATTTTTCTTACGGTGTCCACTAGCTGAAGAGTGTTCGGCAAAAGTATTAAGTAATGAACTTAAATGAATTATACGACCTCTGTGCATAGCCTCTGCCCCCTCATTTTTCCATTCTACCACCCCCCCAACCCTCCACGATTTTGGGTGTCGAAGGCGTAATTGAACGAGTGCGGCGAGAATCGGCCTGGGCGGGGCATCTGTTGCCTTGCCAACGTAGCCTTTGCGCACCAATGACGTCGCGCGACAAGTGACAGGGTTCCCAAAGGTTCGCTCGCTAGTCCCACTTCACCCAGTATCCTCCCTCCTAAACTTGGCGGACGTTGCCGCGAGTCGGCGTGTTTGCTTCGATCGCAACTGTTGATATCTGGACCACGCTTGGTTGAGATGGTACAGAGAGAGAGAGAGAGAGAGAGAGAGAGAGAGAGAGAGAGAGAGAGAGTGTGTGTATGTAGCCAAGCTGATAAGTAGGGCCATTAACTTTTCCCTTAAAGATTTCCATACCAGCTGCAGCTGTGTTCTAAATTTACAGCATTTTTCTCTGTTTCGTGGTTGGCCGGATTTTTTTATTCCAGTCACATGTCCACTGTGAGCACACCAAATTTTGGCCATCCATAGAGGAATAAAACGTGTCCTGGCAATGGATTCTCTTGCAGACGGCCGCCAGGCATAGGCACATGACATGCCTCATTGCAATCTGAAGAGCGATCAGGTCATTTCGTGAAACATTCATGCCCATACTGATAAGTATTGCCACACCACGTAATAATGTAGCGTGAAGCATCATTGGTAACTCTCGGACTCTCAACCGTCTCCAAAGAACCCGATCATAGAGAAACGATTAACCATTTCACCTCCTCGCCAAGCGACGACGGCGTGAAGGAAGGAAAGGTACGAACGGCGGGCCTGGGTGGCGCTGCGAGCAGCGACTGGCGGGGAAGATCGCGGCGGATCAGAACCCGTGACCCGCCTGACGACCGCTCAATGCTTCCCCCTCCCCAGGACATCCGAGGAAGACGCAGCCGCGTTCGCGGGTAGCCTTTACGACTGCCATTCAGCCGAGGGCGCGCGCAGTCCTCACCAAAGTCATTGTGACCAATTAACATTTATGAGTCTGCAGTGCCAGCCAAGCTCGACTCCCGAAGCCAATTCCTGCCCTTGAAGTCCTCCGACGACCACAATTAACGAGACTATCGACAAGCAAACACGATCCCTTCAGGGTGTACATTTTATTTATTTTATTTTCTCCGCGGTAGTTTCGTTGCAGTCTCAATTTTAATGGCTCTGTTTAATCTAATACCGTTCAACCGGATAACCTTTGACTGGGGAGTAAATTTGATCCCAATTCTCCTTCATAAATGAATAAACGATCATGATCTCACGTTACGTATTTCTGGCTTAAGTTAAACTGGTACACGCGTGCTGTGAGTTGGTATTATCCTCTAACAAAACAATATAACGAACACCATCCATTAAGAGTAACGAAACAAAGAGCCTTATTATTCAGTTGGAAGTCTGTGAACCTAAAACACTGAGTGGAAGTTACAACCTGTACAATTTATCGTTTGGAAAATTTACCTTACAAATATGGCAAATCTCTAACATTTGTTTAGAAATACAGCCAAATGCATAATAAATGTATAAAATTTGCACAGTAATCTTCCCGTAAACTGAAATGGGTTCATACTTCTATTACATGTTTAGACATGTTACAAATCATTTTCTACCGTAAAGAGAAGCTGTGTCAGGGAGTATTCTGCAACCCAGACCAAATTACAGTGACCAATGAGAACGTGATGTGTATAGAACAGTTGAGTCTAGCTTAAAGTGAAAAGAATATGTGAAATAATCGATATTATAATTTAGAGTTCTGAACAAACGAATTGTGCTTATTTATGGTTCTATCATAAATTAATTTTCCTTATTTAGAGCTCATTTAATCAATTAACCGCATCTCATTGCGTTCCGATTTCCAAGGGGTGCTAAAACGCAATTATTGATATTTTTTACAAACTGTCAGAATCTTGTCGTACAGATAGTTTTGTCTGTAAATGTCTTTCAGCAAATATGAATAACTCCAATGCACCCAGAGAATAATTACTTTGCAGACATTTTATTGGGCATAATAAAGAGTATGGAAATAACTGTGTTCGAATATGACAACTCCACATACATCTCTCCACTCACAAGGATTCGGGGCCATCTTGGATTATTGCACTTTCATGCTACTGATTTTATTATCCGTGATAATTCCACTATACAACCAATGCATTGTGTGTTTTGAAGCAAGCTTGTACTCTACTTGTTTTCTGCTATTTGCAAAGAGTCAGTCAAACATTAATGATTTTGCCCAACTACGTCAAAGTCACTGACAAAAATCCCATTTTCTGTATTTCACAGCTGGGACATGTAAACAGCTGAAATTTTTTTTGTAAATATTCCTTCGTAAATTGTCTGTAATGGCAGAAATACGTAAAGTTAAATGTTTAAAAATTCTAAATAATAATAATACAAGTTAAAAACAAAAATATTAAAAACTAAGCTTTGTTTACTACATATTCAGTGAAATATCATCTTTAAGGCTCCGTCTCAAACGTCACGTAGAGTTTGTTTTAATTTTCTCGTCATTACTTTTATTTATGTATGGGCTATTTCTAAAATTTTAACTCGACATATACCTATTGACTAGCTGCAATAAAATGACCGTAAATTCGTAATGATAATCACTTGCGCGGGTTTTTACATCCATTATATTGCACTTGTTGAAAATATTAGTGACAGCACAACAAAAACAAGTGAGGTTTTGTGTAAAAATTTCAAAAAGAGCGCTTAAATAGTATGAAGAAAAAAAAATGAAAAAAAATTTCAACTTTGCGTGTGAGACCGAGCTGTAGATGCTTCTGTCGGTCTTATGCAGGGGTAGTGGGTTCGCATCCCACCTCGGGCCCCGAGTGCTTTTAGAATATATCAGTTCGTAAGCCGTCATGTGAGACAGCAAACGTAATAACAATCAGCTGTCAACTGAGCTGGCACCTTGCAACCTCCAAGACGCAACCAGCAGTACCTAGTGCGCTGGTCACCGATGCAGGGACCCGCGTCCAGGACGTCGCGTTAGCCGGCCGAGTCTCCGCCGACGACTGACCCTGTCGTCCACGCGCTATTAACCCCTCCCAAGCCGCACAGCGATGACCTTGAAGGCGCTGAACTTGCCGCGCGTTCGATTACGGGTGTCGCTTGCACGACAGGTGTCGAGGAACAGCACTGGTCGCTTCTGCCACGCGCGTAATCGACGTCACTAGCGAAGCCGCTTAAACGAGGCATTGTTTGCTTCAGACCCCTGCTTTGTCGTGTTTTATGTTCGCATTCGAACGATTAAATATCATATTATAGAAGTCTCGTTTCAGGCATTGAAACAAGTAAACCAAGATTAGTCTGCTCTTTTATATATTTAGTTAAGCCGGTAGGAATTTGGGCAAGCAGCAGATCTGTCGTACTAGCCTAACATACTTTTAATTACAATACTTAATGATGATTTAAGTTGGCTCATTTTTGTCGTATACTGTTACTAGGTCTGCCCATTTGGTTCGGTGGCTACCGTGTCTGGATGGTAGACCAGGGGAGGGGATTTTTTGAAACCTTCTCTCTGGGATCAGAACTGGGTCTTTGAGATGTCCCTTCATCCCGCGGAAGGCAATGGCAAACCACCGGTGAATGAACCTGCCTTGACAAACATATACTGTAAAAAAAAGTTTTGTACTTTTACAAGGATATTATGTACTTGGAAAATCAGTTGCAAACGATATCACATGTAAAATTGCAAATCAGAGCTTTGTACCATTTGCAATTTTACACAGCTCTGCCTTGCAGATTTACAACTGAATATCCAAGGATTTTCCTTATAAAAAAAATTACAAACAGTTTATTTTTCCAGTGGGTGCCATCACAACACCCAGTAACGGGTTGAAACGACCCCATCAACATCATCATACATATTGGAGGACAACTGGCTAGACAAAAGTTAACAAGAAGCATTATTATTTTTTTACAAGCGATTTCATATGGTCGCTGAATCTGCGGAAGTCTAAGGTCCGACGATAATTTTATTGATTGGTTAGTTATCGACTCGGAGGATACCCCCTCCCCATCTACCGACGTGGGTTGTCCGAGGACGGTCCGTCACTCCTCGCGGCGGACCACGATCGTCGCCGACCCCCACGAAGAGGGGCTGTGGCGAGTCCCGCCCACGCCCGAGGGGGAACTCCCCCTTTTTTTTTACGACCGTCGCACGACCAGATACGCCCCTCCCGGCCAACTAAAAAAAAAAAAAAAAAAATCATCAAAGAAGCAAAAGGAGTGAGGAGAAGTGGTCGCCTGCCGAGCGAGGTCACGACGGGGAGATGGAGACAGACGGGCACAGCGGTGGAAGGAGGCAGAGGGGTTGGTTGTCGCAGGGGAGTTGCAAGACCAAGAAAATTACGATTATGGACCAGGGGCGCGGCGCGCAACCGGCTTTCGCGCGCGGCGTCCCTCTCGTCTCGTCGCTCTCGTCTCGTGTGTCTCGTGTGTGTTTTTGTGTGTGTTTGTGTTGGGAAGGGGGGGGGTTGGTGTAAGAGGCGGGGGTTAGGGAGGGAGGAGATGCAAACAACGCCACCACAATGGCACTCCGCGACAAACTCGAAACACGGTCTCCGTAGAAATTGATTAACATTCAATGCTGCGGCCACGCCCATTTTTATTCCAATCTCCCAGAAATTATGCCATACATTACTGTAATTGGTGAACTGGGTGGCCTTCGGGAAACGTGTTTCCGGGTTCAAATCCTCGCTAAAGAGTTTCTTTAGTTATAAGATCGGATTTGCCTAGTGTTTAGGAAGCTTTCTTAAACTTCTAGTTCGATTAGCAAAAAAACCTACCAACACAAATTAAGGCTAAGGAATAGGTTTGATTATGTTACACTAATATAAAAAAAATTATGGCTCAGCTAAAGGATGAAGGATTTACGCGAACGCGAACAGAAAACAAATTATATTCTGAAATTGCTGGCAGTCACAAACCATTTTGGTTGATTTGCAAACACGTGACGGACCCTTCTACGTTTCAGACCGATATTACCAACTCCCGTGTTCAGATCACGGTTAGTTTCGTGTGCGGGCTCGAAACCTTCGCGTCTGCGTGATTCATTCAGCCGTGAAGCCCGCCAGAGACCGCGTGTGGCTGCTGGGGTCGCAGTGCGTGGCACAGAGGGTGCGATCTGCTGCCACATCGTCAGCGGCCCGAGGCATCCAGACGACAGCCTCGGCGGGACGTCCATCTACGGCGGTCGACCACGGCGGGACTTCCACGGACTGTCCTCGCCCCACGCGGCGGCACGAATGAAACTCGTCGAAAGCCCCAAATAATTAAACTTCGCTGCCAACAACACGCCAAACAGAAATAAAATCCTCAAGCAAAAAAACACCCGAGAGGCACAACTTTCTTAATAAATCTGTCACAATTTCCTGGTTATTGTCGTCGACCGAAGAGTTTCAGCGTGTCTTCATCTCTGCGGTTCTTTTTTTTTATGGGATTAGTTTATTTTATTAACTTTTATTCCTGTTCGGGCTATGCCGCTCTTACAGAGCGAAGGAATATCCGTTGGAACATCCCAAGCCCCTCCGACCGTCAGCCCATGAAGTTCATCATGACTGTCGTCTAGACAAAGTGCATGAAAGAGGAAAAAGGAGTGGGAAGGGGAAGAGGCCTCGCCTGTCGACTTCTCCGCATCCTACATGGTCGCCTCATTTGTCTGCCGTTGTTTCTTATCCCTCATTTCATCTCCTGCTCGCTCGTTTTACGGGCCTCGTGAATAATAATTATAGCGGCGGCCGCGTGTGTCTGCGCGCCTTGGGGTACAGGAAGTACGGGCTCGCGCGAACCAAAAGGCACCGCGGCAATATCGTCGGCGGAGTGGTTGTGGAGGAGGAGGAGGGGATGGGGGGGTTGTCTCCCGGGGGCGGATGGGGGAAGTGTGGAGGGAGGGGAGAGGCTTGCCGCGGAAACCACGACCCCCGCGCTTCCGTCGGCGGGTCACATGTGCGGTCCACCCGCGGCAGATGAAAAGGACCCGACGCGACGGGTTCGTGGGAAGCATCAGGGGTTGCCGAGGGGTTTCTCAGAGCGCGGCGATGAGGGGTGAAGGGGGAAGGGGAGCTCTAGGGCGTGGGCTATTAGCCGAAAAGTTTCAGCTTCCCCTTACAGACCCATCGCTTTCTTCCACCCTGCGTCGAGGACTGAGAAAACACACCACACACACACCACTCACACCTCGGTGAGTAGTACGATGTGGGTGGGTCGGGGAGAGAGAGAGAGGAAAAAAAACGTACACAAACAGTTTCTTGTTTTTTTTTTTTTCGGACGCATATGTAATCCTTCCCAGACTTCTCAAACTACAGTTTATATCTCATTCCACGGATAAGAACCAATATCCTGTACACCAAAAAAATCGACGTCAATAACAGCTAAAAACGCTTGGTTCAGCGTGACAATAATTCGATAGACATATTTTTTTTTTACGAAGAAATTGGTTTTTAATAGCTTCATATATTTTAAAGGATCGACCTTTTGTAATTTGTGAAATTGGCTTCGTCATGGTGACTCGCAAATGCATTTGTTACCAATCGATTAAAAATAAATTAATGTCGATAGTTCACATAATTCACTGTAATAAGCGTTGCTAAACAAAGTTTTCCTAGCAATAAAAATAACAAAGCTCCGATTAGAAAACATTAATTTCCTGGTGAATGATATAAATTTATTTTATTTTCCAATATGTCTAAACGAGTTTAGGCGAAGTGAGAAAGGCGAAGTGAGGTATTTGCAGAGTAAAAGTTAATTGTAATGACATAAATCAAATAGTCAAGGTAGTAATAAGTGGTATTTCTTAATTATGATGAAATTTTTCAGTTTCATGCCAGTTATAATAAGGAACCCGAGGCCTATTCTGTCTCTCCACCGACTCATGGAAAAGAACATGCTCATAAAACAATAATAGTTACAGATCTAGTCCGCGTGGCTCCAACATAGGCAATTTGCCAACGTAACTGTCAATACCACCGGATGTCAACATGTCCTTTGTTAAAACTACTAAATTTGAAGTAGTAATCTCATGCATGCAAAGCGATGAGAGTTTATAACCTCAATAATGTCCCAGTTTCTTCATCAGTGGTAGGCCTACATGTTTTTGACAGTTCTGTTGACGTAAAGGAACCACCTAGTCAGGGGTGTATTAATTTGTGTTCTTGAGGCGAGAATATAAGTGCAACGCTCACTGGTGCTTCCAGCGCAGTATCGCCTCTAAGCGAAAGGCTCCAACTAGAGCGCAGTCTTCTCGTCTTGCATAACATTATATGGAGGAGAAATTAAGATAAGCGTGTGATGCGAGTCCCTGCGAGTGTTTTCAAGGAATCTGTACCGGGTGTTTCGTGCCTAAAAGTTATTCTGGAAACATGCGCTCTAGCCAACGCTAGAGTTCTAAAAATACAGTTTAGAAACGAAAAACAGAAGCAAAAATTACTCATCCATTGCTCGTCCACCTACAGATATTCTTAAATGCTCTTCGTAAGCAGACCCACTCAAATATCTTGAGCAGTTTTCAAAACCCGTGCTTGTTATCTGGCCCTGCGCCCAGTATGTGCGCCCGGGTAGGCGGGTGTAGGCGGAGATTACTAAAGGATACAGATGGAGCATTAGCCGACAGACATGAAGCCGTTTTCTCCCCTATTTGTTCTTCTTCTGAGTTTCACATACCAATCAGGCGGACGTTTTTTTATATTTGTATCAGCTGTCCTAGCCTGCTTTTAATAACGACTGTAGATAAGTTGTTCGGAAGAACATTTGTCTCCAATTTAACCTCCGATACAAGTACAGCTGATACATTTGTAAACAAACGGCCGCCATATTGATAAGTATAGGACACTGAAATCCCCCTCCCCTTTTGGCTTCACCCCTCTCGGACATTATACTTAGAGTGACAGAATTTTCGCGAATTCATTTAGTCGCAAGCTAGAATGCAAACCTTCACACTCTCGCTCTGTGTTCATGATTGGACCGCAGTTGTTTGGACACGCCCCTATACGACCGTCAGCCAACGACGCCCAGCTAGGAGAGAAGTAAGCGAATCACGTAGTGCCAAATAACAAGGATAAAAATGTTCTCGCTAAGAAATCAACCAATGGGAAAGTAAACATGGGTCGAGCACACCTATAACTTTGAATTCTATCCTGAGGCCAGAAGAATCCGCGAAATTTCCGGGACTCTAATTATACTCCATGTGTATATCTGTATATTTCTCTAATCTGTGGTGTCGGGACTCCGTGCAGCTCGCGGACCCGCCACGTTGTCTCCGCTTCTACGCTGCTGACGACTCTTTGCCGCGCGGCGGTGCCGGCGCCGGCCGCCAGGAGCGCTGCGCATGCGCATGCGCGCGCACGGCCGGTCGACGCATGAAGAGGAGGGGGGGAGGGGGAAAGTCACGGTCAAGGTAGAGAGGCTAGCCTCACGAGCGTGGGCGGGGCGCAGGGAGGGAGGGCAGCTCCCCGCAGACACAACAACGCACCGGCCGACGACGCTGTTTCGGCCATGGGAGCCATAATAACCAGCCGTGTAGGAGAATCCAAACCTTAGAAGAGGGGGTGGCGCGGAGGGTGGCCGACCGTCCCGGTGCAACAGTGGGGCAAAGGACCTCCTGCGCGTCTGAATCTTCCGCCAAGTGGGATAAAGCTGTGGCCAGTGGGTTTTCTCGGTGTACTCCCGGTTCACCCCCACCAACTCACTCCGCCAATGCTCCGTTAGCATTTCACCTCCTTCCATCATCCCTAGCGACCTCGATGCTGAAGATAATTCAAGCTCAATCCATTCAATATCTCCTCCTTCCTCCTCCTTCCACTACACAGTAATAATGTTCTGTACTTTCACAAAAGATTCCTTTGGAAATAGTTGCCAAGACAATACAAAGCATAAATGCCCGGGTAAGAATTCGCACCCAGTATTACTACGAACACTGCATACTTTGTAGTAATTCAATTGTTTTGATGTAAATGTAAAAATTTACAAATATCTGATAGTTTTACGTATATATATATACATATGTTCAATTTACAACAAAAAAAAGTGTACAAACGCGAAAGATGACGTGTGTATCGCCGGTGCCATAACGGCAGGCGTGTTTCCTTTATGTCTTGCCTTGAAAATAATTGGCAGATATAATTAAAAATAAAACAGTCCCTACTATGTATAATATAATAATAATAATAATAATAATGTGAAAGTGTGTTTGTGTGTTTGTCCTTTCACGCAGCAACGGAGCAACGGTTCGACATGATTTTTTTTGCATATACGTAGATAGTTCATGGGCCGGAGAGTGACATAGACTATATATAATTATGAAATTCCATCCCTAAGGGAGTGAAAACGGGATAAATTGAGTTTTATAATAGAAAATCACAGGAGGTATGTCATAGACAAATAGTGAGTTTGCGTCATTTCTCTATGTCCGCCGCACGGTTATATAGTAAGGTCTGGCAAATTCCCATCCTTCTCCTTGGCGAAACCCATCCGCTAGCGAACTAAAGGCGCTAATAACAGTTTAGTTTAAAACTTCGTCAATTAGATGGCGTTGCCTTCCCGCAATATGAAGCTGGAGATTGGCGTCCCGGTTTTGCTGATGCGTGGCCTTGATGCACCGAGATTGTGCAATCAATGGGACCTTAAAATCAAAAATTTCCCGTTTTCCAAGTGTACGTCCTACAGAATTGAAACTCGGCGGTGATGTTCCTTATGTTACGATGTGATAAGCGCGGTGCAGCGCCGGGTAAAGATGGCGCCCGAGCCTTGTTCCGACTGCGAGTCGCGTGTCCTGCCGCACGCGCGAGTACCCCCCCCCCCCCCTCCTCCAGGGGTCAGCACCGCGCGCCATTGTCGGCGCGGGGGCGCCGGGTTCTCATCCCGTGGGACTCCCGTGACCCGCGAGAGCGAGCGGCAAACAACGGCGCCCCATTGTGTGCTGCCCCCCCCCTCTCCCCCCACTACTACAACCCATTACCCCCCGGCAGTCCTTCTGTAACGGTCCCCCCTCCTCCCCGCGGAGTTAACGACCATCGGCTTGCAGACGTGTCGTGAGTGGTCGCCGCGGCGGCCTGGGCCCCGAGTGTGAGACGTGGTGGACGTTGCCACGAGCCGATGACGTTATCCCTTTCCCTTCCTCAGCCGCTTCTCTCGTAGGGGTTCACCCAAGAGATGTCCACGTCATATTTGGAACAAACATTAAAAAAAATATATAACTTGAGTATTCTAGGTACTGCTTAACTGACTACAAACTTACGGACATCGTTTGCTACTCTAATTGCTGGAGCCTTGGTTGGGCTGGAACTGTGGAAGCGAGTAAACATGTGTCATGTACGCGCAATGTTGTTTATGTAAATGCACAACACATTGAAGTGTAGTGTTTTCAACGTGGAAACAGTTTTAAATGGCATTGTGCCTGCTATCATCAGACGTGGTCAAGCACAATTTCCGCAATGTTTCAGGTGTGGCGACGGCGAAGATAAAAATAAAAAGAGAGACCTCTTAGCCGACGAGATGTTGAGCTCTGAACCACTCATTCCCGCGCGTTCTCCCAGAGGGCATGATGGCTGGAGGCCGCGGTGTCCCGGCGGGAATGTTCGCAAGTGGGGAACATGGTGTACGGGGGTCTTCTCGAGGTACTCCCGTGCTCCGTGCTCATCCACACAGTCTCTCGCCGTCTCTAATGACCTCGATGTCGCACGGCGGGCGCTACGAGGCCAGCGCCTCTTAACTGTACCCCACCGTTGCCAAAAAAGGCAATAAGATGTAGGGGGAGGGGGGGGAGTGCACGCCCGCCTATCAGAACTGCGAACGCCGGCCCGGAGGCGCGCTAGCCGGCGCCGTTATTGCAAACTGCCAGTTGCGCGTCACGATGAGACCCCTCGCGATTCCTTGTCGGCGCGGCATCTTAACCACGCTCCTCTCCCCTCTCCCAAACACTCTACCCACTTTCCCGCAAACTTTACATCCCGTTGGGCGAGGTTTGAGTACCTCGTCGCACGCTGTTAAAAATTCCCCCCTTAAATTAGAATTATCCTGGAATATTCGTAAATTTTTGGATATCCAGTTAACATTTTTTTTTGACCATGGACTCACACAAGATTATTAATTAAGTCTACAGCAAAACACTCTTCCATCTACCCCATGCCCGTTTACCTTAAGTACGACGGAGCGCTGGGAAAAAGTATGAATCTGGCGTGGTTCACCACGAAGGTACATTTAATCTGAAACCCTGAAGAACTCTTCGTTTGTTCGAGGTGCGCAGTCCACGAATTGTCTGCAGTTCCTAACGGTGTACCTCCTGCCTGCGGGCACCGCGGCTGGATCGCGGAGGACAATCGCCGGCAGATAGCGATCGCCTTCGCCAGCCGACGAAGCAATGACGTTGGCGCCTCGCGCCCAAAGAATGAGAGACCTAGAGAGAGAGAGAGGAGGGAACTAATGATCACTCTGGAGTCGCTCTTCCGCAGCGCGGTGGCCTCACTCCCGCACAGATGCGTCCCGGGAACGAGTTCGGCGAGTTGGACCGAAAAGCGGTCCGATGTCATTACGACCGTTACGCGGAAGAAGTTGGCCGGGCCACCAAGCAAGCGTTCCTTCGACTGATGGGAGTTGCGTAATTGGACATCTTCAGATCTCAACTCCTAACATTGGGATGACGACTACGGACGATTCGGTATATCTTACGTGAAGAACTAAATGTTTTGGTTTTCGGTAGCTTTTTATTTTTTTCAGCTCCCCTCCCCCATCAACAAGTCTTTAAGCTGGAAAACCATAAATTAATAAAAAAAAAAAATACCGGTTCATTAGACGTAATGAAAATTTTAAATAGTTCGCGTTACTGTCAAACATATATTTAATTATAATTATCTATCATTCCTGAATGTATGTTTTTGTACTCGACGCAAGCACGAATTTAAGAAATACGAAGTATGCTGATTTACTGTACTATTTTTATAATTTATTCTATGAAGTATTTTTATTAAAAAAACAGTTTAAGTGACTGACTTGTATTGGACACTGTGTTTATAATTTTGATAAATCAACGGAGGGGGCCACCAGTGACTTGTCAAAATGCTATATTAATGAATAACCGCACTCATCAGCTCAGTATAAATGCATTAAACAACTAACAGAATGTGCAAGATATAATTATATATCTGACGTTTAAACGTCACTTCATGTTAATATGTACTTCAAGAATAATCTGTTTAGGTATACTCGAAGAAACAAAAAGGAAAAAACTCACAGAAAAATAAATTAATTTTCTGTTTAAAATGTTTATCATTGTGATTTATTATTATTTTTGGAAGCAAAGCAAACAAGCCACATATATACATACACATACATACACACTTATCTATCAAGGATTGCTTATTTTATTTGGACTGTATTAACTAAAAGACATTTATCGTAGAAAGAAGTGACTTCAAGAGGTGGTAAAACAATACTTCTTGTAACACACGTAGTTTAGGAAAACAATGAATTATTCCCCTTGTTTCAACGACATTTCTCGAAGGTGGTCACGCGTGTAGTGGCATGGCTATGCTATCGTGGCGTAGCTATAACCAGACTACGAGGTGCAATTGAAAGTAATTACAGAAGATTTAATGATGATGCTAATGGCCCCACACTACCGACGAGTTGCGCTGCAACAGTAACCGCAACCTGGCATCATCATCCGACACGTACAAGTTTATCAACATCAAGTGTACTTTCCCGTTACTTTTTTTTTTCTTCTGGTACTTAAACGTATTGCCTGTCCGAGGGTTGTCATTAGGCCCTGCGATTGGGCGGAGGGAAAACCGATGGACCACTTGGCACTCCGAGATGGACTGGTAACAGTCACTGCTTCAAGCCGCGCGGCAATTCACGTACAAGTAACTGAAGAGATGGGAGCCTCGAAAACCACACGGAGGTGTTCAAACTGCTGTCGTGCCAAATGAATACTCACCACTTATGACTTGTCGGCCCCTGCCAAAGTTAGGCACGAACCACTACCAATTCACTTTCACGTACCGACGACGGAAGTAGGAATGATAAGTGACTGGGTGCCGTTTTACAAATTAAAATTTAAATAAAACGCGGAACTGGTCAACATTCAATGAAGCACACAAGTTACCAATTTTAATCTTACTTTGCTTTCAAGGCAGCAGAAAATAAATAAAACTACTGCCTGAAAATACATATATTTTTGCAGCACACGATTATAACAACGTGTAACTTATATATATTTATATATTCAGAATGTAATTTTTTCTAGCGGGATGGTACTCAACAAAAAATAAATATATTCTGAGGACAACCGCATATTTTGGCGCACATTTTCTTTGGAAGCAACCTGTGACACTTTCGTTGAAATAAGACAAAACCATGTCGTGATGGTTCTGATTTCATACTTGGTTGTTGGGCAGAAAACTCATTATTTTGCGTTCTCTCACTACCCCCACGAAAAAAAGAGTTATAATATTACACCAGTCCTTTTATTATTTTATTTCTATTAATTGTTTTGAATGCAAAATTAAAGTTTGCTTTTTTTATTACGTCGAGTAAGTATAACTTTTAACGCGCGTACATAAGTACACGCACCCAATTTTTTTTTCAACCGTGGTTGGCAGAACCGGACATTTAATGAAGTGATGGCAAGTCACGTGGACGGCGACCCTGTGTTCTGCAGCTCGTTTGCGCAGTTGGTGAGACTTGTTGGAGGTCGGAGGAGGCGGGAAGAGGGAAGGGGGGGGGGGGGGGGGGTCCGTGGGAAACAAAACGCCGACTCGCTGTGTGGGAAACTGCGGGCTTGCAAGCAACGCCACTTGTAACGGTCCGAACTTTACCTGCGAGTCCACGCACGGTAATTCAAGTCCCCGGGCCGTTCTCGACGTTCCACTCACGAAGTTTGAACAGCACCCCTTCCCCTTCCCCCGGCACCGACCACACATGAGGAAGTCTGCTGTCGTAATTTTATTTTTTTCACGTTGTGATACAGCCAAACTTGGCTTCGGTTGTCAATACACACATAAAAAAGGAGAGCTATTTCTAAAATTCAACTCTGTACCTTCTTTGCCTTTTTTTTTTGTTCTGCCAGTATTATTTTCAACAGATAAAACTTGCGCGCCTTTTTTACACTAATGATATTACACAAAGTGAATATCTTTTGAAAGTATTTGCGGCAGAAAAACAAATTAAAGGGAGATATCGATTTAAATTTACAGAAAAAATCCTTAAATAAAATCGATGATGAAACAATTGAAGAAAAAATCTACATGACTTCATCTTTCTTGGTGGATTTTAATTTTATGCTGTGCCAGATTTTTGTAAAGAAGTATTTTGAAAATGGGATGATTAAATTAATAACAACTCCTCAGATGTGTAGGTACACTTAATTTTTTTTTCCAGAGAATGGCCTTGACGCAATAAGTCAGACAGAAACTTAAAGAAATGAACATTGGCCTGAATTGTCGCAAAATCAGATAGCAAGTAGCGTACCTACACCTGGCAGCAAATTTTATTTAAAAAATGGGATAACTAGGTTCTTAAAAAAAACATATCCTGGTCTGTAAATCACCGTCTGTAACGACGCCGATGTCGACAAGACATTAATCTACAGTTCATTCCGCACACAACTGCGCTTATGATGACGGAGATACGCCGGGAGACATCAAAGACGCGTTTATGTCTTTCAATTACAAGAGTGAGAAGTTAATTTATTTTCCAAACTATCTCGGGACGTACCAAGCGTGTTGGTGTGCCGAATGAAACTATATGATAGCGAAACTATCCTGCAATAACTTGTGTGCACTTCAATGGCTATACAAACAAATAATTGAAAATTTAAATTTAATTTCGCGCGCTAGTGCTGCTATCTTTAGGATTTTTGGCGTGTAAAGTGTATCGATGGTTGCTAAACGTCCGCTAGAATGCATTGAAATCAGTTTATAGGCTCGTGCAGGGCACAGTTTATTAAAACTGTTGCTTTTCCGTTACCTCACAGGGATTGGGTTTGGACACGTTCTGGTTATGGCTGTATCCCAACAAGGTAGTGCTTGTTCGCTACCCTTACTACAACATCTTGAAATACCGCCCATCCCAGCCTGCGCCGGGGGGTCACGTGTGTCTCGGCGGGGGCGCAGACCACAGGTCCAGCGGGGCGCGAAGTGCAGGTCTCTCTCCCCGGGACTCCTCGCGGGCGCCCGTGACTGACCGCAGCTCTAACACCCCCCAACCCCCCCCCCCCCCCCCCCGGCGCGAGGACATCCCGCCTGCAGCGGCGGGAAGCCTAAAGCCCTTTTCACAATACCACGACGCGATGCGATGTGACGTGACGTCATACCAAACCAGCCAATCACAACTACATCGCCTGCGATGTGCGACAGCTCACTTGGCGACGAGGCTGTTTCGTCGCTTCGGCGATGTCGCTAATGACGTCAGAAATAACAGCCAATCAGAAACAAGATTGTGGTAAAGAAAAAGAAGAACTGAAAACAAGAGGTAAGAAACGATGTACTGATGCATCTAAGTAATGTTAGTAAACAACACGTGGATTTTGTTCAATTGAAATGTGTTTTGAAGAGCGTCTGATTGATGAAGTTCAGAAAAAGCCGTGTTTGTACGATGTTTCTAGTAACAAATATTGTAATCAGACGGAGAAAAATAATGCTTGGCTAG
This sequence comes from Bacillus rossius redtenbacheri, assembly GCF_032445375.1. Lineage (NCBI taxonomy): Eukaryota > Metazoa > Arthropoda > Insecta > Phasmatodea > Bacillidae > Bacillus > Bacillus rossius. The sequence continues at coordinate 34,666,596 of NC_086332.1, forward strand.
AAATATATTATGGGCTTCGCGATTCCTATCCATAATTAAATACTTCTACCAGTCAGTCAGTGTACAAATATAATAACAACAATCTGAATATCACCGCCAAAAACTTTTGTTTACAACCATGCTTTATAATATCCCCAGCAGAGTGCAGGCTGGTTCGGTTTTTTTTCGCCAGCTGCATGGCGATCGCGTCGCGCTATTATGAAGTACACTAGCTGGCGACATATATTTACGTCGCTGCTTTCGCTACATCCCGTCGCCAGATCGAGTTGCATCGCGGTAATGTGAAAAGGCCTTAAGGTGTACATCAAGTTCTGTCCCTGCCCGCGAACACGCCCCAATATTCCACCTTCGGCCAACCTCGGGTTTATTTACATGTATTTATATTTCTCTGTTTTATTTTAATGTAGCTATACTATACTAACCTAACTGACCGTCCATAGTGTTTTAAAGTGTTTTAATGTAGCTAACCTGACCGACCACTTTTTAATATTTTAAATTCATTTTTTCCTGCTGCAAAAATAAAACAAATCCCGAGGTTGGCCGAAGGTGGATATTCGGGCGTGTTCGGGCAGGGACAGAGCTTGATGGACATCTTAGGCTTCCCTGCAGCGGCGGGACGAACAGCAGCAGGGCCGGCGCGTCCATACAGGCAACCGCCTAGGGCGCCAAGTAGCTAGGGGCGGCGCAGCACGACACATAACAGCTTATAATAATATGTTTAACTATTATTGAAACTAGATGAAAATGGATATTTGTAACAGTTTGGGATGTTTATATTGCTATAAGTAATTATTTAAAGTCCACGGTGACCTGTTTATGATTTGTAATAAGTTAAAAAAGTAAAAAAAAAACAAAAAAAACACAAGCCTGCTTACATTTGATTGTTGACAAAATATTAGGCTTACGTGATGTATTTAGAGGCAAGGAAAATTTTTTTGGGGTGTCCGGCGGGGGAGGGAGGGGGGTGGGTATTAAGGTTTTTCGCCAATTTACCTTGCACCGGCCCTGAACAGCAGGAGACAAGACGTCTCTCCTGCCGCAGGTCGGCTGCTCCGCGCGCTCCGTCTTCATGGGCTGGAGGCGGGGCGTCGGGCGCTCGCCGGTCGTAAATCGCGAAGCCATGCGGGTTTGCCGTGTCGGGGGGAAGAAATACTCATTACCTACAGCTTCCAGTCCTTTGGAAGTGCTAAACGCACGTGACTTTCGTCTCCTGTATTCGTTGCCATTGTATTTTTCTCTGCTGCAATGACGTAAAAAAATAAATAAATAAACGCATTGACTCCTGACAACACTACCGCATAACATCAGATAATTAAAAATTAATAATTTTTTCATTATAAACTCAAATAAGCATTTAATAAAGCTCACATAAAAAAAATACGCATTTAATCAGGCAAAAATTGTAATTGTAACATAACTGTGTGGTCTTTAAAAAAAAATTAGTTAAACAATATTTGGCGTAAAAGATTAATAAAAAACGTAAATATGCAACGCTATTGTGTAAACAAAAAAACATTCGTAGTAAAAAAATGGCTGGTGAAACAGAGAAATTGAAAAAAAAAAATTGTTTAATTATATAGACGCGGCTTTTTATTTTTTTCCGGAGGGACTGTTGGCAACCGTGGGTTGAGAGTCGAGGTGAAAGGCCTCCGAGAAGGTACATATCATTCTCGCCTTCCAGACGTGCCGACGCGAGCAACCCGCGCCTGGTCGACGAGGCAGGCGTCCTGGTGCCTGGGGGAACCGGGGGGCTGTTGGCGGGGGTCAGCCGGCACGTAGCGTCGGCAACCCCGCCGACCGCGCGGCGACGTGACGGCTGTCGTTACCCCGGGCTGCGCGCGCATTGCCGGTGCCTTCGCGACGGCGCAGGCAGCCACAGCCTTGCGAACCAGACCTCCCGCCCGTCACTGTATAATCTCATAACTAGGGACAGGAAAAATTCGCGGGTTCTATGACCTCTCGGATGAACTCCATAGTTCTACGTACACTCGGTCAAATGCCACCCACTCATTGGCTGCTGTCTTGTGAGACGTCCCAACGTAGCAGCCTGTGATTCGATAAAGCTTTGGTCGGGCGTTTCTCATTGGCCCAGAGTCATCCAGGTGAGTTGTGAGCCAATAGCAGAGGCAGCACTGAGGTATAACTATTTGTATTTTAGCCTATCGCTAAATGAATTCGCGAATTTTTCCGGTCTCTACTTATAACCTCACATGACGTGGCCAGTTCAGGCAACTTGTAAAGTTGGAAATGCAAGTTCCGCGCACGCCCGACTTTTTTTGTCGTTTTTGTGTCTTGCGATGTCACATAACTAGAGACCGGAAAAAATTCGCGGATTCAATTCGTGACATGTTACAATTCAAATAATTATACCTTAGTGCTGCTTCTGCCATTGGTTCACTGTTAATCTGGAGGACTGAGGGCCAATTGGAGACCCTCACTCGTGGAAGTGTCGAATCATAGGCTACCCAGTCGAGACGACTCGCAAGTCTACAGCCAATGAACTGTTGGCATTTGCCCGAGTGTGTAGAGGATAGTGGAGTCTATCCTGGAGGTCACTGAACCCGCGAATTTTTCCGGTCTCTACACATTACGATGGAACCATCAGCACGAATGAGGTAAACTGTAAATCATCATTTTATATATTTGCAAAAAATTTCGTTCATTTCATGTGTACTAACTGTAGGTCAAACTAGTTTAAAAAAATATTACTCAGGTAATACATATTTTGTATGCTATCTGTCAAGGTTAAGGTATTTGAATTTTTTGTTTCATACAAAAAAAAAGATAAACTAAATCATGTACTTACGAACAGAAATATGATTTCGTTTGCAAAAAAAAAATTAGTATAGTTTACATTTTCCTTGATGAAATTACGGGTTAAGACGCGTCACAAGAGAAAAACAGAAATCAACGGAACCCTTAGTGAGGAGGGGGGGGGGGGAGGGACATGGGGCGGAGAGAGCTTATCACAGAGGCATCAAGATGCCTGGATGTCTGAGTGGTGTGATAATGCGCCTATCGCCAAAGCGATCCTTGTTTGATTTTCAGCAGAACCAAATCCGAATATTAGTTTTTTAATACGTGGTGGATGTAGCCGTGAATCAGTGGGCTTTGTCAGGGGACTCCCTTGTCCTGTCACCATTTAACCAACGCTTCTCCATTCGGGTGTGGCTTGACCATCGCCCGCCTTCAGTGTCCTCGATGCAGACTACAACTGGTTCGCCTTTAACGTGATATTTTTTTTGCAAACCCTGCTCCAAATCGTCTTTCAGAATTCCTTCGCCAGATGACATTAAACACTGTCACGGGAGCAGTGACTTAACAACATGCATGTGTCGATTATCGTGAAAATGTACGTTCGTAACATTGGAGCAGATTTGGATACTTTCACGCGAAATCTTACTTCGAAAGACGAAATGTCGTTGAACTAACTACTTCGCAAGGTGTAAACCTGGCTGTGATTGCTTTGAATTAGAACCAGTTACGTGCGCAGACTGGTTTTTTTTTTCAAAGGTTGGCTATCGGAGGTGACGGAAAAGTGTTTCATTCACGGCGGCGAAGGTGACGTCAGCTTCAACGAGAACAGAGGTAGTGCACAGAAGGGTGAGAAGAAGGGGGGTGAAGGTCTGGTCGCGGACAATGGGGGTGACCGGTGGCGCTACGGTGCGGCGGGGAGTGGAAACACAACAACGACCCGCCGGCGAGCGAGACAGTGCGAGCGGCAGGGGAGAAAGTTGCGTAGTTGTGACCTCGGTGTTTAAAATAAGACTTCTGTTGCGCGGGTCAGGGCTCGAACCACTCCCCTCCCCCTTCGTCCTTACGCTCCCACTATCAACCGGCCAACAACCTCTAGAGTTCCCTTCTACAGGGTGTTCACCGTCAGCAGAAATCTTTCTGATAACTATTGAAATAGTAAAATCCAAGGTTAAAATAAAACATTAAAAAAAATAACCAAATTTTTTAATATTTTATTAAAAACACAATATTTAATTTTTTTTATAAAAACCATTTGGTTTAAACCATGGTTTAAACCATTGTGGTTTAAATAAGCCAAACCTGGTAGAAACTGCTTCAAATTAGATAAAACTGACTGCAAATCTGTTGAAACAGTTCCACGTGAATAATTGAAATCCTACTAATTACTTCCGTAGCTGTACTAATTATTTAGTGGTTTCCATTTCACAACCTCAGACATAATTTCTCTGCGGGAGACTGCTGATCTGACGTTCATAGGAAGATTGTTAGCTGATAATTTTAGAAAACAGTTTAATCCTGATCAGAATCACTGTTAGGATTTTAAAAAAGAGAAACAGTTTAAATGGTTTATTAACAATTATCGTTTTAAGTTTACTGCCACTGAAATCGGCTCGCATCCCAGGTCACGTCATGTAAGTTTTTATGGCCCTGCTTAGGATTTAATTTCAATCCATTATGTATCGTTCCGAAGCGTTCTCAAGTGATCATTTGTGCACTGTTTGGAAATCATGCCAGCCCGTACTTTGAAAAACGATTACGTGAAAATAATTACACCAACCATTATGTTTCTTATATAAAACAAGACACTTCTTATTTCAGTGGCCATTAAATCAAACATGACGCTTCTGAAACGGAAACACCACACTGAACTACCATCCTTGGGTCGCTACAACGTATCTGCAAGTATATTCAAGACGGTGAGCCCATTGTCTGATCATGTATTCCATATTAACTGCTTATATATATATATATATAATCTATAACTATGCTAGTAGCCGATTTCATTTTGACATGTGTGTGTACAGCAAGGAGTGCTTTGAGGGAAGTTTATAAAACTTGTATTCTCTGATTTGAACTTCCTTTCCGAATTGTAGTCGATAATGCTCGAATTTTCACGATTTTGAAACATTTTGTGATTATATATTTACGTTAACGTCTCCAGACTATGCACGACCAATGTATACACACGTTAATCCGTAACAAAAAGTTTATTGTAAAAAGATGATATCTATACATATTGTTTTTGGAAATAAAGGTGTGATTAATAAAGCTCTAAAGACAATGGGCGCCCATGCTCGCAACCAAAGGTCTAAGTTTGCTATAACAAGACTGTACGCCGCGGTGCCTGCGTCACGCCGACCATGCTACTCGAGTTTTTAAAAAACAAAAACAAAGTATAGTTTTACTGACCGCGTGTAACACACACCACTCAGACATCACCGTGATTAGTTTTTACGACAACCGTGATTCAGAGTCACTGGGATTGTCGTCCGCCAGTACTGACGCTATCGTGATGTGTCACCAGCAAGCAAACATTAAGTTAATTCGTAACAGATTGAATGCCCCAACCGGCCAAGGCATATAAAAGTTCGCATAGAGAACTATTCTCGCGTGTATTTTTTTTGTGCAAAATATGGGCTTGTAAACGCATTTATGTATATTTATATTTCTATATTGTTTGGATTTCACTTTATTAGAGATGGAAATACACAACACTAGTCAGGGAAGTTGAGGAACGACCAGGCCATGTTTGCCTGGAGTTTTTTCGCTTTAAAATGTGTGGCCCATCGGTATTAGTTTTGAGCACTGTCACATTCGAGAAAAGTTACGTGACACGGACTATAGAGTCAGTGTCAAGGTCGCGCGTCATAGCCGATAAGGTGGGTCGGCGGAGGAACGAAAGAAGGCGAAAGGAGAACGTGGAAATAAGCTGAAAGTGAAAGCTGATACGCCCTCTGAAAGCACTCTTCTCCAAGCCGTGGGACGAGACAAAAGAACTCGTCCAGGTAGTCTGGGACTAATGAAAAGATCGAACACACCGCGGGAACACCGCTTCCAGCCCTATTCACTCCTAAACACACCATCACGAAACAAGTTTAGACCTTGTTTTGACAAGAAAGCGGTCTTCGGAGTCGTAAAAAAAAAAACCCCCCACCTCATCCCTCTTATTTGCTCGAGTCGACAACGAAGATACCCTCTGGTATCCGTGGTAATCAAGTCCATAAAACATTTGAATTTCACACCTGTCATGTTGCTTCTACGAAACCTCACAAACTAATTTAAAAAAAGAAGTCTTTTAGTTAACTACTGATTTAACAAGATTGTACGAAGATAATAATCCTGTGATTTTTTGACACTCATAAGAATTTCCACAAAATGCATACCAGGAAAATTTAATCCTGTACATTCCATGACTTCGATTGAAAAACGATAAAAAGAAAGTAAAGTAATCTCTGGAAGGTGCGAGGCTGCTCAAGGCTACGACCTCACATCCGAGTGGCTGTGGACAGTAGGCGAACCTTCCAGACAGGCTGCCTCAGAACTGTCCCGGATGAGAAGAGTTTGCGTACATTTGTGTTCTCAGCGAGCGCGCCGACCCTTAGATACACGGGTAACTGGTACCGGAGGCGCTAGCTGAGCCTGAATTCCGCCTGGAGACTTTTACTGGGAACTTTTTATCATCTGTACAGATTGAAGTTTCAAAGATGTTATTTGATAGCTCATATAACAAAATATGATATAAACAAAATAAAATAAATTTCTTTTAAACAATACCTTTTCTGAGAGACTTCTTTAAAAAATTTGTTATGTTATTATTGTTACTAGGGATGGGCCAATAAATTCAATTCCTAAATACCATCAACTTCTTAGTACCTATTAGAAGTTACAGGGATATACAAAATGAACGGAGAAAGCGGAAACTTAGTAGGGCTTCGAAAGAGGTCCCCTTTTGGAGACTACGCGATAAGTCACTTCAGATGTCTCCACGGGGAAGTAAAGTAGGCCTGCCTCCTCCGCGCGACAAGACCTTTAGCGCGACCCCAGGCTGGAGCGACACCTGTGATTAGGAAGGGGCCACGAAGTCGTCCTTCGCGAGTGTTTCGGACGTCCTCCGGCGGCTGACGGCTGCGGCCACCACGAGGAGTTACCGCGAACCCGCGAAGAGAGTGTACCAACCTCCGGCGCTGGATTTCAATCGGTCTTCAGTAGCGGCTAAGGGGCTGAAGCCCCCTCCAAAAGCATCTGGGTCCACTATTGTTTTAGTGTTTGCCTTGATAAAGCCTAGCCTCAGCTGGGTCAAGCCCCTCCCAAACCAAAATCCTGGATCCGCCACTGTCGGTCTTCTTATACCCGCGAGAAAATAATTAGATGACCAAAAACTCTTCGAAGACTGAACAAGAATATGAAATACATAAAATACCCTCTAGAATACCCTATATATTGTATCTAGGTGGAGATGATAAAGCTAGCTAATTATAAATACACTGTTTAGATTCTCACTTTGAATTTACGAATAACGCTGGTTTCAAATTGTCCAGGGCTCTTCGTTATTTACCGTTATCTTCGTAAATTTTCGGGAAATAAGTTCACTTATTTTGAGCATGAATTAACAAGACTAATCTCGGTATATCAGCAATACTTCAAAAACTTGTAAAGACTACTCTGTCATCCCTGTCTATAACAAAAAACAGCGCTGAGAATTTTAAATACGGTGTAGTTTATACGAAGATCTGGTTATCTGAAATTACGAAGAACTCCTCGTTTGATTGAAGCGAATTCTTCGTTGAAATGTCTGTAAATTGTCTGTAATTTCTAACAGTGTGTTGAAATCACCCGTTCGAGAATAATTTATTGTGTATGAGATGTTTTTGTGGTCACAGGTTGTTTTGAAGAACAACCATCAAGACGCTCATTTTTTGTCTAATCCCAAATTATGTTTTAAAAAATCGTCTATTTGAATACTTAAGAAAAATTAACTACACGCTGCACTACAGTTCATGTACAGACATTATGCGGGCTTACTGGAACAATTAGTAAAAAAAAAAAAAAAAAAAAAAAAAAACACAGAAGCATTTACATTGCTTGTGCGGACACACCTTTTTGCAGACTAGTAAGAGTTTTTTTTTTTTTCACGGAAAATATCTGCCTCTTCGAATAACTAACCAGTTTTAACGTAAGGGTTCGGACATTGCTCGTGCTGTGCGGGACGACTGAGGAAAGCAGATCTTGCTGTCCGCGGGAGCGAAGTGGTGGCCATTTCTTGCTCCGCCGAGGTCTTCGAACTCGTCATCAAGAAGTGTTTCCAACCGACTTCCTTTCCTTCACCTGCCATATCATTATCCTCGCCTTGCCTTCTTCCCCTTTGCGGGTCTTCACATTCCAGTTCATTACTCCGCTTTATTTGGCGGTTAGATCCGCGGCAGCACACCGTCTAGGGTCGCGGGTACGTCGACGTCGATTCGTACTCCACATCCAGTGCCGTCTGAAGACTGACAATGCGAAAAAGGGGGAAGGGAAATGAAGATTGTGGTTATAAGAGATATAATAACGAGATCTCAAATTGATAAAAGGTTCTGAAAGACTCATGCGAGAGTAAAGCTCCATGGGCCAATTTATATTTCTTCTAAATACCGTGTGGAAGTATGCTTCGACGAGTTTTATTACAACAGGTCTGAGATATGTGTGAGAGAGATGACACAGTATCAGGTTTTACCACAACAGGACTTCGGTAGCAGTGATGTGTTTTAACTTATGTGCGGCATAAGAGATAAAGAAATGCTCGCCACTGGATTCCCGTTTCAGAGGACACGGGTTGAAATCTCGGTCTGGGCCATCCTATTTTGTGTTCCCCATGGTTCCCCATACAGTAGACATGTCTGAGTGAAACGTAACCAAACACGAAACGAAGACGATGCTACAATGTTTCAACTACCAGCTAAGCTCGAAATCTCTTCACGGAATATGAATACCCTTCTGTCAACTGTACTTTAACAAAAAAAAAAATATTAATGCAACGCACCATAAGTGACGGATACATTATCTGGAAATGATGGCTAGTAGATTGACTTCATATATTCATCTCCGACAATCGAGGTAATTTTTTTTTAGGACTGTTCCAAAAGTGAGGCGAGAAAGACGGACCCCTCGACACGTGCCGACTACGTGGAGGGATCGGCCTTGGCCCCGGGGCCTGTTGGCACCTCGGGTTGCGTGACGCAAGTGCGTGCGCGGCCGGAACCCAGTCACGCACGGCACGCAGAGCCGCACGGCTGCCAATCAGGCGCCTCCTCGGCCGGGCATCGGCGCAACTGCACAGCCACTCCCACCCGCGCAGGGCGCATTCCTCACTCCTCCGGCGGTTACCGAACACGTCCGGCGCTCGGGCAGCTTTTCACGATTTTAAATTATTTACGTTATACTTCTTTAGGTGCGTTATGGAAAAAATGATGATAATGTATTTCTATAATGCGCGCGCACCGTGCAACGACATTTTTAAGGGTTAAAAAAAAAGGCTACGTAAAAATAAAAATTATACATGTACTTGAGTGATTAATATTAAATACTGGTACATATCATTAAAAAATATATATTTATTGTGAATGTTAGGTGATAAAAATTGTGTTTATAAACTTTTTTCAAGCGTATTTGTTTAAGTGAGGTTATGTTCCCGTGCGTAATATTTATTTGCATTAAAAATTATAAAGTAGTACATTATTTTTCAATGAATGATTAAATTGATACATGTGTTCGTTTTAATATTGAATACTGAGTATTTTTTTAATTTGATTAAATTAATGTATAATTTACCATCCGTATTTATAATATCACTAGATCCATTTTATTATTTTTCTATTAATTATTTTCAAGCAAAATTAAGTAAGTTTTTTTATTACGCTAATTAAGTATAACTTATAACACGCGTACATAAGTACACGCATCCATTTGTTTTTAACGGGGTTGACCTAACCTAACAACTGTTCAGTTTAGCTACGATCACATAGACGAGCAACCCTTCCGAAAAAAAGAATTAATTTTTCGCGAGAACTGTATTTGTGTAATAGACATAACCTAACATAACTTTTACTTTTACGACAGAAAAAAAAACCGAAGATGCACAATCGTGGTATATTTGGGCGTCTGACTCGTGATCAATGAATTTTCAGATTTCTCTCAATATTCACGGCTGAACTGGAAGCGATGTTCGTCACACCACTTCCTCTACTTGTTTACTTGTTTTGAACTTTTAATTTAAATTATATCACATTATCCAGGGTTAGTGCGAGTAACACAATGCAGACGAAGGAATTACCCATGGCCTGTTTTGCTGTGACAAACAAACCAAGCGATTATTGGCATCGGCGGCCGTAATCGCTGAGGCGTCGCATTCATGAGGCGAAGGTCAGGGGTTCTATTCCAACACTTAAACAATATAGAGCGCTGAGTCGGAACCTACTGGTACGGAGCCCAGGTCCCTGCGCCTTAATCCTTTATGCATAACCGCGGGATATAATCATTGGATAGTAACAGATTAACTGCCCCCCTCCCCCCAAAAATAAAAAAAACAAAAATCGAACGAGTCTTTGAGTACTCGCCAGTGATGTGTAAACATCTCACCCCGGTAACGAGCAAACACGTGTGTTCTCATGTTGCAAATAAGTTTACAATACGAAAATCGGACACGATTGTAGAATTCTTTTAACATAATGCCGAGCGTAATAAATATACGAAAAGTATTCATTTTAGGGAAAAAAACGGTATAAATATTTTCTCCTTTTTAAATCTTGTCTAACAGGATGGTAATATCCAAACAGAACCCAATTCAACACAGGTTAGGTTAGGCTAATGTTTATTTATTTCCTACAAATTTTCTCAACGTAGGCGCATTTCATGCGCTTCGGGTAGTTTCAGAAGAGCTAGGGTGAAGTTTGCTCGCATGGTGCAAGCAAATGTGTAGGCCCTATTGGCTTTATTCTGGTATTGAATTCCGCGCAACAATCTACTCAAACATAACACCATGGTCGGGTGGGGGAGAAATTATCGTTAAAATAATCCAAAATAGTGAAAGCACAGAAGTTTTCATAGAAACAAACGACAAGTAAGTAAGAAATAAGAAATAAATACATGCAAATTAATGTTAAAGTCGAAAATAAAAATAAAATTGACTCGTGACGAAAACAGTATAAAGGAAGGTTATGTTTGAATGCAGGTTACCTTGTAAATTTTGGTAATATACACAAAACAACATCGTTGGTAACAACACACGATAACTAGTTAAAAAAAAAAAAATTGATTACTTCAACACGAAAAGTACTAAATTAATCGCAACACACTAAAACAATAAACAAGCACTTTTCAAATAGCTAGGGCATATACATACATAAATGGATGAATCACGCAGGTCTGCCACCTTTTCGAGAATTCCGAGTCTTCCACGCAGACACTGCACTGTGGTTACGCATTTCCGTTCATCGACTTCCGTTCCATACCCACGAAATTTCTCCTACAAAATACCGTATACCGAGAGCTAAGATGTTTACACATAAAAAAAACATGTAATATAATTTAACTGTCAACCAGAACAAACCAATATTACACTGCATGTTACCTTGCATGTTGTCCTTTGCCTTTAACCACAACTGCCTATCTGACACTCAGCGGTGAGCCGTTATAATATCTAGCAACCCTGAAATGGTAAGGTTACACGGATGTGTGGATAATATGACTTGGATTTAGTACCCACACGACAATGGAGCTTCCAGGTAAAAATACTCAACACCGAGCAATAAGAATTTATAGTAATGAAAACGTAATATGAGAAAATTACAACCGTTAATGCAAAAGTCAATGTTTTATTGGTCTGTACAGTGTACAGAGCTGTTATTTTAAATGTCATTCCAAGTTACAGCCCAACCACTATAATCAAAGCAAACGCAATATGCCAGGTGCGTTTCACAGCACCATTGGAAATGGGCCTTTTCCTATTTTTTTGATATTATGTATAAACAAATACACATATGTAGTATTCACGAGAACTTGCTCCCTATCGTACCAGCCGCAACGGTGAAGCCATTCGGAAATAAAATAATTTAAACCTTGACTCACGAACATAATATCGGTTACAAGTGGCATGATTCTGATCTCCAAACCAAACCAGAACACGATGTTTAATACAACTCCAAACCAACTTCGTAAGTTAGTGAATGCCGTAGGTACAGAGTTATGGCAGGATACGAAGTGGAGACCCCTGGTGTGCCTCAGGGAAAATTTTCAAGATGATCTGCAGCCAATGTTATTGCAACGGTCTGCACACAGCCGAGGCGCGTCACGAACGTAGACTACGATGGTCACAGCAGCTGTCACGAGGACAGCTAGAGGTGTGGGCAGCAGTGGCGTAGCCAGGATTTGTGTATGGGGGGTGTTAAGAAGCATGCCCCCCCCCCCCCCACCCAATATTAAAGCGAGGGGTCCTGGGGTCCTCCCCAGGGAAAATTAGGATTTTAAGGTGTAAAATAGTGCTATTTTAGCAGTTTTCGGTACTTAAATTTAAATATTGCAATGGTAAAATTTTTATTAATTTTAATATGAAAATTGTTTGAGTGATGAATAAGAAATTAATGGAATGGGGTGATAGGGGGGGGGGGGGGGGGCGTTTGAACCCCTAACACCCCCCCCCCCCCCCGGCTACGCCCCTGGTGGGCAGCCTCGGACAGGAGCTGGACATCTGTGAAGACCTTGGCCGCGGCGCTCCTGACCTCCCGAGGCTTGTGTGTGCTCTGTCCCGCGTCCCCGCCTCGTCCTGCGTGAGGGAGTAGGAGGGGGGGGAGGCAGCAATGGGTCAGCCGACCCAACGGTTCCTCCTACGGGCCGGCGACTTCGCGAAAGCGACGAGGATCCACTCTTTTTCCGAGGCAGGCCTCGGAGACCTCCCGAAGGCACGCGAGGAATGTGGACGGCCGGGTTTCGGGTGCCGTCGCCCACGGAAGACGTTCGCTCCGGCCCGACTGGCGGAATTCCAAGAGGATTACCTAGCCTACATAGGAATATATATATATATATATGTCCTGTACTTTTACAGAAGATTCCTTTGGAAACCAGTTGCCAAGAAATAGTTCGAAATACTACAAGAAATATATTGTAACTTTTGCACAACACATGGCCATGGCTATTTTTTTGCTTATATGAAATACTTTTTTTTTTTTCTCGAGATAATACAGAGAGTATTTCTTACGAAAATTGGCGCATAAATTTATATTTTTTAATCACTGTTTCATTCAAGCGTAATTTTTTTTAAAACCACAGATAAAGATAATCGAATATTTAATTATTTGACGATTTTGTTTTATTATGCTTATTATTGTGCGCAGTTATAACTGGAAAGCTATTCGGGGAACGGTTTACAAATTACTGTAACTGTTGGAGGTACTGGGACAACACAAAGCATAAATGCCCGGGTAAGAATACGAACCCAGTATCACTGCGAACATTATTTTGTAGTGATACAGTTGTTTTCACGTAAAACGTTCAAATTTTCAAATATATGTAAGTTAACATGAATATTTCTGTTCCATTTACAAAATAATAATAATAATAATAATAATAATAATAATAATAATAACGTACGATATAGCAGCCAGGAGAAGACAATGTACGTTACTTATCTCAAATTTGACGGTTCTCAAAATTAGCACCAATGGTCTACGTATCATTCTGCCACTGCTGTTGGGTGAACAGTTTTTTTTATAAACAACTGCATGTGGTTGTCAAGTGCTCGTCAAAAAACGCCATTCGTTGGTTTTGCAAGTGACTGGCTGGGAAATGGATACCACCGGTACTTTTCTTTTAAGAACTCTCAAGTTTGAGGCAAGTTAAGCTGGATGCTTAATTTTAAAAAAAATAAGTTACATAAACAGTAGGTCGTACGCACAAGATTTGACCGCCATGTTTTCGAACCTACTGATTCACAACAGCGCACACAATCCATACCGGCTGCGTAAATTATTTGAAGTCCCATTTTCACCTTTGAGGGGGCTGCCCCTTCCCTTCCCACCTAAATATAATGCCCCCCCCCCCCTTTTTCCCCCCATAAGCTTTAATATACAATCTAGCCCATGGACACTTTCACATTTCTCTGGAACGAGTTATAATTACGAGTGAAACTTTTGTTATTGAATAATGAGTTTTAGAACACTTAATTTTCTTAATAGTAGTTTCCTGAATCGATGAAATGTCGTACATTTTTTTTTTTAATTTAGAGGGATGGGTAAATCAAGAGCAGTGAACATCCGAAAACACATGCATCGTAAGCGTGAGCGAAAATTGCAAACTGGAAGTGTAGGGTAAAAAAAAAAATGTTGCTGGTAACACTACTCGACGTAACCGGGATTTTGCTTGTTACATAGGTTACATATTTCAAATCACTGGTGAGTACTGAACGACTCGGTCACATTTTTTTCCCCCGGGTTTTATTGGGTGGGTAAATAAGCTCGACTTTTACTTGAATAAAACAATAAGTGCGCAATAGCTGCGTTACTGAAAATCTGTGATTCACCAAAACGTGACTACTCCATGTTAAAAACATTTGTCCCTACAATAAGAGTTGAGTATGTAAACATATCCAAAAAACATCCTGGCACTAAACCTTCTCCAAGATTTTTTCTGAATGGGGGTGGTGGGTCAAACTTACGTGGCTACTTGCCTGTGTTAAGAGATGACCGCATGAAAGGCATCAGGACTCTCGGTCAGAAGTACGACATGCGCTGGCGACGCCAGAGGGCAACTCGGCGGCAGTGCTCGTTTCAAGGTTTTGCGCTCATTTTGTTTTAGAACCAGCTCCTGCGTGGTTATACGGATTTATGAGCACCGAACAAAGTAAACAGGAAGATAGCGAGGATACCGCATCGTTAAAAATTTCTCTCTACCTTTCCTTCCTCACCTTCATAAGGGAACACCTGGACATGTCCTCGGGAGAGTTTCTGGCACCTGGTGGCCGTTGAGTGACCAATGTCACCGACGGTATGCTGTAGAGGTTCCTGGCGGTGGTTGATGGCTTGGTGGAGGCGGAAAGAGGAGAAAATAAGGGGTTGTTTGGGGGGCGAGTTTGTGGCAAGGAACACAAGAGGAAGTAGCGTTCATAAATAATTACCTCCCGAAGGGGGCAGTTTTTCTGGTCACGATCCGTAGTCTTGTCTCTTCCTACCGCCTCCACTCTTCCCTGCTTCACCCTTTTCGACCGGCGGAAAAGAGAGAGAGAGAGAGAGAGAGGGATGATGTAGTGGCGGCGACGCTGCAACTCTGTTGCAAGTTGCTGCAACCGTCGCAGGGGGACCGACGCTTCCATCTTTGCACACCGTCTCATTTCTCATCCTGCTGTGCGCTCTCTCGCGCGCGCCGTTGTCCATATAAATAACCCCTGGTTTTGAACCCACGACGGTCTAACCGCCAGAACAGGTTGGAACCCATGTTACACGGTGCTGAGGCGCGATGCGACGTCCTGAAGCGAACTAGACCTTCCTTCATCCAGTGTTCCCAATCTCTTGCTTTACACAATTTCCCTGAGATTTCCCCTGTTTCCTTTGTGCAACCAAGTATTTTTCCTTGCCTCATAAATCAAGATAACTAGAATAATTTACTGTGCATACACACTTATGAAACCCATTTTAACACTTGTCATGTCAAAATGACCACAAAATATTTTCCGCGCACGACACAGTTTGCACTGTTGTTTGTATCAGTGCTGCTGGTCTTAACATAATGACGCTATATTTGATCAAACTTTTAAGACAGACTCTTATTGTTACCAGGTGAATCACTGTTGACATTTGATTGTGCTTCAAATCATTAAATCAGTACAACAGTTGATTCACTGATTTTTTCTATCACATTCAACTAACTATGAAAACATATAGGTTTTCAAATACACAATAATCTATGATTAAGCGACAGGTGGTTTTAAAACAACGGAAAAGACCAGTATCAAATGTTTAATCCTTGTCGGTAACTAACATTTTTGTCAATTTACTTGTGTTTTTCCAGGTTTTCAATTCCCGGAGACCTGCTTTCCAGATTTTTCCCGTCTGCAGAAAACTGTCACTGCATGTGTGCAGGGGCGCTACTCTGTAGAATTCGCGAAAATTCGCCGGAATTATTTAAAAAAAATTCTTTGGGGGGGGGGGGGGGGCGATCGATAGGTTTGCGTGTGGATTTAAACGGACACAAGTAATATCTGAATAGAATGCTTGAACTTTATGCACTGCCCAAATGATGGCCTATATGCATCCAATAAGCAAAAAAAAAAAATCTTTAAAATATACAGGTAGTTAATTTTCCTTTCATAAAACATAGTTTCGACGATTACGCCTATCAACCCGGTTTCACAGCTACTATTTTGCAAACCGCAAACTGGACCCCTCATGAAGGAGCTACTTAATTCACACCCCCCCTCCCTGGGATAAACGACCATGTATGTGTGTATAAATCCACTCTTCTTAGTCGATGACACAACTACTGTTCGAGTGCCCAGCCAGTTAAAAAAAAAAAAGCACAGTTAATTATTGCCGTGTTTAACGCACTCTTTTATTATTTTATTTTTTATTTTTGGGATGGCCTTCTGAAACTAGAACTGCTGGTATCAGTGTTCACCCACGAGGTCATCTCCCCCCTAGAAGAACCCGGACACGCCCCGTGGAGCCCGCGCCGCATCGCTCGCCTCGGGCTCTTCGCGGGCAGAGCGCATCTTGCGCGCCGGCGCAGGTCGAGACACAGCGTGTTTATTTCCTCGTGTAGCGAGTCCGGTTTCCCTGCCTCCCCCACCCCTTCCCCAAACAAAACTGCATCGCCAACGACCCCGGGAGACACGCCGCGATGCTGCTCACGTCCGGAAAGAGACATAATATCTGCCGGGGAGGCTGCAGCCGAGCGAGTTGCATCGCGTCCCGTTATTCGCGTGAGCCTGACCTTTGAACTTCCTTGAACTTATGTATTTGTGAACAGGTTCAACGACACGATCACGAGAAAAAAAACAAACGGCTGCATGTAGTACTTACGTACGCGCGTTAAAAGTTATCCTTACTTGGCGTGACAAAAAAAAAACCTTTAATTTTGCTTGCAAATAATTAAAAGGACTGTAGTTATATGAATTAGTTTTGTAAAGTATGAATTAACATGTGCGTAAAATTAATTTTTTCATTTATTAAAATAATATATATCAATATTAATACATAATAATAAAAATCGCTAAATACCTATGCTGAATTTTTATTCTAATTTATTTATTTAAATGATTTTATAATGCAAATAAATTATACATACGGGAAAATATGACCTCACTTATATAAATACGCTTTAAAAATTTTGTAAACACAATTTCTGTTACTAATATTTTCAATAAATAAATGTTTTTTTTTTATGTTATGTTCCAGTATTCTTTAGCAATTACTAAAGTATAAAATTTAAAAGCACGTTTATAATTTTTATTTGTTTGTAGCCTTTGTTTTTCATCCTGTGAAAATTTCGTTGCATAGTGCGCGCGCATCGTAAAATTCACTCTCATCTTTTTTTTTCTTTTCACAAAGTGCCTAAATAAGTATAAATTTAAAAAAAATTACTGTTCTCTACTATGAATGAGTGGTCTACCGACGACGGCAAAAGTTATCTGTCACTAATAAATGATTTAGTTGATCGTATAAAATTATTTTTTGTCACCTATATATTATGTAATATTTGTTGGCTATCACAAAACTGTGGCGGTAGGCCTAAACCCGCAAAGAACAAAAACAAAATAGTAAACATGTGCATTTCTTCCCCCTTCCCATTTCACAACTACTCTCAGCTAAGAAATCTACACAACTCGATTATAAAACGCTTAGTTAAAATAAAGTAGGTACTCATTTATTGGCAATATTTGATTTCGAAAGACATTAAAAAAGGCCTCCTATTCTGAGGTGTATTTTTTTTACTAAGGTGAAATGATATTGGTCAATGAATGCGATTTTTTTGTGCCCTTTTTATTAACAGTCCTTTATATGCAATACATTATTAAGCTCATAAAGAAATCCATGCTGTTAATCCTGTACATTACATAGTACAAGAAAAAAAAAACAGATACAAGCATTGGCTCTCCGCGTAACGGAGCCTATACCAACAAAAAAGGAAGACAGAAAACAAGTTTTTCTTTCTTCAGCTGGACATACAATCTATTTGTGCTCGTTCGCACGCATCATTCGAAAGGTTTTTTTTTTTTCCCCCAAGCAAAGGCGACTGTTTACAAGCGTGGAGGGAAAATTCTGCAAGTCACAGGAATGTTGGTAGTGCGCCAATAACGGCACCAAGAGACGATCTCAAAAAGAAACTGGAGATTAATGGGTCCGTAAAAAATCTGGAAGTTGCACCAGACCGGCTCCTTTTTTGCATAAAACATTTCCTGTTCGTCCGCAGGGGAGAAACAAAAAATAAAACGTGTTTCGATGTTCACCAGGCGCGAGTCACCGGGTCAGCTTCTGAACCTGAATCTCGCGAAGAGCTGTCTTGTAGTTTTCCTGCATTCGAGTCCCGCAAACCTGTGTTCAGATGAAGGGTTGTGGAGCCAAACAACAACCATTAAACCTCGCAACTTAGTTGGGGGGGGGGGGGGGGGGGGAAGCAGTTGAAATAAATCATGGGCAACTTGTTCGGCACCTCCAAAAACGTCACCTTGTCCAGCGGGTTTTCGGTAACGTGCCGTCATGCCTTTCAGGTATTCAGGAGGTCAAGAGTTTGATGCGGTCAGGTTAGACGAGGGACAATTTCTCATAAACTGTTTTTCTGTCTCGACACTACATGCATGGTAAAATGAAAATGTACAGGTCTTAATACGAATGAATTTTATATATATATATATATATATATATATATATATATAGTTTTCGAATGTAAACATACGCGCTATCTGGCGAAACATTAAACGTATCTAATCTATTTGATAGTAAAAAATCATCGCGTAGTTAGTATTCTCTACTGTTCATTAGTTAGAGCTTACCAACAGTCCAGTTCAGTCTTTAAATCATGGTACAAAATGTTTAAGTTACAAATATCTGTCTTCGAACCCCAAGGAAAGGATGTCATAGTCTCGTCTCAGGTATGCGTGTTAGTATTTTGCAAGCAATTCCACACTAAGCCCATGGCTAAAAAAGATCCCCCCCCCCCCCCCGGGAAAATTTGGGGTTTGAAGGTGCAATAAGGTGGTTTTTAGGCATTTTCTTTCCTAAATATTCTAATTATAGTTGGTTGCAATATATAATTTATTTTTTATAAAAAATATTTTCAGAGAACAAATTTGTAGAAACACAGTGCTCACATTACCACGATTGGACTAAATGCACCATGCGCAACATATGGGTTATATCACAGAAATCATATTTTTAATGTAACTACGAAACTAAATATATTATTGGAGGGGACGAAATTGAAGACTTTTATTATTGGGGGGGGGGACGTGTCCCCCTCGTCCCCCCCGGTTGCGACGCCCATGTTCGAGAGTGCGGTGTGGTACCGGGCGCAGCGACGGGCCAGCGGGGGGTGGTTTCCGAAAGCGCTCCGCCTGGGGACCTCGAGCCGACAGTTCCGCCCACCTGCCATCGTGGCCGTCCATCTCCGCCTTGGCCCACAATCGCGCACCGGCACGACGTGACGCAGCGATGGCGGGGACCGGACAGCCGTCCTCGTCCGAGGCGCGGTGATCGCACCTTCGACGGCCGCGCGCGCTCTTCCCGGGCGACGGTTCCTGTCGAACCTCGACGTCACCCGTAATTTATTCTTGTTACTCTGACAGGGTCTTTGCGTCTCACGACTGCGCACAGGCGACGGCGACGGGACCTCCAAGATTACAGTGGGCTCCGAAACTCACGTTGTCGAGGTGTCGGGGATCTAACTCACGACCCTCTACACAATAAACGTGAAGAGTTAGCGATCACAACCAACCTCTCTCTCACTCTTATCTCTCTCCCAACTGAATACTTATTGCAAGGTGACTGAGCCTGTCACACACTCTTGGCTGTTTCTGAGTTTTGATATTCGTAATCGTGTAACCTAATGCTCAACCTTTATGCAGGGATTCTTATTTTATGGCGGTTTTTTTGAACGTTATTTGGCCGTGCGCGTGAGTTAAAATTTAAATTGTATGTTGTCCAGGTTATTTCCACGTGGGTCCTATACATCACGGTTTGTGAAGTAATGAAACGCGGTGTTAAAAAAACACAGACCACTCTGACGGGACCTCTCGGACCCGAGAGCGACTTTCCATCAGCGCGTGTCGACGCAGCCGGTGGACACGACAACCCCGCGACCTCCTGAGGACATCGTCTTCAGCCGGGCTGCCTTGGCCAATGGCGCCTTCTTGACGTCACGCTGATCGTGCGTGGCGGAATTGCGAGGTGCCAAAACACTTCTCCACCCTTCCCCTTCGGCCAGGATTCAGCAAATGGTGCAAATGGGTCGAGGTCTCGCCGGCGACCGTCCTCCTTCGGTGACGGGGCGGGAGGTTGGCTTCTTGCCGTCATCTGCTCGTGCTGCTGCTTCGAGGGGATTCCCGGGGGCCGCGGCCGCTAGGGCGCGGCTCCACGTGTCGAAGAGGTCGCTCCTGCGATGGTTCGTACGCAGCCTCTGGTGTGACTCGCGGCTTTTTGTAGCATCGCCTCCATAATAGCTACAAATAACTATGTACGTTACGACACTTTGTGCACGATCTTCCCATGTAAAGTCCTGCCTGTATATTTAGCCTTGCCGTAGTACATCTTTATTCTGAGAAATAGTTTACACAAGCAAATTGTACAACCTATTTTCCACATAAATTTAAATAAAGAAATAAAAATTTTTAACTCAAGTATAAACTTTTAATTTATGACTTTTTGCACGCATTCTAACTTTAAAAAAACATAATATATGCAATTATATTTCTAATAAGTATTTCCCTGTGAGATGTTAAAAAATAAGATTTCCATAAGCCGCGCATTTTTTTTTTAAATTTCAGAGTATCATTTTAAAAAAGTTTTTGGTCAACTTTAAAACCATCTGTAGTTCCACGAGTTCAAAAGACTAGCACGAATGTTCGTTCCAGGATAATTATTTGCCATTACATTGTAGGAATTTGCTTTGGTTCCCAAACAGATACCGAGGTGATAGACACCATGGGTCGGTGGCTCGGTACTGCAGAGATGCTATTTTTTTGTTCTCGTCTCGTAGTCTGC
The DNA here is from genome assembly GCF_032445375.1 of Bacillus rossius redtenbacheri. Taxonomy (NCBI): domain Eukaryota; kingdom Metazoa; phylum Arthropoda; class Insecta; order Phasmatodea; family Bacillidae; genus Bacillus; species Bacillus rossius. Next base: position 34,687,571 of record NC_086332.1, read on the forward strand.
GGTGGTTGCATTCCAGGGCGGTCACTCTCCCTGCCGCAGCTGGAAGCTGCCGGTGAGGGCGAGGGGGGAGCGGAGGAGGAGGAGGAAGGGAGACGCGAACCCGGCCTTGAGGGAGGTACGTGCGCGCAGGTCTCGAGGATTGTAAAATAATAATAAAAAATAACCGAATGAATCAGTTTGCGAGGTTTTCGACCCCCGCGGAGGCGCTGGAACGAAGGATGGGCTCGGTGACTTTAAATTACTTTTACGCGGTGTTAACTTCTGAAAAGAAAAAAATAAATGTTCAACCGTCAGACTTATCCACAAAAAATTTTACCTAGAATTTATTAGTCCTAAAATTTATTGACGGCCATTAAAACATCATGATTATATTTAAGCGCAGTTGGACGATAAGTCATTAAAAGTCCTTAAAAAAAATGTTTTGATATTTTAAATCCATGGTCATAGATAACTGTTTTCAGTTCGCAGCCAGACCTCCAAGTGGGGTTTTGCCGTCATACCACATTTGCCAATTTCCTTGGCGGCAGAAGGGCGTGGGTTAGAAACCTGCGAGGGCAAACGTTTTCACACCAAGTTTAGCGGCGGTTCACTAAATCTTCTGGCTAATCGACTCACCAAACTGCGTGCTATCCCTGTACTCGTATTGTCTCCAGGAGGCTGCATTCCGGAACACTGTCCCTCCATCCCTCGCGTTCCGACAGTACCTACGCCGCGCGCCGGCGACACAGGGCGTTTTGCATTTCCCGGCGGTGACGTCACGGTCCTTAGAGGCGGCGTCCTTTCACAGAAGGCACGCGCTGTCTAACTAACCCACTCGCGTCGCGCTAAGGACACGCGACTAATAATTACGGCCTACCATCGCCCCTCCCCATCCGGGCTATTTCTGTTGGGGCGGCTTCTCGCGGAACAATGCGCGGTTACCAGGTCCCCCCCCCCCCCCCCCCACCAATCACTCTCCAGCGTGCTGCTGCTCTGAGGTGACTACTAGCGCCTCCGGCACGTCACGTCAATCCGAACCTACATCTCCCAATCTACAGAATTAATGTAACTAACGATATGACAACAAGACCTGAAGCTCCCTCTTCTTTCTGATCGTTAACTTTCACTGGAAACATTGAGTTTTCTGGGAGAAAAAAAAAACTTTGAACAAACCTCTCTCATTAGTCTCATCAACTGCTTTTACATTCACCAATGAACTCAAACCCCCACGGCAAAATCCAAAGCTACACATGAGCCTACATTAATTACATCCTTTAAAAAATAGCCATCGTGAAAATGGCGAAAGTAGCACAAGTACAAAAAAAAACCTGAAATACATATACCCATAAAATAAACAAATTCAAGGCCTCTGGTCAGCAGAAATTGAACATGCATCTGCGACGGGCTAATGCTACGGGAGGATATTCTTCACAGGATTAGTTAGTATTCATTCCACCGTTACTGCCTTGTCCTCACAGTTCCGTTGCTAAGTTAGACGAGTCTTGTCAGCTGTTGGGTACACCCAACGGTACAACTCCAGGGACGATCTCAAGAGCTTTTTTTTATATATATTTTTAACGGTCCGCCACCGAGGATATTTCTGGACATACCGATGTTACACTACCGTTGGCTTTGCACACCGTGTCTGCTCGGAGAACAAACACTGCGCCGAGCGCTGTCCAAACCGACAGCGGACACGCCACGCGGAGGGAAGAGAGTCTGTCGTCGTGTTGGTGAGCTTGCTGCCCCAGATGTGGTCGGCGCGAGGACATGTGCGCCGCAGCAGGTGTCGGGTGAGGTGGAGGAGGAGGGGGAGGGGTTGCGACGTGGCCTTGGCACTGGAGAGAGAACCGCGGTGTACCGTAAGCCTCCCCGGGGGTCGCCGGCGACAGTTACACCAACCCGGCCAACCTAGTTCCCTCTCTACCTCCACGGCTCGCTCGACGACAGCAGGTGTGGACGTCAAGTCATCTCCGCGAGATGCTGCCTGATGCCCGACTCGGGGATTCCAGTCTCTCCCTCTGGTGCGGACCAGTCAGTGTCTCACCACTGCACACACGTTACAGAGGACCCGACATCGAAATTAATCCGCCCGAGTCATCCTAATTTGGGTTTCCCGAAGCCACCAATGCGCTGGTATATTTTTCCTCGGTGAAGACTAAGACCGCACCCTTAAACAAATCATAATAATCATCCCTGTTGTGTGCGGTTATGTACTGTCATCTCGAATGACTTCGCTGTCGACAAGATTATCAAGCACAAATAATAAAAAAATATTATTTTCCGTTTAGCACGTCAGTGAAGTACCTACTTCTCAATTACGAGGAGTTCCAGCTTCAGCGACTGGCAACGCATTCTTTCGCATCACCAGTGCCATGTTCCAACTGGTAATATTTGAACACAAAATGATTCCGTGACAAGGTTTTACACAACAAAATATATGACATGTTTTTAATTTTACGTTTTGCCAACATTAAAGCTTACAAAAGCGCCGAATATTACTATTCACCATACCACCAGCCCGTTGGTTTAACCTCAGACAAATGTTGAATGCATAATTTGATTGAGTAGTAAAAATGTGGATTGGCGTCAAACCCCTCTCATTAATGAAACGATACTAATATTTTCATCAGTTTAGTCCGGACAGAAATGTAACTAAGCCCGAAATGTTTGATTACTATCGTTTAAAATACATTAAGTTAGTTTACTTTCAAAATGAAGGTGTCATATCTATGACAACGGTGTGTAATTACACATATAACTTGATTTTACTTTGGTGCGTCCAAATGCGACGAGAAGCGGGGAGTGTAAGTGGGACATTCTCAAGAATGGTTCTGGTTAACTTTAAAATCATAATTGTAGCCTTACACCTGCACGTTTCTGTTTAATACTTCACGTACAGGCGTGCACTTCTCGAGCGACAGTGAAGGATACGGGGGAGCTGAATTGTTGCCCCTTGGATGGGCAGCCCTTCAGGATTTTTATGACAGTGGTTAGTTTAGGTTAAGATAGGTTAGGTTATGTTAGGTTAGCTTATGTTAGGTTAGGTTAGGTTAGGTTAGGTCACTTTACAAACTAACCACTGTCAGAAAAATCCTGAAGGGCTGCCCATCCAAGGGGCAACAATTCAGACAACCATTCAAAAACACTACTGTCATAAAAATCCTGATGGGCTGCCCTTCCAAGGGGCAAGTTTTCAGGATTATTTAAACACTTAAAGAAACATGTTTTCAAAAATTGGATGGGCTGCTCTTCCAGTCGCTGTACAAACAAACCATTTGCCAGAAAAATCCTGAAGGGCTGCCCTTCCAAGGGGCAGCATTTCAGTCGCCCCAAGGATACGAGTCAGTAACGACGGAAGGGTTCCAGCTGGCAACCCGCACAATGCGAAGCGCCGAGCGCCGGGCCAATCAGAACGCGGGCCCAACGGCAGGCGGACGGTTCCGCAGGGCTGCGCTGGGCATCCTTGGGGGAAGGCCGCGTCTTCGGGGCGCATCGCGTATTCCGAGCGAGTCAGCCTTCGACGGGTTTCCCCCCCGGGCTCGCCTTATCTCGCGATCGCGCATGACTTGCGCTATTGATCACGCGTTACTCATCGCCGAAAGCGATGCGCAGTGTTCTCTTCACTGAGACCCTCTGCAATGTGGACGAAGAGTTTCCAAACGACCAAAAAATTATTGTTTACTTGTGCTGCGGCTTTTGGTGTTTTTACATTGCTTTGATCGAAAACGAAAGAGCGTATTTTTATCGACTTTTTTTACACACTCAATGATTTCTTTAAAAAAAAAAATCTTCAAAATTTTAAAACGGATTACATAGGAATTCAGGAGAAACAGTGGCCACGACCATGGGCGTAGATTCTGAAAAGGGGGGGGGGGATGCGGGCCCCTAGCTTGCGCTTGCAAAATCGTGACTGTGAAACGGGGTTGATAAACCTAAACGTAAAAGCTATGTTTTATGGAAAACTTTCTGTATGTTTTTAAGTTTTCTGTTTACTGCATGCTGCATATTGGCAAACATATGGGTAGTGTACAACATACAAGCACCCTATCCAGTGATGAATGTGTTGGTTAAAACCGACGCGCTAAACTCTCGGGGCCCACCTTGGCCAACCAGAAGGTCCGAAAAATTCCATCCGTCCATCCGTCAAAGCTCCCTAAGCTCTAAATTTCGACGGACGGACGCATGGGCGTTGCCAGGATTTGTGGAAGACAGGGACCGAAGGATGTCGCGAGAATATATGTTTAAATGATCCTGTTTCCCGCGCCCGATGAAGGAGTGGGGGACGTTATTTCTCTCTCTCTCTCTCTCTCTCTCTCTCTCTCTCTCTCTCTCTCTCCCCCATCAGGAACCGGTTTTCCCGGAAATTTTTAAAAAATATATTGATTAGGAAAAAAAAAACATTTTGAAGCTCTCTCTGCGAACGTTAAGTGCTTTTTTGTAACCTTACATTTTTGAATGAAAAGTTTCAATTATAAATACCACTGCTTTTTTTTATTAAGTCGTAGAGTGTGTTCATAGAGAAGGCTTCACTTAAATTTTGCATACTCTGTGGACATGAATTGAACCATATCGTACATCGGTCATTTGAAGCTGGTTATTCAGTTGCGTTGTTTTTGACTGCTTTTTTGTTGGACGGATTATATTTTAACCTCAAAATATTAGCTAGATATTGCCGGCAAACTTTAAGATCTTAAAAGGTTTTAAAGCTTGTTTATTTATTTAGCTACTTCCATTAGATGTTTTTAGCTTCCGTTTGAACACATTTTACAGTTTGATGTTTGGTACAAAAATTGAAAGAGAAATACAAGTTGTAATAATTACTTATGGTTAACTGAAAATACATTTGAAAAATATCAGAGGGAGAAACAAAAATTGAATTTAATATTTATAAGTGCTTAACTTTCATGATAGTAAATCTAATCTACCTAACAAAATAAATTTTTACCACTATGTAAACCTTCTTGTCTACGGGCAGCATCGGAATGGAGAAGTATTTGATGGACGTGGACGGATCATTGAGAGTCCAGCCTCACTCGTCGGGGACGACATTGTTGGGAAAAGGAAAATCAGAATTCTATTGGCATGTGAATTGAAGTGCTCGTCAAAACTTTTTTTCTTTTCAATTCTTGGTTTCGTATTAAAAAAAACATTAAAATTGACGTTTCTCAAGATAAATTAGCAAAAACCCCCGTCAAAATTTTAAGTTCCAGGTTGGTTTGATTTTGACATTTTTTTTCTCATTTTACGGGGGAGGGTCTGCATAAAAGTAAAAAAAAAAAAAACCCAGAAAGTCCAGGGTCTCGCAGAGTTTAGGCCCCAGCAACTATGGGAACACCCGACCGTGAGAAGACAGGACATCCAGCCTGCTTCTTCGGACCGATCAATGGCCACCGTGTTTCCTTCCAAGGACGTGGAAAATGGCTTGGTTGTTCGTGCACTTACGACACTTAGCAGCTGGCTCGAAAATTTTTTTTCCAGATCTGGCAGCACACCTGGGAACCTACCTCTCTGTCCAACCTCGCACAGGTGACATTTGTGAAAGTAAGTAAAACACGGATGGCACGACAGAAGTTACTGACGGGACGATATTATTTTCAAAAACGGTGCGACATCTTTACGAACAAATTCTGACACCATGAACAATAAATGCACAAATAACATCGCAATGCGAACATTGGGCTATACGATGTTGATTTCTTACACTCACGTTAAAGTCTCCAAGGAAATAAAAAAAATAAACATACGGAATAATCATCAATCTCATTAACACTTTTTTTTTGTAACGGAATAATATGGGGTCTAGTAATGCTTGAATTTAAAAAAAAAAAAAAGATTATTCGAGGTCCTGTGTCTACTTATATTCAAACTTCTGGTTCGTTGTTTGACGTAAGGCGTGGAACGTGAAAATTACGTCATCGACCAAACAGCTCGAGTCTCCACAAAACCTGAATAGCATCTGTTCCGTGATGACTACCACCGACACGTTTTTTTATTTTCCTCCCCCCCCCCCCCCCTTCACACCCGGGCTGCTCGGCGAGTTCACGGACACCGAGCGCAACCAGCGTCGCCCGCGTCCGGCCCAAGACAAGGTCGCGGCGGAGGGATACACTCGCCGCAATCTCCGTGAGTCACTGCTCGCGTGCCTTCGCGCGGACGCTGCACGGCAAGGAGGCAGTTCCCTCGGCTACCGGTTACATACCTTGTTCAGCGTTTCTGCGCAGCGGTTTAAAATTACGCGGTAATATTTTATTTAATTACTAGCTAATGCCCCGGCATAGGTTTCTAAGCCTCTTGCATTCTTTTTGTTGTAATTTGTTTGAAGTAGGCACACATATACAAAGCATCTCTTTCTGTCTTTCTATATATGTCCATCTATGAATCTCACTATATTTCACTCTACATATAAATCTCTCTATATATATCTCAGTCCATCTCTCCATATCACTATCTACACTTCTATGTATCTAGGTTTCTATCTGTACCTCCATATTTATCAATATTTTTACCTATATATAAGTTTTATATATATTTTTACCAGTCACAATAAAGAGTTCAAAGAAATCTGAGAAAAACTTTCGGTGATTTAAGATTTTAAACGAACATATAAATTTTTTATTTAATCAGATTTATGCACGAACAAAATTCAGCACTAGGCAACACTAAAAATTTCAAAACCATACTTTGAAACGTCATTAGAGGAACATAATGAATAAAATGTAATGCAAACATTTAATAAATAAAGCCAGTTCAAATACTGTTAAAACCTACTTAAAAAATTAAATCTATATAATTATAGTTGGTGGTTTATAAATGGTTTCATCAGCCAATTTATATTTCAATCCTAGCATGAATTGAGACCATTAAATCATGCGCTAAGCAATTTTTAACTAATCATTTTATTTTAAGATATCAATCATAACTAAACAATAATTTTGTATTCCAAAAACTCTGAAAAAGTTTATTCAAAAATGTATATCACACGATTACATGCTCTATTTTCGTGCTAGACTGAAATATAAATTAGCCTTTAAATATGGCTTGACAAAACCATTCATAATAAATTATCCGTAGTTATCTTACGAATTTATTTAAAAGCATAAGCAAAAATACAAATTTATAGAAACATGACAATTTAGGATGCCAAAGCCCTAAGGAAGCAGGAAAGCGTTCGTGGAGACTATGTAGCTGAACGTCAACAAAACCATGCGATGCTTTGCAAGTGAAGTCAAATTTGGGACAAGTTACATGACAGACTATATGGACAGTGATTTATGAAGTTATACTTCTTCAGGCGCGATAAGAAAAAAAAATTGGCTGAATTTATGCGATGCGTGCGCAACATTCAACGAAATTTTCATAGGATGAAAAAAAAAGGCTACTTACCAATAAAAATTATATAATTTTTAAATGTTATTCTTAAGTGTTTGAAATTTAATACTAGTATATGTATATAATTTAACACATTCATTTATTGTGAATATTAGTGATAGAAATTGTGTTTATAAAATTTTTAAAGTGTATTATATAAGTGAGGTTATGTTCCCGTACGTAAAACGATGTCAGGTCGCACGCAAGCTTCCATTGTCGTTGTTGGCAGGGAGTGTCTGTGGAAGGTTTAGTACTATAAATTTAACATTATTATTTAATAAATAGTATTAAATTGTAATAATTATTGAGCATATGTATTGATTTTCTATAATAATTAAATTTTATCACGATTGTTTTACAAAATTAAAAAAAAAATCGCATACACGTGACTATTTATTTTAAATTTTTGAAGTGAAACTTCTAATGCGACTTCCAACAAGGTTGCGTTAAACGTTTAACGCTACCATGGAGGGGGTATGAAAGCACTGTTGCGTTAAACGTTCAACGCTCCTGGGGAGGGGGAATAGAAAGACACAGAGGCTGTATCCGAATACATAGGGATGCGTCCTTAGCACACACATCCCTACATCCCTTAGCAAATGCAGCCACAATGTAGAGGACGCATTTCTAATGGATGGATAGTATCCGAATACTTTTACTGCTAGCACCACCTGTTGACTGTCAGTCGTACTAATGTTGACGCAGCCATTTTGAGTAGGGATGTCTACGAATATTCAGCATAACGTAAATAATAAATACCTACCAATTAAAAAATAATGTAACGTGTATGTTATACATGTTAGCGATCCAAATAAAATACATTTTATAAATTGTAAACTTAAAAAATACTTATGAGTTTTGAATTATCCTTTAAGTTTAAATTCGTATTTTTATTATATTTATTAACGTCTTCATTTGTCTCTGTTTAAGTTATCACTTTCGCTTATAATGTTTTAAACGAATCTTATGCTGAAAATCTGAAGTAATATTATACACAAACAAAATAAAACCCGATTCCGAAGCTAATGGATGTAGGGACGCGTTAGTGGATGCGAGTGTCGCATCCCTAGAAATCTCGAATTAGTGGATGCGTGAAGGGATGCATCGGCATCCCTTGTGAGAATTCGGATTCAACACAAAGATGGCCGCGTCCACTACGATGCACTTTTAGTGGATCCCTTAGCTAAGGGATCCATTAGGCCAGTATTCGGATACAGCCAGAGCGTGAGTGAATGCATGGCACTCGAACGCATGCGCGTAGTATACCAGTTACAGGCCAGCGCGAGCGTTAGCAACGAGTAGCGTCCAATATGCGCGTGGTATTATTGCTATGCAGCGAAGTAAATAGTGTGAGGGTCGTGAAATTAGCTGAAATACGTACTTGTTCTATTTTAATTTATAATATTCATAATTTTTTCGATATTTCTAGTGCAAGTTCGACATCATCAAATCGATCTCCATTTCCTATCTTCGTTAAAATCGTCGAAAATACAACATTTACAATGCTAATGTTAATAAAGTTTGTCTTAAAGAAACAATACGATTTCACTAAAAATCAATTTCTACCCCTTCCTATTTTCATTTCCACATTACGAAGTTTCACTTCTTCCGCGCGGAGGGACTCCAGGCACTATTGTTTTTATTTGTTTGAATTTTTACTTTACCAACCGTTTGTTTTAATATCACTCCAGCCCTTTGAAATTTTTATTTCTATTAATTATTTGCCTGCAAATATACGGTATAGTTTTGTACTGCACCGAGTAACGCACTTGAGCAGTCTAGACCTGCCCGGGTTGAGGGACCTCGCGAGTGAGTCACCGCGGTCGGCCGTCACGGTAGCCGCTGTCCTCGGAGCAGCGAGCGACACCTGCTGGGCCGCGCGTCACGTCACGCCTCGTTTCTTCTCTCTTCCTCGCACGCGCACGGGAAGCCTACAACTCACGCAGTTTCGGTTCCCTACCACGTTCGTGCAACTTCGGATTTCTCTCAAAAATTGAAATTAAAAAAAAAAAAAAATCCGAAGGGTTGGGTTATGTTAGGTCAGTCACAACATGCTTGCTTTCATTGGAAACTTCTGATTTAGCGGCTGAAGTGGCGTTAATACCAAAACGCAAAACTTCGGAAATCTTCGGAAATTCTTGCAGGGAACCGAAACTACGTGAGTTGTAGGCTTCCCCACACGCACGGGAAGCCTTCCATTTCACAGACGAGAGAGCCAACACCCGAAGTTCCCCGAAGTTCATTGCTAGGAAACCGTTTACGTGATTTCACAGTATATTTAATGTAGCTATCCTAACCAAATCAACCGTCCACAATGTTTTATTAAAGTATTTATAATGTAGCTAACCTAACCTAATTGACCATTCCATTAGTGGAGACCTGCAAAATTCGCGGGTTCTATGACCTCCAGGATAGACTCTACTACACTCTACACACACTGGCAAAATGCCACCTGTTCATTGGCTGCTGACTTGTGAGTCGTCTCGACTGGGTGGCCTGCGATTCGACACTTCTATGAGTGAGGGTCTCTAATTGGCCCTTAGTCCTCCAGATTAACAGTGAACCAGTGGTAGAAGCAGCGCTAAGGTATAATTATTTGAATTGTAGCATATCACGAAATGAATCCGCGAATTTTGCAGGTCTCTAACCATTAGTTATCATGAGTTACAATGAACAAAAAAAAACCCGAAGATGCACGATCGGGCGTTTGGCTCTCTCGTCTGTGAAAATAAGGCTTCCCCACGCGCACACACACACCCGAGGCGGCTCCCGACGACGGCAGGTCTGCAAATGCAGCTTCGCTCTTAATTATCATTATTCATGGCGCGGTGGTAATCGGTTGGATTTACTGGAGGGGCCGGATTCCAGACCCGGTTTCCCCGTGGTTCCCAAAAACAACACTCAAGCTTTACGCTGGGATGGTCCGTTTTCAAAGGCGCTGCCGAGTTCCACCCATAAACTACTTATTAAAATTGGTTACTGCGTGTATCCGCGTTTACTGACTAATTACAAACAACGCTAAATAAATCGAAAAATAAATTTCTGCCAAACTTTCCAGATTGTTAGTGTTGATTCGGTCTACAATTTCGAGTATCGCAGACTTTTGACCACATGTCAAGTATTGCTGAAACTTTGTTGAAAAAATTATATAAAAATTACTTAACGTTTTGTTTCAGATGCGACGCACTTGATTCGTGGTTCTGAAGTGCCATGAAACGCACCATAACATTTAACGCCGCTGACGTACTGCTACTGCCTCAAAGCGGGCTGTAAAAACAAAAGAACAGCAATTTTCGCAGATTGTCTTGCGTCAACTTACGTCATCTTTGCGTTCGCTTCGCCCTCTGGAAAATGTTGGAACACTTCTGGGAGAAAATTCGACACTGAAAGTAGCTAAAAGGACATCTCAATATATTTTTTTGCTCCTGACCACTTGAACACTGACTCGGTGCTCACCAATATTTATATGAGTCCTATCCATAATTTGGCATCCAACCACCGAGTATTGTCTTGCCACGAGAGTGTAATATTAAATGAAGTTTCAGCAAAGTTAAGAAATGTAATTCTACTTGCTAAGTAATGAACGTGTTTGCTATATCTGACCTTCCAAAACTATTTTATTTTGCGTAAGTAATCGTACACGAGTTAATTTTTTTTTCATATGACATTACCGATAGCGATTCGGAGAAGGTTTGGGAATTGGGAAAGGACATGGTCACGTCCTTGTGTATCAGTCAACCATCCTTGCACTTGGTAGGAGTGATTTAAAAAAAAATCAGGGATACGTGCCATGGTACACAAGTATCCAAATATTTCCGTTTATCCCGTCTACAGAAAAATTTCGCAGTGTCACTTGACTGATGGACGTTCGTGCACTAGTTCGGGAGTCCCAGAACCTTTTCTAATTTTTATAAATGTGGGATAGTTGAAAAATTAGCTGGAAGTAAAAAAAAAGAGATGTGTTTAAAAAAAAAGGGTTCAATTAACCGTGAACCACAAACTATGCTTGGAGACGTCGCCGGGAAGTTGCAAAGGGAAGGAGAACCCACAGACCGCGAAATTCTTTTCCGGTCGATGCAGCCGAGGTTTTTCTTTTCTTTTTCCTTCAAGTTCCTGGGGTCTTTTGCTGCCCGAGTGGTTTGCGCGCTTGACTTGCCGTCGGGATCGCTGGTTGGAGCCCAGGTCGAGGACCGCCTATCTTTGGTTAAGTTTAGTCACGTGTCTCGCGAGTGGTAGCTGCGTCCCGCGGTGCTCGAGCGCCGGTGCCTACCTCCGGAGCGAGGGGTAGAGGGTTCGAGTCCCGGGGCAAGGCACGGCCGCACACCGTTGAAAAACCTTCACCTTAAATTTACGAAGAACGCTGGTTACAGAGATTATCCACTGATCTTCGCAAACTTACGTCCGTCTTCGTCAATTTACGGACACCGAGTTCACTTATGTACTTTGAACATGGAATTCAGTGAATAACAACCACCTTCATTCATAAACTGTGGAAGTCTACAGTAAGAACATTTTTTTGTCCACGCGTGTGTTTTGCCTTTTTTTTTAAATTGAAACATACAACTCGTACGTAGAAATACGGCCTAGTTTGAAATTACGAAGAGCTAATACTTTTTTTTTCAATTAAAGTCCTTAAATTTTACGGTGATTTCCAACAGTGTACATTTGCACCAAAGGTAAATAAAAACGTCATATTAAACAAATAAACGTTGATTAAAAAAGGCATATGGTTGGCTCGTTGATGTTGAAAACTTTGTTTTAAATAAATGATTAATTAAATGATTTAAAGAGCTCACAGCATTCGCCCACCACCAAGAACCAAGGTACAGGGATTCGATTCCCGGGAGTATGGTCATCGGGAGACTTTGCCGGCGTCTCTGCGATCTAGCGGGTTTTCTCGAGGTACTCCCGTTTCCCTAACGCCCAAGCTCCATGCCCACTGTGTCACCCCCTCACTGCTTCTAATGACACCGATGTCAACGATAAAGTAAAGCTCTAATTCATCCAGCTCGCTCACGTGAGCACTGACGTGCTAGCTGTGACGGCCCAGGAGGAACCTCGCTTGGCGAGACAAGGTGGCCTCCGACACGCTGGAGAAGTTGGCGGGAGGGGGGGGGGGGGACCTCAAGGTCACGGCCACTATCATTCGCTTCATCTTGCGGGCGTCTGCTGGCTTGCAAAAGGTTCCTTTTTTAGGTCTCTATGCAATCCTTCGTAAACTGATACACACATCTGCATTTATTTCATTTCATATTGGTCCCATAGCATTATATAATCACATAAACATATAAACGTTTAACTATCTCATCATAAGACTGTCAAGAAGTTTTAATCAAGAGCAGTACCTTTTTGTAACGTAAACAACATTATGTTGAAAATTATTTATACTTCGGTGAATTTCGTATCATTTTATACAATTAGTTAGTTTTTGGGGAACTGCAGTGTTGCATTAGACAGACAGCCTGTGGGGAAAGTGACGGACGTTACAGTTTCTTCCACCCATTTATTCCGTGAATGCGCCTGTCTCATCTCTTAACTGTCTCTTACGGTCTCGATGTCGACGATACGTTAAGTGCATTGATTCATTCATTGATTGATTGATTCATTCATTCATCATTAAGTCCGATCATCACCCACCTAGTGCTGAGCTACCCTACATTTATTGCTTTAATTTTTTTTTTGGAGGAATTAGTATTACACTTTCAAATGATTCTGGCTTTATGGGATTTTATTTCCTATGTTCAGCTCTCAGGATAATCTTCACTCAAATAAACAGATAATCGATATTTACTGGCGCACATTGGCACATGCAGTATATCCCATCAATTGAAATTATAAGATTAACATACAAAAAATGTAATGCTGTCAGTAGTAGGTACCGATAGTAACGTTCACAGAAACTCATACTGTCAGCACCTGTTAATTCTAACGAAGTAGCGAGAGAAGAGAGAGAGGGGGAGGGGGGAAACCCCAAATGTACATTATCCTGCACGAGGTGCAGCAAGAAATTTCCCTCTCAGCCAGTTGCGTCAGTAGGTCGCAGAAGCGACAGCCGAAGGTTCGGGAAGGCAATTAGCTAGCGGCCGCACCTCGCGTTCTCCGAACACTTCCGACACCGCCGCGTCTTCTCGGGAGCCGTGCTCTTGCCGCCTGGTCGGAGCGCCCACGTGGCGTCCAGGTCGACTGTCTCTTGTCTGCGCAACCCCCGCCTTGTCTGTAGAGCTGTAGCGAACCGCATGTATTCGGTACTGAGTGACGGGTGCGCCGTCTATATACGAGTAACGAAACGTTTCACACGGCTGCATTTCGTATACTCGCATTTTCCAGTATGTTTCACGCATGCGCGCGCATATGGGATGAATTTACGTTACAAAGAACGATGTTTGTTTATTAAGTAAAGTATAATTTGGAAATTCGTCGTCCAAGTTTTTTTACTGTTTATTAAAGGTATTGTAATGTGTAGACAAAGTTTGAGATTGGAACAGAAACAACGTAAGAAAGTATTTTTTACAAATTAGAATTATGTATGTTTTTTTTATTATCGCGAATTTTCACGCTTTTTTTTCTTATCTTAAAAGAGATAATATAATAAAGCCAATATAATGAGATTTAATTGTTTCTTGGTTAACAAAAACTATTAATTATCAAATATTGTTAATTTTTTATATTCTATTTATTATTATTTACGTGACGTCATACTGTACGCGTATGCAATAAGACTCGATTCGGTGCTGCAACATAACATAGCAGGTTATGCGGTATCAGAAGCAACGAGTAACGTAACGATACGATAATAACGAGTACTAATTGTTATAGTAACGAATACATACGGGTACACTTTTTTTAGTTACTTTTACACCGCTACTTGTCGGTATGGCGCAGCGTTTGGTTCTGGCACAAACACGTTCAGTTGTACTTTATTTTCTTGGCCACCAGGGGCGTACTGTCGGCCAAACTTTTCAGTCCCTTTGGTGTGGCGTATATTTCTCGTGGCGGCAATCAAATATAATTATTTTTTTTTTTTAATTCAGTGCGTACTGACTTGCAAGCAAAGTATATGGACTGAATGATATACATACCATGAAAGTTTCTTGTTCCTTCCCCTCCCTTTTTTTTATTCGTGAGTTTTAAAATTTCAGTAAAATGGAAAACTCCTCGTACCAGGCGAACATCGACAATCTCTGCTTCAAGTAAAGATATTCTTAAATTGGAAATCATTCTTTCGCGTGTAAAAAAAAGGTAGTGTAATTAATTTTAAGAATTTTATTTTGATTAAGTTCTTGTCGAATACAAGGTGTAGCAACACAACAATATAGAGAGATTGGCTACATAATCGACAATGACTGTAAAAAAAAAATCTTAGAATTTGCCTGAAGAAGGGATATAACCGAATGAAGTTGCAGAAAAGAGTATGCGACCACGTTTTTCATAAGTAGCTCGTAAAACGTCACAGATTCATCTGACCTTATGGGCTGAAATCCACAGAAGTTCACGTTTTTTTTTTTTCACGGAAGTTTCAGGCAGGATCGTCTTGTGTTTGAACACAGACTGGTTTTATTACTGGCTAGGATCATACAGGATGCTTCACGGACAGCTGAGGGCCAGTATCAGAAGCGTTCCCTAAACGTACAAAGTGTTAGAAGTTCAGCTTGGCGCGCTACGAGTCGCGAAATCCAGGTGGCTTCTGTTGTGATCAGCTGGCCGACTCGCGGGGGGGGGGGGGGGGGGGGGGGAGAACTGCCCTATTAATAGTCGCTACGTGGTGAATGAGGAGAAGATTCCCATTAGCCCGTAGCTCTCGCTTGCTCCCCGCCCCTCCCATCCCATTCCGTTCCCACAACTCGTCAGAGCGAGCGGGGAGGGAGCAGTGACGCGGTGAAACGAACAAAACGAGCTCCGTGAATGGACGCGAGTGGTTTGCGAGATAGCCGCTGGAAGCGGGCCAACTCGACGCCGCGACCGACGCCTGCCGGGTGCGAAACGCCAGTCGTCGAGGCGAAGAGAACCTCCTCGCTGGTCTTCGACGGCGAGCAGGCCAGACACGCGCTGTCTCATGCCCCGTCAATATTTTAATTTAATTTTATTTTTTTCCTTCAGCAGCCATTATGTCAGAGCAGAATGATATACTGAATGTCTCCGGACATTCGCGCCTGGAGGTTAGACTGCCTGCGATGCCAGTAACCGGTGCGACGCCTACTGCATCCTTATGAGGAACATGTGTAGCATTAATATACAAAATATACTGTGGTGTTTTTGAATCAAGTTAAAAAAAAAATCTTGTAGTGCTCAGCTCTGTTTGAAACGTTGCAACACCGGTGTGTCGACGAGCAAATTTACCCACTACTTGAAAAAAATACTTAAATTCATTGACATGTGAAAGCAAACCGAACTTACTGTTCGTTTAAGACACGGTGATTGAGATGGTAATTTGAATTTTCAAGTACAAGTCTTTAGTCTTTTTGCTAGTGAGCCGATCTTTCCATTAAGAGCATGTCGCATATATATATATATATATATATATATATGCGACATGCTCATGCTTTGTGTGTGTGTGTATTTGTTGGAAAATATCGCAACCCGTAATCGCGTTATTGAGTAATACTGGTAATCAGTAAAGGTTAGCTGTACCAGTATATGTATTTAGTTATTTGGTTTTAAATTTTGTCAACGGTGCGTCATTGTACACATACATATATTCCGCGACCAGGGAAATTGGGGGGAAGGAATCAACCACACAGCCCACTTCTAGGATCCGTCTCGGTATTTGCGGGAAATGGAAATCGGAACGGATTGACCGGGGTTCGAACCATTGCGCCACTTGGCAATGTACACCGCGCTTCTCGGAGTGGCGACCGCAGAGGTTACAAGCCGTCCACTTCGCGCCAGTTTCCCCGTCGACGGGCCGCCTGACCCTCACGTCCCCCGCAGGGGCGTGGCCAGGGTTTAAATAAAAAATATATATAATGAAGACAGCAACTTAAGCTCCATAAGGTTACAGAGAGCATTATTTGGAAGGATCATTGTAATCCTCACAGTGGGTTACAATAAATGCATTTCCTCCCACACCTAGTCCAACAATTGCCAATTTCACATGTGTTAGTTGTAAGCATGTCTCCCATAAATATTTGACATTGTGTTTCTTGTATTAAATAACATTAATATATGTGAATTCATGAATGGTTTTAAAAAAATATAAAAAAATTGACTAAAGAAAAAAGTATTACAATAATTAAATAAAAACCAAAATATATAATGTTCAGTTATTTCTTCAAGCGAAATTCTTATTCAAATTCGTGTGTGTAAATGTTGGGCCTTGAGATTTAAGTGTGACAATTTTCTTTTGAATCTCGATTAAAAAGAAAACTTAATAATTAAAAAAAAATGGTTTAACGGTTGTCCCGGACAAGCTCCTTCACAAGATCCTGCCGCGGCCTGGCGGGTGCTCGGCGAACCTGGCCGGCCTCATGCCTGGTTACAGAGAGAGTTGGAAGGATCGACGTAATCCTTATAGCGGGCTACAATAAACATATTCAATTTTAAAAAACCCACATTAATTGCGAAAACGATACTTCTGGTTTGCGTTTTCAAACTTTTAATATTAAGACACCGATTTAGACTCGGAAACGTTTTTCCTTTTAGTATCTTTCCCTATTCAGCAATGCGATGAAATAACGTAAGATAAAGTGCTTTGACTGACCTTGAAAGACTCGTGACGAGATAATGGGTTCTGTTTGGCCAGGAGGTTACAAACCTGCCGAAGGGAGGTGCGATTGCTTCACGAAACACACGGTGTGTCGCCGGAGGCTTGCTGAACACACATGTCCTCCTCCCTTCCCTACCATCGCAGGTCTCTGGGGCCCCGTGCTGGTGACGACAGCCGCTTTTCTTCCGAACCACTTTCGCTGTCGTTTGTCAGGAATGTCGGGTCGGGTGTGTCGACGGAGCTCCGAGGCCTCCGAGCGCGATGTCTGACTCTCTCACAATCCAGCCAGGCTTCAGGAAGATGTTGTGTTATATCCACCATACTGTATCTAGATTGTGACACAATGAGTAACGAAAAAACTTAACGCTAAATACTGCAAGACCACTCAAGAGAAGAACTGCCAAGGACTGCATCAGGAGAATAACTATTGCGAAGATGATGTAATAGAAGATACAACATTCTGCGATAAGACCAAGTCCAGCACAGTATAGTAATAAGAAACAAAACATATGAAGAAACAGAACGCCTATATCATCCTGTCAATGAAGGAAGCCTAAGACGGCCCAATGGACTTAAAGGTTGGTTTGAAGCATACATTGCAACAATATACAAAATCGCACTGTATAAGGTGCGACAGTTAACAATACAAGCATATATATGAGTGTGCTTGTGTTGTCTAATATAATCGTATTATCGTGTACATATATATTTATGCATGTATATGTATAAAATAAACTATAAGTCTAAAACAATCTCATGATGGTTGAAAACCGAAGGCCTCAAGTAAGCCAATTTTAGGCAAGTGAAAAATCAGAATTTAAGACCATAGAAAAATAGAGTATTTTTCTAGTACTTCCTAAATGGGATAGAATCTAGGAAAGAAGCAAGTAGAAAAAGCCTTATAAATGATCTGTATCTTAATTGTAACTGCCGGGAAGAAAAAAAAATAACGTACTGCATTTAAGTAACTTACAAGTCACAGATATCAACGCACTTCATCGGTGTCATGGACAGAAATGCGTCTCTAAACGCTCGAAATGATTGGCGCTTCGAAGCGTGGCCTTGAGGCAGGTCACGTCAGCACTTGGCGGCGATCTGAAAGACACGAACTAAAGTTGGCAACACTGCTGCCAGCGGTTATCCGCGACTCCCAGCGAACGCCCTCTCATTACTGTCGCCGCGAAAAATTACGAAGACACGAGAGGGAATTTTGGAGGATTACGGGCAGGTTAGGTCGGTCATGTTTCTCGTCGGCCAGCATTCACCATCGGTTGTTCCACACGACTATACGACTCAATGATAGGAATCCACAAAACACGATCTTAATTACCTACATGCATGGCAACGCGCATTATTTGCGGTACCTCATAAGGCATACAATTTTTCAGACAAATTTCAGAATTATATCGTGACCTTAGCGAAAAAATTACTTTTTTTTTTAATTGACAAGAACGTGCCTTGACATATTTTGGCTGTGTAGGACTGGGGAATGGTCAACTAACTTGGTTTCCGAATGCGATGACTGTCCCGATTGTTAGAAAGCTCAATGTCACACGACGCAATATGTGTGCAATAACCTGTCAAGCCGCCAAGCTTACTATTGTAATCACGTGAAAAAAAATTAGTGGAATTTGTACTATTTTGAGTTTATTACGAAATATGGTACGCGTATAACATTCAGTAAAAAAAAATTATATTTCAATCCATCTAAAAAAGTAATTAAGATTATAATCTACAGCCAAATAGGCTTTTATATAAACAACTATTTATCAACATGTTTTTTTTACCAATGAAAAAATCATGAAACTCAAAGTGACAACGGGGAAGGCAGTAGAGACGCGTGGAGGCGATTCAGCAGCTGAAGCGGCAGAGCGTTCCCGTGCCTGAATCAGGGCCGGCGCGTCCATATAGGCGAACTAGGCAACCGCCTAGGGCGCCTAGGGCGCCAAGCCTGCTTACATTTGATTGTTGACAAAATATTAGGCTTACGTGATGTATTTTGAGGCAAGGACAATTTCTTTGTGGGTGTCCGGGGGGGGGGGGGGGGGGGGGAGGAAATTAAGGTTTTTCGCCTAGGGCGCCAATTTACCTTGCACCGGCCCTGCCTGAGTGTCGCGGGTGAAGGGCCGCCAGGACAGGGCTGGTGTCGAGGATCGCGGCGCGCGCTGGTATTCGGCGCCGGCGGGCCGGCCCGTGGGAAGCCGCGGCAAGCGCGGGCCTAATGAGCGGCGCACACACCCGGCGCCTTCCGCTCAGCAGCGGGCCAACCGCCACATCACCACCGCCGCCATCACGCACGGGGTTCCGACACGTCGTCTCTGGACACTGTGCCGCTACCCTTACTGCTTGGATCTGTGTGTGGATGTGCGAGTGACTGGGTTTAATGCAGTAGCACATATTCTTTTCTTATTTTTTTTCCTTCCGGTTTTGATACTATTTGCTGTATGTTTAATTACTTTCCTTTTTATGTATGTCTATATGTTGAACATAAGTTAAAATTTTAATTTGTTCTCTTAATATTTAGTCAACATCTGCTTATATCATGCTTAATTTTTTAGTATTCCGCTATTTGATGTAATTGCAGAAAAAGTGGTTAAGTGTAAGAAAAGGCGTACCGCCTTATCTTCGCCACCAATAAAGACGATAAATAAATATGTATTCTGTACACTGCCCACATTTCGGCGTACATGCATGCAACATGCGGAAAACTTTTAAAACACACGGAAAGTTTTCGTTAAGACATAGTTTTGACGTCAAACCCCGTATCACAGTGACTTTTGCAAGTGCATGGCAGGTTCCCCCTCAGTGACGACCTTCTTGATTTCAGGCTGGGGTGGGATTTCGAGGGATCTACGTCCACGATTATCATCAACCTGTGGCCGGGTCAGCAAAGTAAAATGCCTCCATCTTCCTCTGTTCCTCCACCATTCCTACCTCCTTCACCCTGCTCCATTGTCATTTTCTCCAACTACCGGCTCTTCCCCAAAGTCCTCCTTCGTTCTTCCCTGGGGCCGTCTTCTCGTGCACTTCAACTGCATCAGTTTTCAGGAGTGAGCAGTACGAGAGCAGTTGTGTCTGAAACGATGTGAAGGAATTTACAACTGTGTGTTATTGAACGCTAACCCAATACACAGGTTGCGGACACAAATAATTCCGTGATTTCATTTGGTGATGGTCTAACTTTCAAACATCTGAGGGTGTTTCATGAATCAACTTTAATTGCTAAAGGGAAGAACATTGCGCTGGTGATAGAGAAGGTGGTGGTGGCGGTACGCGTTTCCCACCCCCATCATGATGACTAGTTAATTTAACTAATTTACTAGTACCGAGTTTGTAGGTCAACCAGTTCGAAGCTCAACGTGATCTCGGAGGTGACATATATTTACCCATAGACACGAAGCTATAACTTTTTTTTTTTTGCCAGAAGGTTGGACCGAACCTAAAGTCACACGTGGGAGCTGGACGTGTCGCGACGGTGTCCGGCGAGAGCTGAGGAGGGCAGTGGGAGAGCGCAGGTCAGGGCTTCTTGATCCACTCTTGTCCTTGGTGCGGAGGTCAGTGTGTTGACTTTGGGGACCCCTTTCGTCGGCCGAGGAAGTGCACCCTGTGGAAGGGCGCCTCCCTCCTCTCGCCCGCCCCGACGGCCCAGGTCCCTATCATCCGCCGACTATTTCCCAGACAGTACCAAGTGCTCGTGCAAACACGAGACCACCCCGAGCCCTACCGCACCTCTCCACATCCCCAGTCGTCGCGATGCTCCAGCCACTATCCTCGTGGCCGAGCTGCTCCCGGGAGACGGGACTTCTTAGTTTCTTACTGCGTCGTCAATTCAATTCAATTTCAAAATCTCTTTATTTTGTCTTTTAAAGATTCTTTACAAATACAGGTTGCATTGACACACCAGCACTTAGTGCTCTTTTGTCAGAAAATTACATATATTTTTTTTTTAATTTCAGTTATATATACACTCAGATTATTTACAGATGCAATTTTTTCATTAAAGAAATTTTTTGTAAAAAAAACCTTAAAATGAAGACGAGGTGTTCTGAGTCGGCGAACAGACCTGGGTTACTGGGACAGGAATATCAGGCTCAGCATTGATTAAAAAAAAAAAAAAACACAGTGAGATAGTCTTTCAGTACTCGCCAGTGGTGATTTAAACCTCGGAAACGAGATTTATGTGTTCTCATGTTGCAAATAAACTTACGATACGAAACTCGGACACGACATTTATCGTATAATTCTTAATAATAACCCCGAGCGTGGTAAATATACGAAAAGAGCCTATTCATTTTAGGGAGGAAAAAAAAGAAAGGAAAAAGGTATTCCCCGTTTTTATAAAACCTAACTATAATTTTGTTTAACAAGATGTTAATAACCTAACCGTACCGAATACAATCCAGGCTAGGCAGTTTTTTTTTTATTTCTTAAAAATTATCTCGAAGTCGGCGCATTTGATGCGCTTCGGGTAGTTTCGGAACAGTTATGATGCAGTTCGTGCGCTGGTGCAGGCAGGGTGGCTTAAAAGAACAAAAAAGTAAAATTAAAGGACTAGTACAATTTTATTAATTTCTGAGGTATTCTTACACTATGCATGCATGTCATGGTGGCCGAGCGGGTAAAGGCATATGCTTTAGCTTGGCTTATTATCAAAGTTAAGCACCATCAAGCGTGGTTGGTACTTTGATGGGTGACTGTGGTTAAGTATTCTGTTTCATATTCACGAAATTACTCCTACCAAATGCCATATACCGCGAGCTAAGTTGTTTACTAAAAAAAAATTTAAAAAAAACCTAAATTGGGATGAATTGAATACGAGTCCATTGTCTCACAAATCCCAACTAATGGCATATTAAATAGGTAGTTTCATTATGTTAGTTTCCAATTGACAGAAATTAAACACTACAAGCAAGAATTTTAAATTGTTTGGATTACCTGGAGTGCTCATATAAGCGTGGCACCGTTGATATCATAGCCACTGAAAACTCTTTGCTTTTAAAAGTCCCCCATATAGGAAAGCTACTACTTCACACCATCAAGTAAAAATTTGAATGTTTTGATGACAGTCAAAATGTGTGAACTTAAAAAGCTTTGGTGGTGGTATTAATAGCGTTTGATTTCTTGCCTCTTGAACGTAAACTGTTTTCCTATAAATTGTTCGTTGTGTTATTGGAAATAAAAAAAGTTGTGTAATTTTACACAAAATGTATGTGGCAGCAGAGACTTTACCAATGTAAGTGTGATTTTACACTTTCACTTTTTACTTAAACACAAAAAAAAAAAATACACCAACATATATATATTAGTGTTATTTTACCTTGTATATTTTGGTATATTTTTACTTTTGTGTTTAATTACAAATACACCATCAAGTGAAAGTGTAAAATTACAATAACATTGTTGGAGACTCTGTTGCCACATATATTCAATGTAAAATTACAATTGCTATGGTTTGGTAAAATATGCCGAAGTAGGTGTTTTTTTACTCGGTGTTATATCAATTTACAAACGCACGAATCCGTAATTTTACCACATAAGTTGAATATACCACTACCTAAGAAAAATATATTATATAATTATATAACTGTTATATGTGTAAATTCACATACACCCCAATGTGTTATCTAACAATTAAGTTATTAAAATAACATATTTACATTCGTGTATTTTTAACGAAGCCTGTAGTACAATTTGGTTATATAGAAAAATTAGAGTAAAAATACACAAACTGTACTTCTTTTGAAAAATTACATTACAAAAATGTAAATGTATTAAACTTTTGTATATGTAATTTTACAAAATATTTTTACAGTGTGAGTGTAATACTTAAAAATATTATTTTACGGGGCAACTGAGTATCTTTATGCCTACACAAATGTTGTCTTTTTGGGGTATCAATCTACATAAGGTGTAAAATTACACGATGTAGTATTAATTTTGCACAATAATTGTGTAAAATTATACAACATTTATGTGTTTTTCGAAACTAAACGACAACAATGTAAAAATACACTAACACAGAATGTGTAAATTTACACAAATATTTTACAGTGAAGTTTTATTAAGTGGCTGTGGTTTGAAATTAATCAGCAGTTTTTAATTTTGCAGTCATCGGAAAGAAATGATTTATTGCGACACACGGGCGACTACAATTCTTAAACTAGACATCATTAGCGAAAATTTTTGAAATCACCTAAATAGTTTTGAAGAATATAATGAGTGCTTTAAGTTAGGTTCACACCATATCCCATGAATCTGTTCATGCACTTTTAACATATGTTACAATGAAGCAATTAAGAAATATGAAGTGTTATGATAAGTTAGAACGTGGTGTTAATTGCAAAAAAAAAGGACGATGTTAGTTAAAAAAAATTAATTTTACAGATGATTCTGGTTAGGTGTATTAATTGCATATTTAATACATAGTTAATTAAAAAAACTTATAAAAGCTTAGTCACGCAATGAATGTTAGTGAGAAATGTTTATCGAGCTGATAAAAGTGCCTAGTCAGACACTTGTAAACTTTTCTGCTTACTGAAATGCTACTTTGTGGCGTAATTCGTAACTGTAACAATGACAAACGTTTCATTCGTGGAAGTTGCCTCTCTGATAATGAAACAATGGAGCAGATACGCTCACTGAATGTTTTGACGTAGGCTTGTTGGAATGAAACTGAGTGTATGTTACGGAAAATACACTATAGGTATGCTTCTGCACAAACGACCAGAACTCACATTAAGGCCCACGTGGATACTTCAGCGGGTCTGAAGGAAAAAAAAATTGTGAAAACTATAATTTTTTCATAGATCTGCTTGTGGGTTGCTATAGAAAATGTCTGTAATTCACGATGTATTTTTCTCATCGTAAATCATCATGTTAATATTATTTTTTGGTCATATTATGGGACCACAAAGAGCATAAATACATTTACCTAAATATTATTTTTTTCTCTACTGTCTGACGGAATATAAAAATATCTGCATTGGAGACACATCAGTTATTTAAGTTTAAACAATTTTTAACACACAACCTATTCCAGAGCCCACGAAGAAAAAATTTTCCGAGTGTAAAATCTCCCCTCCGACAGGGAGTCGAATCCAGACCCATCTTGACAGTTATGCCAAATGATCGGGCTTGGATATCGACCACCTAGGAGATTGGGTCCTGTTGCCTATTAGTAACATATTCATGTGAATCGCAACCTGGTGACGAGCGCAGCAAGGTGACTTCACGCATTTTTCTCAGTCCGAGATGTCCATAGTCTACTCTGCGTTCGGCCAGAGGGCATGCCGGTCCTCTTAAAATCCCTCCCCCCCCCCCCCCAAGGCCTGGTGCTTGGGAAGGTAAACAGCGGAGAGTTTCCATATTGGTAGCAAGTATAAGTCCACCCTGATACATAAGTTGATTCTTCTGACTGAGTAACCACCTGCTATAACATAACGTATGTCATAATTTTCGTTACTCAATCACGCCTAAATGATGAATTACAATTTTTAAATGGAGGCAATCATAGATGACCCAGACTAGCATGGAGGGTACGGTAAATTTAGGCGAATCTAAACTCTTTTGGAACCAAACCCTAACAAAAATCACTGTCCTTAACACGGCCAGTTACACACACCTTGCCAACAAGAAAACAAATTCTACGACTTATTGCATATGTCCTCTGGTGGAGGGAAACCTAAAGCAGGCTTCATAGAACACAAGTTCATCTTTGTTTCACATACACTGAAGTATTCATATTAAATACAGATATTGTACAAACTCTATCACTGCAAAATGTGTTTGCAGTACTACTGGGCTCAAATTCTTACCCGGGCATTTATGGTTTGTGCTGTCCCAGTACCTCCAATGTTTAAAGTTATTTGTAAACTGTTCCCTGAATAGCTTTCCAGTAATAACTGCGCGCATTAGCAAGCATAATAAAAAAAATAAAGTCCAATGATTGAATATTAGATTATATTTTCAATTATTAAAAATATTATTCTTAAATGTAAAATAAAAGTAAATGTTAAATTATGCGCTAATTTTAGTAAAAAAAATACTCAGTAGGTATTAACTCAAAAAAAAACGTATTCATATATGCAAAAATAACCATAGCCATGTGTTGTACAAAGTTTTACAATATTTTTCTTGGTAATTGGAATCTTTGATAAAAGTACCGAATTGTTTTTCTGAGTTCGTAAAAAAAATATGCCAGGTAGATACTATAAATTAATAAATTAAATGCACGTTTTAAGTGATAACACAGATTTGTTTGCAAATGAAAATGTTGAAATATTGTTGAGCGCTTAAACTCACAGACGCTGCTTACCGGCAAAAAAAGATAAAAAAAGGTTTTTACGATGACTCCATGAACTTCCTGTTCAATGTTACCGTTTCGAGCAGGTCATCTCCGAGGAAAACAGGCGCGTAGCGGTACGTTCAGCGAGAAGGGAAGTTTGCTTCCCTCGGTTGGCCATAATGGGGCTGAAGCACCGGTCGCACACGCTGCCGGCGTGTACTACTATGGTTAGTGCCGCCGCTTCCGGCGGTGGTGTTGTTGCCCGGTTAGCAGCAGAAAAGGGCATTAAACTCGCCGCTATGAAATACGAGAAGCAGGAATAAAAAACGACGGGAAACTGAAGGAAGACTCGAGCGCAAAAAAAAAAAAAAATCGTCGCAGACTACGACTTGAAAATTTAAACACAAACATTTACGCTCTAAACTTGTAGATTAACAAGGAGGAAAAAAAATAGACAAAACAAATGCAACTGACTAGTTATTTGGAAAGTTAAAACAAAGTGTTTTATTTTATTTAATGGAATAATTTTTGTGGCATGACCAGGGGGTTACGCAGCTTTGTAGGAAAAGGTAAAAGAGGGGGGGGGGCGGATGAGTTGTAATGAGGGATATATTAAATGTTTTAAATTGGTCGTTATACACGTTTTTTCCTGAATATTCGTAGATATCACGACTCAAAATGGCTACGTGAACATTAGTGGTGCTGGCAGTAAAAGTATTCGGTTACTATTCATCCCTTGGGAATTGCGTCCTGTACATTGTGGCCGCATTCGCTGAAGGACGCAGGTATGTGTGCGCTGGGACTGCAAGCGTGCACTGGGGCGTTGCAACCGGGGCGCAGGGCGTCGCGGCGCCGGCGGGCAGAGGGGGGTCGTCTCCCAGGGTCGCGGCGCGCACGCAGTGTAGTAGTTGGTATTCGCCCGGCGACGCCCGTGCGTCGCGCATGCAGGCACGGCGGCATTCCCGGCTGACGGCTGCTTCTCACCGCTCTCCCGGGTTCACAGCTGACCGTCGCCTCGCTCCTGACGGGCGGGCGAAGCCTTCATTCCACAGACGAGAGAGCCGCACCCGAAGTTCCCCGAAGTTCATGCTCGCATTCCCCCCCCCCCCTTCCCCGGTTCTATCTCATTGTATAAACCGGCGTGGCATTAAATTTTGCGGTCGATTAGGATAGGTTAGCTACATTATAAACACTTTAAAACATTGTGGATGGTTGGTTATGTTAGGTAAGTATAGATAATTAAAAAAACTATAAAATCATGTTATGCTTGCTTAGCAAATAACTTTTTAATATGTAGCTATCCAGGGCTAGGAAACCGGATTTCACAGTATGTATAATGTAGCTATCCTAACCAAATCAATCGTCCACAATGTTTTAAAGTATTTATAATGTAGGTGACCTAACCTAAAAGACCATTAGTTATCATTAGTTACAATGAACAAAAAAAAACCGAAGATGCACGATCGGGCATTTGGCTCTCACGTCTGTGAAAATAAGGTTTTCCGACGGGCGGGCGAAGCGAGCGAGACTCACGCCTAGTTCTGGACACGCCCGATAGACGGCAGCTTCCATTATATTATATTATTAACGTAGCTATGTTGGATGTGATATGTAATGCATGAGCTATTACCAGTAAAAAAATAAATAAATAAACGTTGATAATTAATTCACTTTATTTTGGTAGCCACATATTTTTGTTGTATGGAATGCCAGAAATTTTGCATCTTATACTAATTTATATAGAAAATAATTTAAAAAAACAAAACAGCATTACGGGTTTGTCCGGGTGTGAGTTCTATCCTGTTGCAAAAGTACAAGTAGTACAGAAAATAATACGTATTATTTTTCTTACATATACAAAATTACTGTTCTTTTTAATTGTTTGTTTATTGAGAAAGTGTAATACTTTTTTTATAATCAGTTTGTCTACGGTGGGAGTTCAAAAATTAAAGTGTTGTTTATTAGCAGTTGTAATACTGCAGAATATAGTGAAAATCTTTTAACGATGGTTTGATGAGGTTTATGTTTTGTGTGTGATTCCAGGACTGATGTATTAAAGGTTTGAATGTTTTGCTTTTATAACATTGGGAATATACTGATAATGTAAAATACAAGTATTTAGTATTTTAAAAAAAATAGTTTGAATATTGTACTTTTGTAACATGTTCCCAGTGGGACGTTATTGTTTCGGAAAGTTAGTGTCTGGGTTCTTCACTCAGTGGTTGAGTGTAGTGATTGTGCTCATTCAAAACAAAATACAACGAGAAATTACAATGTGTTTTCTGAAATTCGAGCCTAATATCTCCCCTTTTTTTTCTGAGCTTTCTCGAAGAACCACGTGCCTTCAACTCAGGACGAGGCTGTGAGAGACGGCTTGGAAGACCTTTTCTTTCGTTACAACCAAGTTTATGACTGGTCCAAGTGTTTTTTTATCCGTACTTAGGCCGACGCGCAGCGCATAGGCAATGCGCGCAAGGATATCAAAGCGCAGCATCTCACGAATGGGGCAGCTTCCGGAAAACAAGAAGGAATTTTTTTTTCTTGAATCTTAATGATGGCGGCAAGCAGCGCTTTCCCAATGAACCTTGTCCCCCGAGTTACCTGCTCACTGAGACAAAGCAATTATATAAATTTAACAGATTTTTCGGTTAAAAAAAAAGGTAGAAAAACTTTAACGGTGGAGCGAGTGTTGAAGGTACGAAAGCCCTTATTGAAGTACCTGCCGCATCGCGGGTTGTTGATCTCATTCAGAGTCGTTTCCGCTTAGCTTTCTATAGTCCCACAAAACCATTTAGCAAAACCACCCTGCCAAACGCTAAGTGGCGACAAAGTAACGATTTTCTCGCGACCATAAACCTGTTTCTTAGTTGCCACACCGAATTCGTCGAGGCTGCAAAATAATTTGTTGCTACAAATATTTTAGACAAAAAAAACAACAGAAATTGACATTTTAATTCAGTATAAAGAAAGTGAAAGAAAAATCAAGTCATTCAAGTTACGACATTTCTGACATTAAAAATTTTTTCATTTACTAATTCTAAATATTCAATCGCTAATTTTTACATATTTTTTTACTATTATAAACATCACATCAAAAAGTAAAGACATTTATTAATCTGATGTGCTCTGCATGTTATAATTTAAAAACTGATAGAGCAAAAAAAAAAAAAAATTGGTTAGAGGAACAAAAATACCTAAAACGGGAGCCTCGCCCGCCATAACGGAATTATTACATTTTTTGCCAGTCCTGTACTCCTAAAAAAAAACATGTTTGGAAAAATATGATCGTGGTGTTTGACTCTGAGTGTATTGCACAACTGCTCAAACATAGAAAATAAACTTCCAGTGAATAATTATGACGAAATCGGTCGAATAAAGGCGTTAGTTACGAATATATTTGTTTTGACATTTTACAAACAGCAGGTTAAAGCGAAGCATAAATTAGAATACAAATATTCAAATAAAATTTAAAAAAAATAAATAAATAACGATGATTTTTATGATGAAATAAATGTTTGAATTTCCCTTGGTTTAAGTGGAGCTGATTTTCGCCCCTGGCGTATTGGGGGTGAAAGAGATTTTCGAGACTGAAGTGAAGACACCCTACCGTCTCGTCTTATGACCTCTCGCAACTCTTTGGGTTGATAGAGGGAGGTGGGGCGGGCAGTGAAAGGCGGGCGATCTGCCGTCGCGGGGAGGGGGTGTCGTCACTGCTATTGACCTTCGCGCCGCCTTCTTACACACGTTCATTCAGGAGCGACGACGTGGCGGTGCGGCCCCGGGCCTCTGGCGGGAAACCCGTCACTTCACGGAACAGCAACTGCTTCGTTTGGACGTCGGATGGAGAGATGAATGGAGTAGCATGCTTCATTATTTTTTCTTATATTATTTCGTGGTTTCTGCATGCGATTTTAAATAAATTTAGGATATAACCATATTTAATTGTAAATAAAAAAAATTCCCTACTAAAGCAAGTCCTTATTTAATGTTTTTTTTTAAATAAACGTAAAGGCAAATATTTATTTCTGTGCCAGCATTTACAGTACTGAAAAAACCCGATTTCATGTGGTATGTTCGAATGAAGCATTCAGCTGAAACAATTTTTTTTTAAAGTATATCATTCGTAAATCAATAAAACATTTGGGTTTTTGAAAAACCCTTAAAAACTCAGGTTTCTATTGTTCTAAAAAAAACAAACATATTTTTTAATATTGATTAATGAATGACATAATAAAATAAAAACATTTGAAGGCGAAGGCTACATACGAATGGTTAACTCAAAACCGTAAACCACATAATTTAATGCTTTTAGTACATGCTAGTACTGACATGGAAATTTACCTATGAGTTCATAAAAAAAACTTATAAATAAGGAGGAGTTATTTGATAGAAATACCAAAAGCTAATGAAATATCGTTATATGATAAACTTATTGAAAATCAAGTGCAAAAACAAGATGTATTAGAAGCGAATTAATTGAGGAAACTAACCCCTAAAGGCTTGGAATATCATCACGTCGATCTTGGAAGTCGTTAGCACGTCGCATGGGTGATGTTTTGACGATGAGTGGGTGGGGGAAACGAGAGCACCCCGGAAAACCCCCGCTGCGGGAAATACGGGTCTTCAAGTCCCGAGTGCGGGCTTGTGTGCGGTGATTGCGCCACGCGCCGCACGGCCGAGACCCTGCGTTCCACGTAAACGGAGTTTCACGTTAAGGACGAGTTTCGCAAGCCGCCGGGAGGAAAACCGAAGCCAGGCCCACCTCGCGGCGGCGGAGAGCGCTGACAGACGATCCCAGTGCTTCGCACTCGCGGCCCTGTCCGACATCGCTCACTAACGACACAGCTGCAAGGCAGAGTAGTCATCCGCGCGTCGATCACGTGACCTGCAGCCAATTCCATCCGACCGTCCGTCTAAAGCTTGGTGACTTCATACTTTTTGACGGACGGAATGAAATTATAACTTCCAAATGGTTGCGAGGGTTTTGAGTGACAAATTTTGTTACTAATTCTTTAGATGCGTACATGATTATATTTTTAATTATGTTTGAACACATTTTAAAGTTTGTGTTTTTGAATAAAAAACGGCCTATTCACAGAAGTGTAATTAATTACGCGGGTAACTTTGAAAATATTGAAAAAAAAAAAATTACCAGAGTGAAAAATATTATGTTTAATAAGTTATAAGTGCATAGCTTACATGACTGTAAAACTAATCTAATTATACAAGAGAAGCTGTCTCCTAAATTAAAGTTTTCTTAACAGTTGGCAGCACGGGCGTAGATCCCGGGTACGTAGGGCAGGGGGTCCACCCCCCCTGTACATAAAAAAACACCTCACTGAGGGGGCCCGCTTGCTCTTGCAAAATCCCGACTGTGAAACGGAGTGGATGAACGTAAACGTCAAAACTAAGTTTTATGGAATAATTTCTGAATATTTTTAAATTTATCTGCTTATTACATGCATATAGGCCAACATATGGGCAGTATACACCAAACAAGCACCCTGTCCGGAGATGACTATTGTAGGTTAAAACCATCGTGCAAACCTCGGTTAGTTACCCCTCCCCCCCCTTCCGGGCTCTCTCCTTTACCAGCTAATTTCCACGGTCACCCAAGCGAATTCTAGAGATTTGCGTACCTGTTCCTTACTTTAGACTACGGCTGATTACTTCCCTGCCATCGCTGTGTCGCCGTCTCCAATGGCCTTGCTGTCCACGAGACGTGAAAGTGCGTAAGCACTTCTTTGCTAGGCAGTATTTTCAAGTGAACTATTTCGAAAGCCCGGTTCGGTTCGCCATTCCTCGACGGTAAATAGTGACATGAGTTGAAAAATGTTTTTTATTCGAGCCTTTCAAGTAGGTTTCAAACGAGAACCGCGTCAAGACACCTAAACAACCCTCAGTCGTACCGCCCGCTCTGCAGTTGTGGTGGTTTTTGACGGCGTGTGGGACTCAGTTCCTTCGCCCACTAGTCGCGGGGCGGCTGCTAGGACCGGCGGCCAGGTAAGTGGCGGTCTCTACGCGTCCCTCCCGACAATAGACCATGGCGAAAACACTCCCAGGACCTGACCTTGGATCGTCCTCCCATTCTGCGCCGCGCGTTCCCAAACAGCCTCCCACTGTTCTTCCACCTGGAACCAGCGGGCTCCGGTTCCCAAATGATCCTCCCTCGCCGCGCTCTGCCTGCCGGGCCGGGTTCGCAAACTATAGCCTGTCCCCCGTAGCTTGTCTCGAAACTGACAGCTCTCTGAACCATTTACCAACGGTCGCCTGCAAGGCATCACACGAGTTCGGTTCGCGAACACCGAAAACAGCTTGAAGTTATTTTTGCAAGCATTTCTGACCGCGTGAAAATTATGCGTAGACTATTTCAAATCACAGAAACTGGCTAGTTAAATCCAATCATCATTACTTAGTTCGTAAGACTTTTTTTTTTTACGTATAGAATGTATGACTGCCTGATTAACTTTACGGTAACTTTTGAAACCAACAAAATACGTTTCTGTTAAAAATCTGTGAAAACTCCATACGAATAATATCTGTAGTGATTAATTCACCAGAAATTCAAGCATAACAATTTTTTTTAATTCCAGAACTAATATGCGACTAGTGTGTAACAACAATTTCTTAACCCACATAAGAGCTTTTTTTAGACAGCATTTACGTCTGGTGTTTTGCAAACTAGAACTTTACAAATCTCGGCATGCGAAGCTTCAGAAAAAGTTCTCGGAATCGCAGGTATGAACCACACAAAGGGCAGACAGACAGACTGTTGCTCTGTCGCAAGTTAACAAACGGCGTTTTTTTTGGAAGGCGGGGGGTTCCAAGTAGCCATAAAAAGTCTGCTGGGATTCCGAAACGCCCACTCGATGCAGATGACAACACAAAGAGTTCGAACGTAAAAATTTATGTTGTAATTTCGCGTCTTCAACTATGCAAATATGATATGTACATAAATCAGTTTAATGGTCACTTGGAGGGCGGCTGGTTCGTACTCATCAACACTACGTCTCAAATTTACGAGCTACGAGTTATTAAACTGCCTCTGTTCCCCCCTGGACCGCGAACCGCCGGACGAGCAGGCGGCTGCTAGACTCGGCGCAGTGACGGGAACTATTCCCGCGCGTCGGCCGCCGCTGTGACGTCACCCGGAGGGGAGGCAGGACCGGCAGCCGGGTGGCTGGTGACCCTGACGGCCGAGGCTTCCCCGCCTCGACGCTCGCACACAGGGGCCTTAACGCCCCACCCTCACCCCACTATTACTAGCTTTTATGGAGAAATTGTTCAAAACCGCGACTAAGTAAAGTCGCATTTACGAACTACATAGCTATGGAAACGTGTTAAATCAACTTCTAGTTGGTGAACATCACGCAATAATTATTTGAAATTTATCCGCAATATATCCGTATGAGTAATTACCAATGCATAAGTAGTGAGACATATCTAAGAATACCAATAAAACAAAATAATTATTTAAAAAAAGCCGCCTTGTAAGGGGAAAACAAATTTTAAATAAGAATTTTTGTCATCGTTAACTATTGGAAGAAAAAAAAAATATGGTTTCGTTAAGGCAGTGAGCAAGCGTTAATTAATTTTTATGAAACTGTAAAAGAATGATCATCAAAATTTTTATTACTGTCGTAGTGATTCATAAACATGAATTTCTCAGAACTCTGAAGAAATTATTTGTAGCATACAATGAGACATTCGAATCGATTATGTCCTCAGTACATGCATAATGAAGCAAAAGTATTAATAATAAACGATGGAAATAGTTGTGAACAAGTCAGATAGGTGACTGAGTTAAGGGGTTCCGCCCGCCTGACGCTGTTTCGCGCGTGTGGAGCCCGGGAGTGCGACGAGGGCGATAAGGACTGCTCCAGCACGCTCTGCAAGCGCCGCGTCGCCTCTGAGCGCGAGGCACTCTGGCTGGAGGCTGGTGGCGAACATGCGACCCTCGCCCAAGACCGCGGCGTGACCGAGGTGGGCTGGGTCCCTCCCCGAAGAAACACACGATCGCACTTGCCATCGAAGATGTCCTTATCCTCGAGTCTTCAAACGGAAAGGAGGCCCAAGAATACGTCGTTAATATCGAGGAAAGTAAAAGTTTATTTTGCAAATATATATGAAATATTTGGGAAAAAAATTATTTCACTCCCCTCCCCCCCCTTTTTTTTTCCTCGGAGCATCAGCTAAGTACTTAAGACTCGGTCTTACATTCCGAGTAGGTTTTTTCCCCTTCATTTTCTCGTCATTACTATTATTTGAGTGATTTTCCTGTTTAACTTACTCCTATACCTCCCTTGCATTTATTGTTAAGTACCACAAATTTAGACTATTATCACTTTCGTGATCTTTCACAGTTCGAAATAAACGTTTAATAAACATCCGATTGAAAATTAGTGACCTTACATCTAATGCAAGGGAGGCATAGGAATAAATTTACAGCAACAGCCCTTAAATAACAGCAATGACAAGAAAATTAAATAACCAACTCAGCGTGTGATACCGAGCCTTAACTAACGCACTGGTTCTGCAGACACAACTCAAAAACAAATGTGACCATTTTTACGGACTTAAATGAATTTCTATTAATTGACCCTGAAACGCTTCTAAATGATCGGAAGCCACCGAAAATAAAACAAAAATTGGCTGCGCCTCTGCTCAGACATGCCTCATCAAGAACGACAGGTTCACAGTAATAAAAAAAAAAAGCCTTGAAATATATGAGTTACTAAAATTGGTGGTGCGCAACCGCCGTTTGTGTCTCAATTAAAAAAAATATATATATATATATATATATATATATATATATATATATATTTAGGGGCGAAGAAGTTACATTGGTACAATCTATGGTGGATTACGTTGCGCTTGAAATCTAGCAGAAATTTTCACATGGGTATATTACATGTTTTTACTTTCGTGGCAAACACAATACTGGTTCATTACCACTTAAGACTAATAGTACTTACATAACTAACGTATGGTCAAAAAAAAAAATAATTTGTGGATCTATTTTTGATACTCGATGGAAAATAAAAAGTACCGTGGCGTGAAAATCTGTATATTAAATATAATATCCTTGTTATTTGAGGCTTGAGTGGTGGCAGATTGCTTATATTATGAGAGCGGAAATCGACCTCTAAAAAAAAAAAATTAAGAATGACACATTTATAGAGTTCCAGTACTCGAAGTGCCATCCATAAACGACATATATCAGAAATGAATGCTGGGAATACACAAGCTGTAGAGCATAGCAGCTATTCTGAACACTTTTAACTGACGCTAAGTGGTGGTTGACGACTGCAAAGTGCTCAGTGGACGCGGGATCGAGGGAAGGAGGGCAGGAGGCTCACCTGTGCTCGGGTCTCGACGTCGCCTGCGGTGCGTCGGGCTGGCAGCGTGCTGCGAGGAACAGGGGGTCTCGGCCCGAGCGTGTCTGGCCGGCGGTCGCTGGCGGAATGGTTCAGACGGTCGCCCGTTCGTTCCTCTCTGCTCGCTTCTCCCCTCCCCTCCTTCTTCTTCCCGTGCCCCGCGTGTCCGTTTTTACAACTTCTCCTCTTTCCCCCTTTTTACTCCCTTCTTTGGCGTGCGGGACCAAAAAAAAAAAAAATTGATATTATGGCCGAAGTCGTCGCACACGCGGGTAGCGGCCCGCACTGTCCCGGCGCCGGAGAGAAGCGTCACCCGGTGGTCGCGAAGACACCCAACCGACGGCAGGCAAGCAAAAGACTCGCCGCGAACTCGCGACCCGCTCTTTTAAGTAGGCGGGGAGGTTATGCCTCCGCGGCTGAAGGGAGGGGAGAAGAGGATACCCCCTTTGGCCGGCGATGACCCTCGGGATGCCTCACCAGAAGGGTTGTCCGACGGATAAAAGGGGAGGGGGAGGGATGGGAGCAGTCGGGAACACGAGGGGTGGGAGGAGGGGACGGGCGATCGTGATTGGAGCAGGACGAGAGAGGAGGAGAGGGAAACCCCCTGGCCGGACTGTTTCCCGAAGAGACTGCCGGGGGTGACGTCGACCACGGCGGGCGGAGGAGCTTCTTCTTCGTCGGGGCCTCCGTTGTTGACGCTCCACTCCTTCCGCCCAGGACCTGCTCCCCCCCCTCCCCGGACGAGACCTTGCCGCCGCCTCTCCCCCTCCTCCAGCCACGAGGTTGCGGCGGGCTGGGGGAGAGAGAGAGAGAGAAAAAAAATCGTAGGTACGTTTCCCCCTCCTTGCAGCGCCGGCGAAGAGTTTGATGCACCCGCTCACCGGGGGAGGGGCTCGACGCGCCGCGGAGAGGGGGTCGGTGACGCAAGCTGCGTCGTCAGCGATGACACCCCGGAGGATGCCGGCCTTGGCCGCGGCGCGGATTGGCCGCGGCGCGAGGCGCCGCGCGGGAGGAGGGGGGTCTGGCGACGGCTGCCGCCAGCGGGCGCGCATTCGTCGGGCGAACTCCCGGCCGCGAGGACCTTCTTGACGTCTCCGCCTCCGTCGCAACTGTTCCTACCGTGTTCGTCGGCGTTGTCCCTAATACCTGGCTATCTT
Organism: Bacillus rossius redtenbacheri; assembly: GCF_032445375.1. NCBI lineage: Eukaryota > Metazoa > Arthropoda > Insecta > Phasmatodea > Bacillidae > Bacillus > Bacillus rossius. The sequence goes on from NC_086332.1 coordinate 34,723,442, forward strand.
CGTCGTTGTGTTCGTATATCAGCCTGCATTTACTACTACTGTTGAATCTGTCTCTTCGTTGTTAGCCCATTGTGTTTTTCTGTGTTGGTATATATATTTTTTTTCATGACTAAATTCCTTCCAAGATATTCTTGTGCTGTCCGATATTCAAGTTCGAATGTGTTCGTCTGTGCTTGTCGTCGTTGTGTTTTCCATAATACCTGTTTGGGCACATCGCCGCATGGCTGATTTAAGCTTGTTCTCTGTGGATTTAAGTTTTCATTTTTATTTTTTAATTTGCGTTCTCGAATTTTTCCTACGACAAAGAGTGTTAAACTGCAATGGCGCATGCCCAGGAAATTGTATTAAATAAAAACTCCCCATAGCATGGATCATTTAAATAACGTATCACCGTGGATGTCTCCGCCGCGGGACGATCTCCGTGCGACGTCACTGCCGCCCCAACTCCGAACACGTCGCTACCGAGCGAATGGAACGTAAACTTTTTCTCCGCGATGTTCATTTCATTAGAGTTTATCGTCTCGTCGACGTGGAGATTTCATAAAGACAAATGAGTAGTAAAATGGTGAGTTGAATATGGGACGGGAATAGACTGATGAAGGAAATGGGAGTACCCAGAGGAAACCCACAGACTTACGGCAACATCCACTATCGAGGGTCGCGGGTTCGATCCTGATTTACATCTAAAAGGGCGCCCAAATTGTTCAGGCCACTGTAATCTTGCATAACCATGCGACGCTATACCCTAACAAACAAACAAGTTTTCCCTTAAAACTCTTCGGGCGTAATATGAGCTATATGTAACCTACAAAATACACAAGTAGGCCAACTCTTACAAAAATTTGCGCGTAACATGCGTCACGTGTCTTTTTTGGAAAATGACTAGGCATCTGCTCAAAGAAAAGCATACAGCGGTGAAAACACCTTGGATTTACCCCTTTTTTTTTTCTCGCAGTTATTCAATGCCTCTAAAATGCACAGCCACGTAATGATTTTGCAGAAAATTCACGTGCAAACAACTGGAAAGTATCAAACTCGTTAGTTAAATCATTTTAAGTGACGTCATTTTAAGCCTAGTGGTGTCATTTCATACTTCACACTGTATTTAATGCTTACTTCTACCTGCTACACATTTTGAAAACGTTTAAAAACATAAGCATAAAAAATGAAAAAAAAAACAACAAAATAAGTAAAAAATTCAGTAAAGAAAAAAATTAAATCCACATATTCCTAATGGCATGCCCCTCGCAATCTGAGTACAGAGCGCAACGAGCTTCATCCGATTGCATAGAAACAATTTTTTTTTCATATTTTAACAAAATATTACTTTGGAAACCAGTTGCCAAGAAATAATTTTCAATACTACAATAAAATAATTGAAATGTGTACAACAATACCACAATAAAATAAATTTTAAATGTGCACAACACATTGCTATGGTTGCTTGCATATATGAAATACGTTTTTGGAAACAATACTGAATACGAAAATGGTGCATAATTTTAAATATTGATTCATGTTTCATTCAAGCATAAATTTTTTAAACCGTGAAAAAAGATGATCGAATATTCAACACTAGTTATTTATTATGTTTTATTATGCTTATTAATGTGCACATTTATTACTAGAAAGCTATTCAGGGAACGGTTTACAGGTATCTCTAGCTAATGTCGTACTGGGACAACACAAAGATTAAATTCCCGGGCAAGAATCCAAACCCAGTATTACTGATGATTAAATATCTGCAATTTAACATTATTATTTAAGTATGATTAAAAATAAAACTTTTACAGTGTTGAGCCAATAAGCAGATACATGTTGCGAATGTGGGAATACTGTATGAAAGCCAATCGAGTTAGCCCGATATAAGTATCATGTGTATCAACGACGTTTAAATAGACACTGTAAATATTGTTCGTATATGGAAACATAAATATTACTGTAAAATTACAGATATTAGAAAAATTTGTTCATTTACATGAAAACAACTGTGTCACTACAAAACAATGTTCGCAGTAATAATGGATTCGGAATTTTTACCCGGGTATTATATGCTTTGTGTTGTGCCAGTACCTCGGTAGTTATAAAGTTGTTTGTAAACCGTTAACTCTGAAAGGTATTCTCTAATAAGCATGATAAAACAAAACAAAACAAAAATAATCAAAATACTGAATTTTCTGCTATCTTTCCCACAGTTTAAAATAATTACGCTTTAATGAAACTTCAATCTTCGTAAGAAATCCTCAAAAGTCTTATCTCGAAAGAAAAAAAATAAATATTATATTTCATACATGCAAAAAAAAAAAAACCTTGGCCATGTGCTGTACAAAATTTTACGATGTATTTCTTGGCAACTGGTTTCCGAAGGGATTAATTGTAAAGGTAACGCAAATATACCCCCCACCCCCCACCCCCCACCCGTGCAGGACCACGCGACAGAGGCGACAATTCGGCCGGGCGCGGCTCCATGGAGTCCTCCGAGGGTGTTGTTGCGGGGGGGGGGGGGGTGAGTTGCTAAAGAGGGGGGGGGGGGGTGAGTTGCTATAGAGGGGCGTGGGCAGTCGGGGGTGATGCAGTCTGCGGTCCGCGCGAGACGCTACCCGCATAGAGGCGAGCGACGGCAGGGCTGTCCCACGCCACCCCTGGACTAATGCTGCCGTGGCCGGCCAATCCCCGAACGAAGCACACGATGATGCATGCTATATACCCTTTCTGCACGGCTGAAAACCCAGCGTGATCAGGCGTAAAGAGTCTTTACCTAACCAAAAAAAACCCTCCCTAACAAATACGCTTAGTTTTTAGTTATGTAATAGAAAAAAAAAAGATATGCAGGATTCGCAAGGGGTGAACCGGAACGATACTTCTTATTTGCATATGCAATCGAACGTTCAACTCCTAAAAAAATTAGGCGGTGTCATTGCGTTAATAATATCATATTTTGTTTATAATAATCGTAGCACTTTACAAAATCAACTTAAAAAGAAATTCCTTTTCATCCAATCAACCAAATATATTTTTGCGAATTACTGTATTATTTTAATGATACGATTTGTATAGGGTTAAAAGGATAAATTCCTATGGAAGGCCACAATGTTCCAATCTGAATTGCGGAGGATATACAACTGGAGAATTTCACAAAGTGGAGTGGGAAAAAGAGTGTAACCCGCCTTCCGTCCACATGGAAGTGGGATTGCGTCCCCGACACACTCTGGGTAAATACTATTAAGAATATGGAATACCCAAAAAATTTTAAGAGCTTAAAAAAAATCAACTCTTCTATTTACCCACGGTATCCAGCCAAAAATAGAAATCTTATCAAACAAATTATAGGCTAGTCTTTGGCCAATAGTAATAAAAATGCAGAGTACAAATATGTAGAGTTTTACTGAATTATACTTCATCACGATACTTCAGATGGTAATAATGACAGTTACTGAATTTTAGTACGAGCTTAATCATAAATTACAAAGATAATAAAAAGTATACCTTTTTAAACGCCCGTATAAAGAGGGTGGGGTGAATGTTTTGCCCGTGGGTTTTAACCGACACATGTCAATGCCCATATTTTGGCCTACATGCATGCAATAAGCAGAAAACTTTAAAACATAACAGAAAGTTATCCCATGCAATCCACATAAGTGAAGGGCTTCTTAATTCCAAGGGGGACCCCTGCTCCTTCCACCACCCCCTCACCAAAAGGGTGTACGCCCATGCTCGAGAATGCTGTCTGTTCCCATCCCTTCTCAACGTTTTATATCTACTCTATCTAAACATGCCCATTACTAGGTACCGGGAAACGTCCCGTCTCCAGTGGCCCTGTACCCCGGACTCCGCGGCGGTCACCCCTGGGAGCGGACTGCGGCCAGCAGACGGCCGTAAGCATGCGCGCTCCCACCACAGAACAAGGAGGGAAATAAAGAAGTGCGACTTTTACAGTGGAAACTGAAACCATGTTTCACGCGACATGTGACGCTATCTGTTGGGCGGGCCCATAACTACCAGCAAATAAACAATCGGAATAGAGGTTCTCATACAAAGTTTTTTTTAGTTAATACTTTTTTTTTGTTATATTAAGTTAACTCCTCTGCCGCGCAAAACTAATTTAATCGATGCGAAAATAGTTAATGCTGTTTTGTAATAAACCGTCATGTAATAAATAAAGGAGTAGGAGGTGCAAAAACTCATTGTATTACACACCATAAAATTAGTGGCTACCTAAATAGAGTGAATTTTCACTGGTTTGTTTGCCTGATAATGGCTTATACATACATTACTTCTCCTAATAAATTAATGCAGTTATGTCGGCAATATATTATGAAAACTACTATCTAGCGGACGGGCCCATAACTACTTCAAGAAACTCAGTCTCGGTAATTAGAGTTTCTCCCCCGTGGCTCCCACGTCGAGCAGACGTGCAGTGGCCGATCACTAGCTGCGGCCGCGATTTCACTGTCGGCGCGCGTCCCACGGGCTAGTCCACTGCTGCACCGGCCAGGCAGTACGGGCAATCCCCTGGTACCCTAGTCCACTGCTGCACCGGCCAGGCCGTACGGGCAATCCCCTAGTCCCCTAGTCCACTGCTGCACCGCCCAGGCAGTACGGACAATCCCCATGTCCCCTAGTCCACTGCTACACCGGCCAGGCAGTACGGGCAATCCCCTAGTCCCCTAGTCCACTGCTGCACCGGCCAGGCCGTACGGGCAATCCCCTAGTCCCCTAGTCCACTGCTGCACCGCCCAGGCAGTACGGACAATCCCCATGTCCCCTAGTCCACTGCTACACCGGCCAGGCAGTACGGGCAATCCCCTGGTACCCTAGTCCACTGCTGCACCGCCCAGGCAGTATGGACAATCCCCATGTCCCCTAGTCCACTGCTACACCGGCCAGGCAGTACGGGCAATCCCCTAGTCCCCTAGTCCACTGCTGCACCGGCCAGGCCGTACGGGCAATCCCCTGGTACCCTAGTCCACTGCTGCACCGCCCAGGCAGTACGGACAATCCCCATGTCCCCTAGTCCACTGCTACACCGGCCAGGCAGTACGGGCAATCCCCTAGTCCCCTAGTCCACTGCTGCACCGGCCAGGCCGTACGGACAATCCCCTAGTCCCCTAGTCCACTGCTGCACCGCCCAGGCAGTACGGACAATCCCCATGTCCCCTAGTCCACTGCTACACCGGCCAGGCAGTACGGGCAATCCCCTAGTCCCCTAGTCCACTGCTGCACCGGCCAGGCCGTACGGGCAATCCCCTAGTCCCCTAGTCCACTGCTGCACCGCCCAGGCAGTACGGACAATCCCCATGTCCCCTAGTCCACTGCTACACCGGCCAGGCAGTACGGGCAATCCCCTAGTCCCCTAGTCCACTGCTGCACCGGCCAGGCCGTACGGGCAATCCCCTAGTCCCCTAGTCCACTGCTGCACCGCCCAGGCAGTACGGACAATCCCCATGTCCCCTAGTCCACTGCTACACCGGCCAGGCAGTACGGGCAATCCCCTAGTCCCCTAGTCCACTGCTGCACCGGCCAGGCCGTACGGTCAATCTCCCTGGTACCCTAGTCCACTGCTGCACCGCCCAGGCAGTACGGACAATCCCCATGTCCCCTAGTCCACTGCTACACCGGCCAGGCAGTACGGGCAATCCCCTAGTCCCCTAGTCCACTGCTGCACCGGCCAGGCCGTACGGGCAATCCCCTAGTCCCCTAGTCCACTGCTGCACCGCCCAGGCAGTACGGACAATCCCCATGTCCCCTAGTCCACTGCTACACCGGCCAGGCAGTACGGGCAATCCCCTAGTCCCCTAGTCCACTGCTGGACAACATATGGATAAAAGCACGTCGATGAGTGTTTTTTGGGATGTTGTATCGTGACGAAGCTCCTCTCAATCTCATTTTTTTTGGACAAAACCTTATCTGCGGCTGTTTCAAAACTTTGTTGGTTCCATTTTTCTTATATCTGATAAATAGTATCGCCGTTTTCAGTGCGACAGAATATTTTTGAAAATATTGTTTTTCAAGCGAATAATTAGCTCGACAGAGATGCATCCAGGATTCACTTTCGCTGTCGTCCACGATATTTGTTTCAGACGGCATTAACCTCCACGCAAACATGCCGCGTACGTCAATACGTGCATAACTCGACTTGGCCGTATCTGGACTCCATAGTCGTACCTCGAAACCGGATATTAAAACATGTTGAAAAATACTTTGCAAAGCAAACGTGACTGTAAATCTCGAGTAACGACAGTTTGGTCTGTGTTCCAGCAAAGTAAATTTTTTTTTTGCAAAACTTGAAAGCAACATGACCATCGGTCGTTCCCTAGCGTCGCAAGCAGGCAATATCGAAAGAAGAGAGACATCTTAAAATATCCGGGATGAAACATAAAGTGATGTGTTTCCCCCACGCCAGTTTCACGTTTCTTCTCACGAGTACTGCTAGCGACTCAGGCCGTAGTCGTTCTGGAGCAGGGGTCTGCCGACTTTCAAGTGACATGGACCAAATATTAAGTTCTCCAATTTTTGACGTGACAACGTCTAATAAATCGATGAACGCCGGCTGCACGCACGAAAAAGTGTCCCGTTACGCACATTTCCCCGTTACGATGTGTCACGTTACGCTCATTGTACGCTTGCGCCGCATCTAACTTTCTTCCACTCGATTGGAACAACCATCGATTTGACATTTTCGAAGCACATTAAACTTGAAACACTCCCATTCGTTTCCTACTTTTCCTATCATCGTCCTATCCTTAACAGAATAAAACAGATTGGAAGAAGTTAAATAGGAAACATGTATAAAAGTTATAGTTAAAATAATCTGTTCGTTAAAGTAATAAACATATTTGAATTAATGAGTGCAAACAAAAGTAAATTTATCAATTAAATTGTAGATTTCATTTCACTCCTTCTTTGTATCCACACATAATAGTGATAATTCAATAAAAATGATTCAATTTTATTCATAAAAGTATGCAATCATTTCAACAATGTTTTGTTATGACGTTGCCACCAGTAGCGGATCCAGGGGGGGGGGGGGGGGCTAAGGGGCTCAAGCCCCCTCCAAAAGCATCTGGGTCCACTATTGTTTTAGTGTTTGCCTTGATAAAGCCTAGCCTCAGCTGGGTCAAGCCCCTCCAAAACCAAAATCCTGGATCAGCCACTGGTTGCCACGTTAAACTATCGTCCGTAAACTGACTTTACAGATAACCAATTTTTTTTAGAGAACCACAAAGTGTATTTTCTCTGTATCCACATGGAATTTTAAGACGATTAAAAAAAACTATATAAAATCAAAATATTTCATTCACAAATTCATCATAAAGACTTCATAAACGCCACTTAAAAAAACACGTAAATATAAATAAGTATGGTAGTCATCAGTGGAGCTGTACTGGTAGAACAAGAAAACCTGGGCGAGTACTGTGTGGCGGGACGGTGTTTGCTTGGGGGGGGGGGGGGGGGGGGTGGATGAAGCGTCTTGAGGACATGCGTTGTAATTGGCCCGTTTGATTCTGTTCGGCGCTGTGGCAGCGCAGAGAGTGTAGAGTCGTACAATCTAATGCGAGCCACAGTCTGCCGACCCCTGCACTAAAGGACTTTGTATACGAAGCGGTCGCCTGACATGCCACAACAAAACTGAATGGTTTCCTACTCAGCAAATTTGTTTCTCGTATTTGGTACCCACCGAAATTCCTAAAATTGCCAAAAATCAAAATTACAAATTTGATTTTAGTTTTTCAACCCTTATAATGAAAAACAAAATTATTTGTTTTATTGATCTGTCTCGAGACGTTTAAAGTTAATAATGGCTATATATTTGGAAATATCATAACTTCGATATAGTCTAAATACGTGTAGGTATACTATTTTTTGGTGAATATTTAAATGAAAACCATCTGTGGAGTAATTTTTTGTTTTAGTGTGATCATTTTGCGGCATACAATCTGCGTGTGACTTGTATTAATGAAATGCAATTTACTTTTTTCTTTTCTGAGATTGCAATATATTACGTTTTACCTTTGCTTTAACTGCAGCTACAAAATTTTTGTTAGTTAATGTTTAAGGTAACTAAACTCAGTACCCGCAAATAGATGAATATATCCTAAAATTTCAAAGATATCTGTATAAATTGTAAACAGTGTCATTAGTAAATTTTAGGTAAAAATTTAATATAGGAGTGCAGTGTGCACCTTTACTACTCCCAAACAAATTTTCAACAACCCGTTCATTTATCTTTAGTTTTATTATTAAAGGTAATTAATCTTAACGCTGGTAACATCATTCATACTACTACAATGTCTGATATTTCTGCTAAGCAGTTAACTATAGCACTGCACAATCAAACAGTCTTTTGCGAACTGCGACCGTGAATTTCGAGACAAACCATCGAGATAAAATCATTAACCTACCAACTAAGCTTAAGATGGGTAGAACCTCTCCGTTTAAAATATTTTTGTATCGTCTCATCCTCACATACTTGTGATACTTTTGGGGAAATGGACTTGACTCTCTCTTGCGCCGATTCCTTCAGTTAAACTCGTGATCAGCTGACTGGTGCAAGTCACGCACGCCTTCAGAGCTCGGCTAACGAGAGAACCTCGCGAAATTACTATCAACAATTTGTTTCCGTCCGTCACTTATTTCCTCCGATCGCCGTTTGCTGCATGATCATTAAAATTCTGAAGTTCCCACGCGGAACGGCCTACGCCTTGCGCACGGGGATAAGATTTAAAATTTCTAGTCCCTGGCTGAAAATATTGTTACTGATCGGAGCTATGCGTATGACGGTCACACACACACGCGCAAATGAAAGGATCATCATTTGCAAAGATTTTTTTAAATTTTTTTATTAGTATTATTATTTTAGCTTAAGTCGGCAGCAAACCACACTGAGTTAGAGGCGAAGTGAATCGCCTTCTATGTCTGCAACTGGCAATGCACAACTTGCAGAACTTCCTAGACTTCTCTAACACAACCGACAGAATTATCTCAAAAATACAATTTTAATTTGAAAATAAGAGAAAAATACATATTTTAAAACTGTATAAACTATTCTGCCTCAAAACTAATTATTATATACTTCAATTACCTTTAAAACATAAACCATTTTTTTTCCCGCGCGTTTTACTCCAGGTGAAAATGTTCCACAATGTCAATGATGATTGAAAGTTTAAAAACTTATCGTCTCGTGGATTATTTTATATGGTGCTATAGTTATACTTATTTCCGTTCATAACAAAATTAAGACTGGAAAATAGAACAAGAACATGTTGCAGTAAAAGAGTAGTTGTAGATAAAATAAATAAATTAATCGGCTGCTGTCATAACTTAGAAACACACAACTTAGAAACATACAAGATAGAATATTCGGCAGTATTACTGATACAACATGTGGTTATAACTTGGGATAGTTCTAAGCTAAGAGTTACTAAACTATGGCAATCTAAGTTAGGTGTTTATAAGTTTACACAATTTTAATTTCATTCTAGCTTAATATTAAACTGAGTTGAGCGGGATTTTCGATACATCTAAGTTGTGACTGTTCTGAGTTGTGACTGTTCTGAGTTATACGTGGGTAGCATCCCGTGGGGAAGGCGAGAGCGGTGGCAACGAGTGCAGTGGGACCACTCTCCCGGACAGATACGAGCACATCTGCGGTCCCCAGGGCTAGGAGTTGGGTCCGGGGGTGAAGGGGAAAGGGCCATCCCTGCTGTAAATACAGAAATGCTGTCCCATCCCAGTCCCACAGGGCGTAACCAATCTTTGAGTGCGGGCCAGAAGGGGAGGGGGTCACAAGGAACTCCATTGCTCGCCTTCCGCTTTTAGGGCAGTTCAGGGAGGACCCCTGACCCCCCAGGGGTGCGTCATTTCGGCCCCCTCCCCTCCCTCCTTGCCAGCATCCGCGCCACGAGACCAGGAAATGGTTTCGATCCATTGTCGTCACACCGAGGGGACTGTGCCCCACCCTCCCGACGATGTACTCGCCGCGACTATTGGGAAGTGGTTGACCCCGAAACGAACAAAGCCCCGATAGTGGCAGCTGTCGGCTCGCACGCAACACACACGTGGTGCACACCCGCGCCGGGGATCACGCTGTGTCAGCACTGCTTGAAGCCGCGCGGGCGGGCGGAGACCCTGGCGGCCCGAGGCCGGGTGAAGCGTTCCAAACCATAATCAGAGGCGGGTCGCTGGCACTTCTAGCGCGGAATCATCTCAATATAAGCGGAGTGGACTCCCATGAAGTAAAGAAGAAGAAGCCTCCTGCCTCTTCATGGGTACTAAGAAAAAGGAATACAAGTAGACGTAATTTGTATTCAGTAAAGGAAAGCGCAAGACGAGCTAATTTTGCGCAAATGCAACACTTATACTGGAAGCAACCACCCAGGGCTCTGAACTGACGCGCAGACTTCACGTCGTGCAACGGGACAGTATCGTCCCGATAAACCAAGGTCCCGAGAGGATAAAATATTTTTGTCAGGCCCTCCCGTCTTTTATTTAATGCACAACTTCTTTTAAAACTAAGCATTAAAAAAAATTAAAGACTCGCGTGGCCATTACGGCCATACCTGTAATAGTGATCTACGCATGTAACACAACTTTTAAGGTGTCATATAAACAATTGTTACGACTGGGGAAAACGGGTAATTAAGGATAGCCCAATGCATTTTTTACAGTTTTATTGACTACTAATGTTTACATTACTAATTAAATAATCGCAATTGAAAATGTCCACAAATCACTAAATATCTATGTCCACGGTTCGCACTCCTCACTGGAGCTAGGCTCAACAGTGGTTCGCCCCTCACCTCACGCCTGTCCACATACACAGTCTCGCGCCACTCGGTCACACTAGCACGGTCCCATCGCTCCGCGTCGCGCCGCTCACAAGATGGGTCTTTTGCCCTCTTCATTGAACTCACACTTCACAGAAATCGCTTTTTCGGAACTGCCGCGGAGGCCGGCGTCGCCGCTTTTATACCAGTTGGCCGTCTTTCTGGAATGTTCTGGAGTGGTCGTGACGTGTCACGTCATCCCGGACCGACCCGACGCTCGAAGCATCCAGAACATTGGCGTGAATAGCACGTAAATCCGCGCGGCGGCCTCTGAAAACCCGCAGAATTCCTAGGCCACTAAGGGATAGATGGCAGCGTCGAGGAAGGAAAGCAGGGTGGCATGGGTGGCGAGGTCGGGCCGCCCTAATCCCTGAAGGTATGCGCGAGTGACGTCAGTGGCCGTGCTTGGCCGCCGGGCCAGACTACCGCTGGAAGACCCGCTCAGCACCTGGCCTGCTTCGCAGCCTTGCTTTCACAGTGCACACGTAACACTATATTAACAATAAAATTGAAATTTTCATCGTATCAAAAAATCCAAAGCATTAAAAATAATTTCGGTAGGTCAACCGGGGCCCCTCTGAACACTAGGGACTTTGTCCCTTCTACCCCTCCCTCCCACCGACCCTACTTAGAAAAACTATGATATTTGAGTGGTAACCGTAACATTATATGCCGGAGAAATGAAGTTCATGGTGTAATACAAGTTCTTTGAGTTCTTTCAAGAATCTGTACCACATATTTCGTTACTAAAAATTATTCTAGAAACACGCGGATTAGCCATTTCACCCTTATAAACACACAGTTCAAAAACTAAATACTGATACAGAACTACTCATTCGCTCTCAACGAGTATGCTTTTCATAAACAGTTTGATATCTTAAGTTCAAATCGTGTGGTTTAGTATGAAGCTCTTCACAATATACCTATGTGTGCTCAGGTAGGCGAGGCCCTTAAGTTTATGTTTTTAGCCGCCCATTGAAACAAACACAGGAACAGTTAAAATAGCAAATAAATAAATATAAAATTCGAAACCATGCAATGGTAGTGTCAAATCCTAGCTCACTTCCATCCAAATAAAATCGGCCGGTGTTGAAGAATAACCGAAATGCATCAATGTTATAGTAAAAAAAAAAAATATTTATTATGTTGAGTTACACAACTGAAAAAAAAAACCCTTAAGCTTTTATTAATTTACTATGTGAAACGATCTAGCAGATGTCCTGAAGAGCATGGGATATTGTGGGATCAGATGAAAAAATAAACCTATCAAAAACATAACAATGGTACAAAATGAACACTAATTCACTGAATTTTACAGGAATAGTAGCTCGTAAAGGACAAGGTTAACGCAATACGACCGAGATATCTCAGTCACATGGCAGAGTTGACAGAGTTAGACTATGGTCACAGATGACCAACATTTAAATTGGGAGGGCCTCTTACACAAGACAGATCTGCCGTGGTTGTTACATCAGTCCAATAGATGGGAAAATATAAGTTAAATTTTAACATTGATGTATTTGTTGTAAATTTATATCAACATTTTAAAAGAAAAAAATACTCGTTCTTTTGAGAAAAAAAAGTTTTTATCATTTAAGAAAATTCTAGTAAAAATAAACCTCTGGTGGCTCAAATTCATAATAGAAGTGAAAATACTTGTCACCATATTATTAAATATGTTTATCAACTATTTATACATCAAATATTATTGTAGTGTCTCTCCATGCCACCAGGTAATTCCCGCACGCTCGCGTATGTTGCTAGCGTATTGCTGTGTGCTGTTAGTTTCTAGTGCGTTGTATCAGAAATACCACAGCTGTATGTAGCAAATGAAAAACATACTTCATAAACTAAAATTTTGCAAGTATATTGTTATGTTGTTTGGTTTAAACTAATTTAGATGTCAAATCGCTTATTTCGGTCTGTGTGGCGGGCAGCCGCACGAGCCTTGTCGCCATTGGTTGGACGCCGATGCCTTCGGGTGCGTCTTATTAGGCACTGTCGATGTGGGTAACCTAACAGTAGCATCATACGCTGCAAACTCCCGTACATCTCGATCTTTGTATCGACTGCGACTTATTAGGCACTGTTAATGTGGGTAACCTAACAATAGCATCATACGCTGCAAACTCTCGTACATCTCGATCTTAGTATCGACTGTGTCTTATTATGCTCTGTCGATGTGGGTAACTTAACAAAAGCATCATACGCTGCCAACTCCCGTACATCTCGATCTTAATATCGATTGCACATTGGAGCTTATTCGTAAAATTTTGTTTTAATGGTACTTTGGGTAATTTAACCTAGAAACGTAGTTACCTTAAAAAAAATGCAGAAAAAAGTATCTTTGTAACACCTATTTAGACGTCGTGGATTACCTTCTGCATGAAACTTTGTGTGAATGTATGACTGGTTTTAATGTAATTTCATTTTCTATTTTATTTTATTGGCATAGTGTGATGTTTTAACCGTAACTTAATTTCAGTATGTGTATGCATATAGTTAATTTAATCTCCATGTTTAACTATTTCAAACAACTAACCAGCACTTATGTTTATTTTGTAGAATATTTCTTGTTTTTTCTTCAACTCTGTCTTTTTATATATATTTTTTATTTTGAATATCTAATTTAATGGTAGTTAATTTACATATGTGATTAAATGTAAAACAATGAATAAAATGAAAAACGAGAAAAAACTCCAATCGAAAATAAATTACACTTATAAAGTCTATCTCAGAATTCATTTTGACATTTCAAATCACAGTGTTCACATACCAAAAATAAAATACTCTTATAAATCTAACATCTTAAGTCCATACGTATTTTTTTTTACATTTTCAATCGCACTATTCACATTAAAATGAATGATACTTATAAAGGTAATTGCACAAAACGATAACTCTTTTGCACGCGAATAAATAAATTGTAGATACAAAAAATTAAAATTTAAAAAAAAATTATGGAAGCGTCAATAGTTAGCCGTTACAAAACTGAAAAGTAGACAAACACAAGCAGCGTTACGAGAATTCCGTAGCATCCCTGCTGCGTCACTTCTACCTCTCCCCTGCCCTCTTCCCATTGGATCGCTAGTGGATGCGTTGGAGAGGCGTCGCCGCTGACGTATATCCTGCTCTACCGGTTCCCCCACCACGTACCTAACTATTTCATGTGACCGAAATTTTCGTAACCCTCGAGAATTGTAGCCCCTTCAGAAACGAAGTTTCAATCTACTAAATAAACGTATATTTAATAAGGTTTACTAGACTTTGCCAAACATAACTTACGGTTATATGTGAGCATTATTATGAATATAGCAAATCTTTTTTAAAGTCGTACGAACGTACAATCGATATAGTTATCGAAATCGAAATCTATCGTGCATGTGCAGCGGGTGAAGTGACTCTAATGTCATCCTTGTTCCATACTACACCTGCGGTAGTTGTTCGCTGGCGGCTCGACTTAAAGGCGAAGGTATTCGTTAATAGGAAGCCCTGAGGCTTGCTATCGGCACCTCCAACTCGGATCGGCGGGAATTTAATATCCGCCCTGTTCCCCCGTCGGTCAGAAGTATTTTTCATTTTATTTTCTTTCCTTTCTCCCTGCGTCCATTTTACCCCTTGCCCTCGCAGAGAGTTATGTGTCTCACTCGTGCAGCATCCTCATCCTTCTCTCCACCCCTCCTTCTGACACTCCTCTCGCTCTCTTTCTCACACAAGAGTCCGACTCCACCCCTCTGGTGTGCTGGTCGCCACACCCTACATCGCCGCATGCTGCAGCACACGCCCACATCTACAGGAAACTCTCTTGGCCCGGCCCGTGGTGCAAGAACCAGCAGGTGTCACCTCCACAAACTTTTATTGAGCGGAATCAACATCCGCCATCTTGGATTTTCAAATACTTTGGCCGTAACTCTCATAACGTTTATTGTTTTACAGTTTGCGGCGAAACGTGGCGTGGGGAACGTAACTTAGATCATCATTGTTCAGCTAGCATTAGCTTTTATCTGTGAAGATGTACGAACTAAAAAATAATAATAATTTACACTCGATGGTAATAACACGTCGTAAACTGCAGAGTTGATTCAAACTGCACCACTTAAAAAACAAAGCTTGCGAAGTTAGTAACTCTTTACAGGAAATTATGGCTGAATATTAAAAATTACAACATGGCGGAATATAAACCAATTTTATAAATCCGTATACTTGAAAGCGATATAGGCAGTCTTTTCTTCACGATGCGTGCAGATATATGTGCTTTGACAAGTGAACCCCGTTATTATAACGCATTTAATAAATGATAAAGTTTCGCTACATTAACATGTAATATTTTTATCTTATGTAATATGCTCATTCACTTATTTACACCGTAGAGAACAAGATGTTTGTTTTACAAATATCATGTGAGCTTAACTGTTCTCAGATAGCCTTTACAAGAACACACTTAATCTAAGCGGATCTTAGTTTGAATGGCTGTCACACGCATATTTTTGTTCTAATGGAATAAATCAAGGAATTTATGTGAGGAATTGGGGTATCAAGCACAAACTCATGTTGCAAAAGAGTACAGAAAGTTGACGTTGCTTCAGATTTTACAATTGATGCTTCCTTCCCGTTTTTCCTATCTAATAATATGAAATAAGTAAATTTTTTATTAACTTAAAAAAAAAAACTAATTCTTTCACACGTTACGGCATGATTTTTCTCTTTACCCGAAACATGTACGTTAAATATAAATCCTAAGAATCTGTTTTTGTTCCGAAAATCTGAATAAATACGGGGAGTCTAAAAAATTCTTAAGGAGTTACACACAAAAATGGATTATATTAGTTACAGTTGGTGTTATTAATTAAGATGCTCAATGATCCATCTTAAACACTTTCTCTATCATTAACAATAAAATTTGTTGTTAATCTCCAACTTCAAAGGGGTGTGTCAGCCTTGGGAAGCACTTTAGACCATAAGTAGTAGAGAAGTTTTCAACTTATTCTGTCGTGATGAACCTGCAGCCGAAGTTTGTCTGACGAATTCAGACACATCCCTGCGTAGATATTTGTAAAATTTCCCTCGTGAACGAACCTTCCCGTTCTTGTACCCAGGGGACTTCTGCCACGTCTAATTGAATTTTCTCCCTGTGCTGCAGCGCCCAGAGGATGTCCCGGGCAGAGGAGGCACACACAGTAAGTATATCGAGTTTCACTAAGACGGCCTCCCACCGAGTATCGATCACCTGGAGGGAGGGGCGAGGGGGGCTGGTTCCCTCCCCTCTTCCTCGTCGGAATCCCGCTTGTCCCGCCCTGGCAAAAGGGGGAGGGGATGTTTCCGCTCAGCCCCCCTGGCTTGGGGGGACAAAAACGCCGATTCTCATAACGAGGGGTGGAAATCTCGTCTTCTTTCCGGAGGGGAGCGGCACCCTCGCCGGCGGAAACGGCCTCTTTTGCCGCCAGCTGAATCACGACCACTGAGAACTTGCTGGCGAAGATACTTTAAAAGTGCAAGGTATAAGCTATAACGTGTCACATCCAGAGCAGTGCAGTTTATTAACTACCACTTTGAGTCGAAGGAAAAATGTGGTTAATCTTACCATAAGTTGCGGACAACCGACACCAAAAAAAAAGAAAAACAATTGGGAAACCGTGTCCAGAGCTCCAGAAAATATTTTGCGTAGAAAAAAAAAGGTTGCAATCTGTGACTGCTGTTTGATCATCAACAGAATACCATTTATATTTTTACATGACTGTCCAAGATTCATTTCCTTGTTTTGTTTCTGATACAGCATATATATGTCTTATTCGACAGCGGGAATGATTGAAAGAGACCACATTAGGTATGAAAATTCTAGTACAGTGTGTTTAAAGTCAAGTAGAGTATTTTTGAAGCAGTACTATTTTGACCCTGAGCACAGATTTGGTTCGTATTGGGGTGAAAACTTTCTATATATATTCGTTACTGGTAATGCTAAAAGAAGTAGTAAACCTAGGTACCCGGGTTAACTTAAGATTGTCCAAGTTTGTTGGGTAAAGTCCGAATAATCACTGAATTAAATGTGAATTTGGCATTCACCCGAGAACACCTAGGTTTACCCAACGCTGCTGGGTAATGTTAGGTGATGCGCGGACGCCGACCCCCCCCCCCCCCCCCCCCCCGCGGCTCTTGGTGACAGAATGGCGGGCGAACATGGAGCATGTACGGCGTTCCGTGACCGTTTTTATGAAAGGTTTCAAGAGTTATTGACTGTGAAGGGATCGAATTGCTTTTATTTTAACAACGAACAGTATTTGCAATCAACATTAACTAACATGAAACTATCTAGGAAATGTTCTCAAGGAACTATTTTTTTTTGTTTGTCATGATAAACTGATATATATTTAAAGAGTATTACCAAATAAAAAAGCTTACGGCAACTTGCAAACTAACATTCGCTTTCAGGAGGTCAAGGCTATAAAAGGTGTAATTATAAAATAATATGCTACAAAGAAGTGTCAATGCACGGCTGCAGGGAAATTGTGCAATTCGAAGTGTCACAGCAGTTTGTGTTACTCAAATATATAACAATTTATTTGTTGTTAATAACAATATAAGTACTATTTTGTGGAAGTGCAATTTTGTGAAGTATTGTCTTAACTATAATTTCGATTACATTTCATTGTGAATTTTCTGATTCAAAATACTTTAAATAGGTTTGTTTAGTTAAGGTATAAATGTGTTGTCGGTAGTTAAATTTATTAAATTAAACTTAAGTTATCAATAATTTGGTTTTTCTAACATTACACAGTCAGTGTATGGTACAGAGGTGAACGCCGAATTCAAATTTTTTTAATGATTATCAAACAAACTAGAATAATGTTAAGTTAACCCGGGTAAACCTAGGTTTACGTCTTCTTCTAGCATTACTCTTAACTAGAGACCTGCAAAATTCGCGATAGACTGCACATACCCCTGTACACTCGGGCAAATAACGCAAGTTCATTGGCTGCCGACTTGTAAGTCGTCTCAGCTGGTTTGTCTGTGATTCGATCCTTCTTTGGTTGAGGGTTTATAACTGGTTGAGATTCGTCCAGATGAACAGTAAGCCATAAGCAAAATTATCTAAGAGGTATATGTGTTTGAATTCTTGCCTATCACCGAATGAATCCGCGAATTTTGCAGGACTCTACTCTTAACATATGTTTATATATATATATATACACACACACACACACACACACATAGTCATCTAATTTTGCAACCTCCTGCTTCATGTTTAGTTCATTGTATTGAGGCGTGTATCGATAGAAGTAAGTAGTAATATTTTCAGAAACACTGATGTGTAACAACTGTGTTTCGTTCGAAAGCAGCCGCTAAGCCTCAGGAGAAGAGCGAGTGCGCTGGTTTCCCCAGGGACCTTGGAGGCTGGGCTTCGCTCGTGCTTCACTTCCTGTTCCTGTCTGGACGCGCACGCGCTGTTAGTTCCAGCTTGCAACGAGGGAAGGCCTCCGACGCTAAGACGAATGAGTTTAAACACTTCCTGAAGGTCTTGAACAGTCGGGGCGAAACTCAGGCAAGCTGGAGAGGCAAGGGAAAATCCCTAAACACAAACCACTAAAATTTGCCCTAAGAATAAATAACAGGGGCTCGAATAAATGATATCACTGTTACTGATAATCAACTTTTTTTTTTTCATCCTGCATATTATAGTATTGTTGAATCAGAGGAAACGAATCTACAGATAGTGACTTGATAGCCGTAAAACTTTCAAGTTAGCATAAATTACTGGCAAAAATCTATTATTATTCTCTATCTTAATGATTCAGTTTTTACACGCTTGTATTAGCTTCACCTGTATGTTTGTTTGTATTTTTGTTTGTATGTTTGTAACCGACTCCTTTGGGTGCGATTTTGACCCACTTTAAAAAGCCAGATTTCATTCAAACTTTGCAGATTTATCGAGGACCGATGACAATACACATATTTGATAAGATTATTCCATTATTAAATTTGTAAAATAAGATTTTTGTCAATTTATATAATTTCACAAGAAAAGAGTTCGCACATGACCGAAATAGTTTTCTTTACAATGTGCGAACTCTTTTCTTTCAGTTTGTCTTTGGCGCGATATAAACAAAGCCTACTAAATATTGTGACATTTAATTAAATGAAAAGTGAGAGTGGGTTATGATTATTGTGAACAATATACTTTCTTGAAGAGAATATTATCTATATTTGTAAAAATATGAAAAAAAAAAAAACCTGAAGTAAGGGCTTTAAATGTTGATTCTTTCGTTAAATAGAGAAAAACAATTATGTCTTTGTTTCATTTTACCAATTAACCAAGAGTGAAACATTATTATAAAACAACATTTTATGCAAATATTTCTTGAAACATGGAAAAATTGAACTTTGATTTTGCTGTGAAACCAACAGCAGATGGGAAATCAAACACCATATGCATAACCTCAATAGCTACACCTGATGAGCAAATTTTTGAAATTCCACTCGAACACCAACCTGCAAATCTCCACCAAGCAGTTACAAATACTCCAAACTATGCCAATGTCAGTAACTCTTTAAATAAAAGACATCAAACACGGAAAATATGGATAAGTTTGACCGATGATATATCAAAAACATATTTGGATAGAGAGCAAAACTTACAGTTTAAGAATTTTTACCTGGAAGAAATTGAGGAAATAATTTTTAAAATAAGCTTAAAACAATAATGAATGAAAAATACTAGTATTATTGTGAAAAAAATCGTGGGGCGCTTTGTATCATATTTATCGTACATCGAGCGCCCTATGGTAGAGCAGCCGACATGTCATCGGAAGGCTCTGGGTTAGAATCCCAGTCCGGTCTATCCGTATTTTTCTCACATATTGTATACATTGAGCAGGTCCTTTCCTCATCCTTTCTCAATCCTTATCCTTCCCAAAATTTCTGTTACGTAAATGTGGAACGCTTCACGTAATAATTAATCCGTAACTCCCATACTTTCCTGCTTCACAGCATTTATTTCGTACAGTATGCAAGACTGTTCGATATCACTTGTTCGTCAATAACCTTATACCATTAAGTCACACTGTATATATTGCAAACGTTAAAATTTTTTAATGGCTTCTAAAATCGAGATTTGACTATCAATACAGCTGTACACATTAATAATTTGTAAAATAAATACAGTTACTTATAGTTATCACGGAATTAATAGTAGATTAGAACAAATAACAGTTTAAAAAAATTAAAAAAAAACATGCTTTTATAAATAAACAAAACTAAAAAGTAAAAAATAAATAACAGTTTAAAAAACTAAAAAACACGCTTTTATAGAAAATCCAACTAAAAAATAGAAAATAAATTTTAATAAATTTAATTTAAAAATAGTGTAAAATAAAAAAATGTATTTTATTTAAAAAAAATGTGTGGGGTGCTTTTTAAGATATTATCAAAATGATAATCCTTCTACTCATATCTGTCAGTAAAATAATTATAACTATTGACACCATGCACCCCACGGTTTTTTTTAAATAAAATACATTTTTTATTTTACACTATTTTTAAATTAAATTTATTAAAATTTATTTTCTTTTTTTTTTAGTTGGATTTTCTATAAAAGCGTGTTTTTTAGTTTTTTAAACTGTTATTTATTTCCAATTAATATGGAAATATATTAATTGCACACCCATTCTAGGTAGAGGACTTAAAAAACATATTATTGTATTGGTAATTGAATTTCTAATTAATTTTATTAATGTTCCAATGATTTAGGTATAAAAGGTATGCATAGTTCGGAATGGGGCAATGCCAGTTACCAAAATGGAGATCCTTGAAAGTGAGATCTACAACGGTTTACGTTGTTATTATAAAGACCGGGATATTTTCCCGTTTAGGGTCATCGATCAGGAATCACGCAAGACCTTATGTTCCCAGGGTATTTTATCGTACAATGTGCGTGTGAGCTGAGACACAGAACTCTCCGACGTATGGGCGGTTGAAACCAGAGGCAGGTGTACATAAATAATAAAATGAAATAAAATTATGGGGCTTATACAATAAAAATATAAAGTGGTGATATTATACGCTACAATAAACATGTTATAGCCTCTATCGCTTCGCTTTCGCTAATGTTCAATTTAATAATAATGTGGTTAAGTTTGAAGATACTGTGTTTTTCATTGAAAATGTTGAAGACTGATTCAGTTATATTAAGTATTTTTATAAACATTTTTAGATTTGTTGGGAAAAATATTAACTTTTAAAATGAATAATAAATAAATAAAATAGTTTATTACACCTGTGAAAAGTTTTTTTTTGTTTTGTTTTATTGGTAAGTCCATTCTCAAAACAAAATCCTGACTGATCTGCTGCTGGAAAGAGTAAAAAGTATTGCCTAGTCCATAGGCCACCGAACCCGAGAATTTTCACATCGTGTTAATGTGACGAGAAACGGGTTTATCAGTTTTTTTTTTTTGCAACGTGGAAGCATGCTCTGCACAAAAAAAAAAACACGTAAAAGGTAGCTTTGGAATATCGCGTTTTCCTTTTAAAGAAGCTATGGCTGATTCTATTAAATAAAAAAAAAAGAACTAGGTTATTTACGAGCTGACAAGTGCCACCGCTCGAAGCTGTTATGCATATTCGCGCGAAGCAGACCTCGGCCACGCGGAGCTCGGTACAAGAAAACAGTTTTAGCTCCGGAATCCCCCCCCCACCCCCCGAGGAAGAGAGGCCCGCGGCGGGAATGTCGAGGAGAGGACGCGGAGGCTGGGTCGTCCTTAACCCTGACGTGACGTAACTGATCACGGGCGTGAACTTGGCCTCCTTTTCCCTCCGTCTCTTTCCCTCTCCGCTCTCCCCTAGGCCAGGGGGCGTGTCCCCGCGCCGAGAGCGAAAGTGACTGGGTCTCCGCAGACGTTCGCCGGCGCGGCCTCTGTACCAGGCGCTGTGCAGTCGACGGACACACGCGTGACGTCCATACTGGCGGCACGCACAAATACAAAAAAAAATTACAAAAAATTAATATAGAAACAGACAGAAACATAAAAGGGAAGTATGTATTATGGTAAACATAGGAAAGTTATAAAATATTAATACTATAGGAAAGAATTAAAATTTAGATCCAGCAGGGGGCAGGGGGACAATCCCCGAGGCCTTGGTATAGTTTTGAATTTTTTTTTTTTTTTTTTTTTTACGTGAAACGTCTTTAAAATCACACCGAAACATGCGTGTGCAAGAACAGAGATTTTGTACCGTAAAGAAAAATGTCTGTATCGCCATGCCTTAATAATTTCCTAACTATTGATCTCAGAGACGTAATTTAACGCATATAGTCAGCTCGCCGATGCGAACTTGAGTTTGCGTCGCGGGCGGGAGGTTGGGCGAGGAAGGGCAAACCACGCAGATTGGTCACAACCGGCGCTCTCGGGTTTTTTCTACTCAGCGCAACTCACTACTTAAGATGTGGTAGCTGCGGTGATTAATGTGTTTGTTTGTAGAGTTTATTTAGATCGATCGTTTTAAGCAAAAAATAATAATTACAATATGTCACCCTCAGCCCGTGCAAGAGCCAGCCGGGAACATAACTGACGCCTGTCGTCGGGCAGAGGAGGTCGTGGGCCACGCACAGACGCCCCAGCGAGTGAGACTGTCTCTGGAGCGACGCCGACTCCACCGCTGTGGTGCTGCACCAGTGGACATAGCACCATTCAGTGTCTGTTTGGTATTACAAGTTTCAACACGCAGCCAATGTCTCGTTTTCATTTTAAATCCACCACACCAAGAGCGACTCGCTGACATACACGCTTCACGTTAAACCAACGGTCGTGTGGCCCCGACATATCCGCACCCAATTTTCTGACTAATTCGTACCTGATTCCCTCTTTTTCCGCATCCTCTTCCTTTCAGAAATTACTCTGGTGTCGCCACAAATAACAGTAAAACCCATACTTTGAAAAGTCTGACCCTTACAATCGAAGTCAGATTAATAATAATAATAATAATAAATAGTGACTGTACTATTGTAGTATTGGCAATCATATTGTAATGCATTATGTACTTTTACCAATTTTTAGCTTTATCAAAGATAATAACCAGGGACAGGCATTTTCTGCGAAATAAATCTGAACGCCCATCAGAACTGCAATAAGATACACCTGCACCAGCGGTTTCTTCCTTGTGATTGGCGGCCGTCTGTGAGATATATCTTTGCCTTATTTGCATCCGCGCTGAATTACTGTGATTGGTGTTGTAACAATCGACATATACCTGAAAGAAACTCACCCAATCACGATTCTTCAGGGTTTTAACTCTCAGCTAATCTCGGAATTTTTTCGCGAAATATCCATCCCCCTAAAAATAACTCATGGTTGCTTGACATTTCCTGGATCTAAATTTTTATTCTTTCATATAGTATTAATATGTTATAATTTACATATGTTTATCGTAATACATACTTCCCTTTTATGTTTCTGACTGTCTCTATATTAATTTTTGTAATTTTTTTTTGTATTTGTGTCAGTCCGTTTTAGACAATGTCTGTTTGCATGCACTAAAAGGTCGCTAGATAACATTAAGTAAATTGTCTCTATTTGAAGGCGGCAGACCTGTAGGCTCAGTTCCCAAGGCTTCTGGCTGGCGAGCCGAGGGTTTCGGGTTCGATCCCCGCCTCCGTGCCGCGGAAGACAGTGTCAAGCCATCGCAGGATCACCCCGGGAGTGTCGTGGCTTCCACGGCACGCGGGTTATCCAGGGTCACTGCGCTTAGAGACGAGCATCAGGACTAATCGTTACAGCCGCGGTTATTCTGCAAACTCACTGGGTAGCAAAGTCGACTTGAAACACACATGCATCTGCCCCGCGTTGACGATTGCAGTTCTGTTTTCTTGGACGCTTCTGTGAAGACCTAGAGCCAGTTACCAACAAGAAGGAGAAGAGGGTACTGACACTCGTGAAACCTGCCAACAGTTCTGACTTTGTCATCGACCAACGAGTAGGTACCGGGGAAAGTCGAGGTTTAAATGACCTCTAGGCTAGACTCCACGGTCCTCTACATTCTCGAGCAAATATCCTCTTCTCATTGGCTGCTGGCTCGAGAGTTGTCTAGGCAGGGTTGCCTGTGATTCGACACTTCTTTGGCTGAGAGACCCTCACTGACCCAGACTCCTCCAGACAAACCGTGTGCCAATAGCATAACATAAAAAAATGTGTAAGTATTTGAATTTTAACCTATCGCGACATCAATACTATGAGTAGTGTCATTTCCTTTTCGCGAAAGGACTACCGGACCAGCCGTGTTTTAAATCTTTGCAGCATTGTCTGTGTCTCGTGGTTGGCTGGGTTTACTCCAGGCACACGTCCACTGTCAGCACACCAAGCATAGCTAATCAACGCGTAAGCAAAGGCGTCCTGAATCACCCCGCCAAATAGGGCAATGACTTCTCGTGCAGACGGCCGCCATTGCAAGGGAACAATCGCTGGTACAAGCATACGTTATTGCGTTCTATTGAGTGATCAGATCATTTCGAAAAAAATACAGGCTCCTACCATGAGCTTTCCATAAAGTATCCATTGTATGAAGGCAAGTGTGGTCTAGCCTGGATTTAGAAGAGTCTGTTATATATAAGGGTCTGTACTCAAGATTAGAATCTGGAAAAAGTCGCGGATTCATTTCGCGACGGGGTAGAATTAATTGAAATACTGATACCATCGTGCTGATTCTACTGTTGGCTCACAGTTTGTGCGGAGTTCTGTGGACCAATGAGAAATACTCAACCCGATAAGTGTCGAATCAGAGGCTAACCTGTGAAGACATCGCAAAAGTCAACAGCCAATGAACGAGTGACATTTGCTCGAATGTGGGCAAGACAGTGGACTCTATCCCGGAGGTAATTGAACCCGTGAGCTTCTCCGTATCCCTACTCATGATAATGTGTAGAGACCCGTAAAATTTCGCGGATTAGTCTGGTCTCAGGGTAGAATTCAAAGTCATAGATTTGCTGAACCCATGTTTTCTTTCCCATTGGTTGAATTCTTAGCGAGAAAATTTTTATCTTTGTTAATTCATACTACCTGATTTGCTTACTTCTATCCTGGTTGGGCATCGTTGGCTCACGGTCGAAGAGGGGCGTGTCCATATAACTGCGGTCAAATCATGAACACAGTGCAACAGTGCGA
Organism: Bacillus rossius redtenbacheri; assembly: GCF_032445375.1. Classification (NCBI taxonomy): domain Eukaryota; kingdom Metazoa; phylum Arthropoda; class Insecta; order Phasmatodea; family Bacillidae; genus Bacillus; species Bacillus rossius. Next base: position 34,748,412 of record NC_086332.1, read on the forward strand.
AGGTCTGCATTATAACTTGCGGCTAAATTAATGCGCGGAATTTCCGTATCTCTAATAATGTGTTTACGCAAGGTAGGTATGCCTCTGATGCTCCAGGAAGCCACCTGCACCTCTAAGGCCGGTATTCCAAGACACAAAAATAAGGGTTCAAGTGTTGAATATGCTACACCTCTTCCTAACCACATTCCTAGTGCATGATAGCACATGGACAGTTTCTTTTTTTTAGGCAACGGTGTTTGGTGTCCTATCCGTCACCATTCTGTTGCCCAATCACGCGCATGCGCAAAGCTCACTTTTTCGTTGGACCCACATCTCGCCATTAACTCGTATATAGTCATTTTTGCGATCATCGGGGGACGTACCAAGCGTGTTGGTGTGCCAAATGAAACTTTATGATAGCGAAACTATCCTGGAATAAATTTTGCACACTTTCATGATCATAAAAAAACAAATAATCACAACTTTAAAAGAACTTGAGAAAATTAAAATAACACCATTTAATTTCGCGCGCTAGTGCTGCTATCTGTAGCAATTTTTGGCGTGTAAAATGTATCATTGGTTACCAAATGTCGGCTAGAATGCATTTAAATCAGTTTCTAGCCTCCTGCAGGGCACAGTTTATTAAAACTGTTGCTTTTTCGTTACCTTACAGGGATTGGGTTTTGGACACGTTCTGGAACACGGTCTTCGAGTCGAGTTACGGTTGTATACCAACAAGCAGAGGAGCAACAACTAAATTTCCAAAAGGAGGGGGGAGGGGGGCAATATACCTTTTTATAAAGAATCATCGATCCCCTTATTGAGGCGGGGGGTCCGGGGGTCATCCCCCGGGAAAATTTGTATTTCAAGGTGGAAAAGGGTGCTATTTAAGCAGTTTTATTATCTAAAAATTGATTACACAGCACTTTCTTTGCCCCCGTTTGCCCCCACTTTAAGGTTTCAGAGGGGGGGGGGGGGGGCAAAATACCCTTGCCCCCCCTGTTGTTGCGCCCCTGCCAACAAGGCAGTGCTTATTCGCTGCCTCGCCCGAATGTCTCGGAATATCAGCCCAAGATCAAACAAAGAGCAGACACAATGTCCGCTGCGCACCTGTCTCTCGTACGGCGGCCCTCAGCCTCGAAGCGCCGATCCTTGCCCGCGCCAGGCGAGTCGCTATCGTGGGCTCCTCCCGGTCGACTGGAGGCGCCCCCACCGCGCGAGACGCCTCCGTCGCCGGGCGGACCGGCGTCTGCGCGCCGCGGTCCACGAGGGATGCTGGGGCGCCGCGCCGGGGAGGGAATCAATGACGTCTGCCCCCCTCGCCAGGGGAGTGGGGGGAGGGGCGGGAGGCGGCCGCACGCACGACAGCGGAGGGTGTGGGGTCTGTAGTACTATGGAGTTCGATCACCCGACGACGCCCCGGGTTAAAGGGGACGTATCGAGCGGAGTGTCTCGTTCCTTGTCGCGCGCTGGGTCCTGGTTCATTGCACGCCCAACATTACTACGTACATCCCCAACGCCCCTGACGACTTTAAAAACAATAGTTAATCTTCTCAAGAATAAACTTCCGCCTTTGCCAATACTGCAAATATTTTAAAAAACATGTATTTTTGTGAAAGGTAATTATTCTTTCTCGTTTGGACTTTAAATGACTTGAGCCTAGTTAGGGATGTGTTTGTGTTAGTAAGGCGAAATGGTAAGACCGACGCTCGTATCACCTCTAAGCGCGATGTTTCTCTTCGTGCATTGGACAACTATGAGATTCGAGTGGTTGCCAAAACATTACTTGGTGTAGAAGTAACATAACCAATCAGCAGATGTAATTTGCACGAGTGCATAGAGGTTCATGGAGTCTATCCTTTAGGTCCTAAAGTTTAGGGATTTGAAATCACGAATTTTACAGGTCTCTAGTAATCATGCGTTGAAAGTAGACTTTTACTAGTGTCTGTCCATGACTTCAATGGAATCTAAGAATTAACCAATGGGTTTATGATAGTTAAAAATAAGATGAATAATTCTATTGGAAATGTCTATACACATTTTAATGCTAACACCGTATACAACCCTAGAGTTGAGAGTACAGAGTTGCGAAAGTATGCGAAAGTAGGCAAAAGTATGCAAAAATATGAGAAAGTATGTTAAATCATACGCTGTTCCTGTCATCAGTAACCCCGCGCCAATGAGCAATCACTCACCGGCTATCTCTGTCTCTCGCTTTCTCTCTTCCCCCTCCACGGCAGCGTTAGAAAGTAACGAAAACTTTAAACGCGAGAACCTCGTATAAGAAGTACTGTAACTATAGCAAATTCAATTACTTCTAAAAAAAAATAATTTGTTGTACTGTCGTCCATACCGTCTTTCCGATACATAGACTATTTCCATTAAACTTCTGCCTTTGACAAAAAAAACTATGGTATCTAGTTATTTTTAACGTTTTTTAAATTATATTTTTGTCTTGTTTGGACTTGGGGTGGCTTGGATACCTACTGAAAGATCATAAATGACTATGAAGCTGCTGACGGGCGCCAGCCATCACTGTGGTAGTGTGACGCCCCAGAGCGCCTGGTCGCCCAGGATCCAGTGTTGGAATATCTAGGCGCGGCGTACCTCGAATTCGCCATTGTTTGCTAAACTGTGTGTCGCGTCACTAAATTAGGGGAAAAAAAAAATAAACACATGCACCATTAACAATGAAACATTGCCAAGCCATGCGGTGACGAACATGCCTCGCCCAACTCCAGCGTGCCACTAAATGGAATCACGTACTTTGGATGCGGAAAAGCACGTCGGTTGGTTTCAAGAGGCGATGGTCCTGTTAAAAAAATGTACGTATTTAGAATGATCGAAAGAAATAAGGCCTAACGTTTCGTCGACATTGGGGTCATCACTGAAGGGTGACTCGATGAGAATGGAACATTGGCGGAATGAATGGTTGGGGACACTGAAGAACCTCGAGAAAACCACCAGCTCATGGTAACGTCCGCCACTTTCCCAACCGGGACCATATCGATAGGAGGTGAGTGATCTGGTGATTCAATTTTTCAAACTTGTACTTAAGTGGTAGTTATCATCAAAGTAAAGCCTCTGTGTGTACACTTTTGTTATTTAATTTATTTAACTTGGTAAAATGCCCACCAACAGTTTGGGAACTTTTTAGGTGGGCACGGCATACAAACAGGTTCAGAGGACACTCATTGTAGTCCCTACAGCCATGCAAGTGCCAAGCCCATGTAGGCATCACCTGCAAGGAGAGAACTCAAACAGGTAGACACTACCATCAGATAACCAACTGACACTAGCAGGCACTGTAGGCCTATACCTGCAGGGACTACAGCACACAAGCCAAACACAAAGAACAATACAATTCAAAACAACAGTCAAGTAGATACATATATGAAAATATATGAAATCCATCAAAACAAAAAAAAAAAATAAACAAGATTAGAAACAATTATTTTTGAAAGACGCTTTGGTTAATATATAAAACAAAATGGAGGTAAAAATAATAAAAAAGAAAAAATACATCAAAATTAACATAGTTAACAAAGTTTGATTGAAATGTTGCATTTATGTAAATTAGCATACAAGTTTTTCATGCATATTTTGTATCACACTATTTTGTATCAACAAACGGTTGTTACTAACTACTTACCTGGTAATGTAAAATAAAATTCGATAAAGCATCACATGAAATATTTTTTGTATATTGTAGTGTTAACTTTTGAAAGTTTCACTTCATGTACACCTAAAATTGTAATGGCACAAAACGAGGTTTTAAACGTAACCGTTTTACTAATAATAGTGGATAAAACTAAAGTGTATTCTCCTAAAATAGTAATTAAATAAATTTTAACCAACTAATGCTTGGTTGGAATTGGCACACAAAGTTTACAAAAGCTCGACAAGGGCGCATTGAAATAAAATGAAAAATTATCTTAAACATATCAAAACTAAATTAAATGATTAACGTTTTCTTGATAATATTACGTGAGCAACTAACCTTACATCAGTGACCAAGTATAATTCACCAATAGCAAATATGAACAAATACGTTTTGGTTTTAAATGAAGCTAAGTTAGTTACTAAGGATTCTAACCATTGCTTAATTCTTTTAGCTCAAGAGAAACAAACTAAATCGGATAATACTTCAAAATGTCATATTAAAAATAATGACTTACAATGAAATTAAGTTCACTACCAAATATATGTAAAGTACTCGGACTTGAACTCAGTGCTTTAAGAGCTAGACGTCTGGGATTAAAATAACCAAAGTTCATAATGAAATCAAACTTAACAAGTGAGTAAATTAAATACTTAAGAACTCTAAAATAATAAAGTTAAATCGTTGAATATTTATATGCAACGGTTTGAATCAAAGTATTTGTATTTAAACGAAATTTAACAAAATTACAATAGCTGGAATATAGTTCTTTAGAATAAATTTTGGTTTTAACTCCGGAAAGTGATATAAAACATTCTCTTTTTTTTTAAAAGACAGTAAATTTAAGGAAAAATTATAGTGTCGCTACAGTCTTACTTGATGTTTCCTTGCCTACAGGATCATGTTAAACTTCTCTCCACATGACGGTAATCCACGTCATGAGTTGTGGTAATCTGCTTGATCCTGGATTCAATCATAGGACGAGGTAGTGGTCCAACGTTGAATTCAGCTGGACTTTTCTGTGGACACGACACATACGACAGACGTTCCTCCTTCCTTCCTTTCTTCCTTCATCCCTTTCTTCCTTCCTTCCTCCCTCCCTTCCTTTCTTCTTTCCTTCCTTCCTTCTAGGTCCTGCGCTTGCTCGGAACTGGTGAATCCACTGTCTTGAAATCGCCGCCTCTTCAGAACCGTAACCGGCTTGCCGCCAAACTGACAGTAGATGTGTTGTACTATTCGGTCGTAATTGGCAATCTCCAACATTGACGAATATTTGGGTTATCTTGTAGAACTTTTCTATCGACGATTTAATTTCATCTGAAAATGACTTAAAAATCAGTCAAATATAATACTAATCTTCATTACTGTTGACCTTAAGACACAATTTTTTAATGAATCAATCACACATCCTATAAACTATTCACAATATCAGAAAAGCTTCTTGCTTTTATTATGGTTCAATACATGCTGTTCTTTTTATAGAACGTTTTCTTGTTTATTCCTCTCGACAACCAAACTTCAGTTGTCACATCAAACATAAGAGAATCATAATTTATGCTTTGCTTCAAAATGTTTTCCTTTAAATAAACACGTCGTTATAAATTACTTTCTATCATTTCCTTAAAATCACAGATTTAAAAATTGTATTCAACTAGTGAAAACAAACAAAACCAAACTTTGAAAATAAACAAACATATACCACACAACATTTCATAATTCTTAGAGAAAAAACGCAGTACTATGTAAATATTTATAATTTTTTGGAATTGCTGGACAAGAATATAGGACTTGCGTGTTTTCAGAAATACGTATTACGAAATACATATTATTCGCTAATTGCAAAACCCAGAAATACTTTCATAATTAATATGAGATTTTTTTTATGTGGAATGTGTCATGACAATCTCAGTATTGGTTCTCTATGGTTAATTTTATGCACACCATGAAAGTCGCCAACGTATTTAAATTTTCCTCTTGAATATCTAACTTTCGAGTTCACTGCTCCCAGGGGCAAACAGCTTCAAGGTACACAGAATTCGATGACATGTCCTTGTACCTTGGATAACGCCGTGACCCTAAGTAGCGTCGCGGTGGGTTGAGACAGTGACGCTTGCAAGGCTATAGCGACTTGGTGATGGAAAGCCATTGCCTTCCCCATTATGCTGGAATCAAAAAATCGGGACGGTACGACAGCAGAATATCGAGGTACTCTAACATGTGGTTCACACCCACGTGATGAACAAAAATAGATTATATATATAAATATATATATACTTCTTGCCATCGCGAATCATACGAAAATTTCCATTAACGCTTGCAGTTTTTTAATAAATTTAAATCGACAAGAATCGTGTTTTATTAGAACTTAACATTCAATTGGAAAAATCTCCGTGCGTGAACACATTTCAGATGTTTCACAAACCAATCTAGTAAACAAAACCCTAATGCCGGTATTCCAGGAAACGAAAATAAGAGTATGAGGTATTGAATAAGCTACACCTTTAGCACCCTAACCGTATTCCTGGTGCACGACAGGACACGGCCAGTCCCTTGTTTTTAGAAACTGATTTTGGTGACCTATTAGTTGCCGATCTGTTACCCAAATTCTGCGCACGCGCAGAGCTCACTTTTTCATTGATTTTGTCCATATGGCGGACCCGCGTATGGCACCATTAACTTGTGTATAGTCACTTCTGTAATCACCGGGGGACGTACCAAACATGTCGGTGTGCAAAATGAAACTTTATGTCAGCGAAACTAGCCTGGAATACATTCTGTACAATTCATAACAAGAAATAACCTCAACTAAAAAAATACTTGGAGAAAATTAGAAGGGTACTTATATTTTTGTGCGCTGGTTCTGATATCGCATCGATGGTTGCGAAACGTCCGCTAAGATGCGTTGAAACCAAATTATAACCTCGCGCAGGGTACCGTTTATTAAAACGGTTGTCGATTCATTTCCTCACTGCATTCTGGAATGCAGCCCGCGAGTGAAGTTACGGTTGTGTCCCAACAAGGCAAGCTTATTCGCTACCTCACCTGAACGTCTTGGAATACCAGCCTAAATTCTTAAAACAATAATAGCATTACCAACGCACCAGCTTAACCATCTTTCAAAAACAAAACTTTGGTGTTCATTACAGCTAAGTCCCCCACGCAGTGGAAATAGAAAATACTAGCTGCAGTACCCGGCGTTTCCCGGGCTGAACATAGGATGATATATTGTCCGCGAGTAAAAACAAAATGGATAGAACTATACGTCAGTGTGGTAGACATAGAGAAATTACACATAATTGTTGTTTGTATGTCAATGACAATGACACCCCTGGCGATCGGTTAAATGGTTTAGAAGTTGATGCGCTGCAGCGCCATCTAGGTGAAGAGTTATAACAAAATGGATACCGCAAAAATATTTTCCGCGTTCAAATATTTATGTATACCAATTTTCATGGTTATCGGTTAAAACGATTTAGAAGATACTGCGCTCCAGCGCCATCTAGCGGTGAGTTACAAAAAAAATGAATAGCCTAGAAACCTTCTATATTAAAAAAAAACACTTCGATGTGCAAACCTTTCATGACGATCGGTGAAACGGTGTCAGAGGTAATCGACTTCATACATACATACATACATACATACATACATACATACATACATACATACATACATACATACATACATACATACATACATACATACATACATACATACCAGGGGCGCAACAACTAAATTTCCAAAAGGGGGGGGGGGGGCAATATACCTATTTATAAAGAATCATCGATCCCCCATTGTAGCAGGGGGTTGGGGGGGGGGGGTCCTCCCCCGGGAAAATTTGTATTTCAAGGTGGAAAATGGTGCTATTTAAGCAGTTTTATTATCTAAAAATTGATTACACAGCACTTTCTTTGCCCCCGTTTGCCCCCACTTCAAGGTTTCAGAGGGGGGGGGGCAAAATACCCTTGCCCCCCCCCCCCTGTTGTTGCGCCCCTGATTACATACCACGTGAGCCATTTATTATGCGCTGGCGTCACGGATTGTTCGAACGTGATTAGTGCTTCGCGCTACTGGGACTCCAGCATCACGCAGACGAAGGCATGAACCCTGGGCGACGGCGGGAACCGAAGCCGACACCCGGGGCGCGCCGACCAGCAGTCCGGACGCTCTCCTTCGAGGCGTCGCTGACGGGAAGCCTACGATTCACTCGTCCTGCTGGACATACCCGAATACTCACATTGGCAAGCCTTCTTTTCACAGACACGAGAGCCAAACCCGAAGTTCCCCGAAGTTTTATGCTCGCTTTTTTTTCCCGTTCTATTTCATTGTATTAACCGGTGTGGCATTAAATTTTGCTGTCGATTAGGATAGGTTAGCTACATTATAAATACTTTAAAACATTGTGGATGGTTGGTTATATTTGGTAAGTATACATAGTTGCATTAAAAATACTGTAAAATCATTTTATGGTTGCTTAGCAAATAACTTTTTAATATGTAGCTATCCAGGGATAGGAAAGCGTTTACATGATTTCACAGTATCTTTAATGTAGCTATCCTAACCAAATCAACCGTCCACAATGTTTTAAAGTATTTATAATGTAGCTAACCTAACCTAATTGACCATTAGTTATCATGAGAAGTATATTTATTTACAATGAACAAAAAAAAAAAACCGAAGATGCACGATCGTACGTTTGGCTCTCTCGTCTGTTGAAAGAAGGCTTGCCAACGTGAGTATTCGGGTATGTCCAGAAGGACGAGTGAATCGTAGGCTTCCCGTCGCTGACGGCACCGCTCACGTGACGCACGGCGAACGTGTTCCCCGCGGACAGCACGTTATCGATGCGATGCATTAGACGCCGGCAGAAAACTGCGATTCCCACAGTCGACTTGGACGGTCATCGACGTGAACTGGATGTCGTCGCCGTGCGACGGAGGACTCGGGACGGGCGAGGAACACGATAACTCAATCCAACCTGTCCCGGAGCAGGTTTACGGCTCTCGCTGCGCCACCGGGCCGGGTTCATGAGCCACGCAAGGGACGCAACGACGCAACACACGAAAACAACAACGCAAGAAAATACACATTCGTTTATAAAGCACGAAACTCGCAAGACTTCACCGAAAAACCTGACAACCAATTTATTCCTTGGGCTTCTTTTGATGATTCACATTTACCATAAATACTAAAAAAAAAATGTTAATAATTTAATCGAGTGATATTTTCTTTCACTGTGCGAAAGTTTACCAAGTGAAAACCCGATGCATAAAATAAAAATATATCGTAGCTTTCTATACACATAGAGTCTGCGTCTTTATAAGTTCTTGGAATAGTACTTCACTTAAAATCTGGTACGTGTAAACGCAAGCCGGAACGTAAGAAGTTAAAAGTTGGCCGATGATTATGTTGCTTTTTTTGCGTCTTTCGTATTTTATAAACGGATATTTGAAAAATCTTCAATAAAGATATTTTCTTCTTGAGTTTCTTGCATAGTTTACAAACCAGATCTTAGGGAGTCGAACCCAACGCCATCTGGTCGACTACCTCAGCATTGTCGATTTTTATCCACTCTCGCTACATACGTCACAGCAATGGTCAAGGGGAGGGGTTGTACATTAGCGATTCCCTCGCATAAAAAGTATCTGGTAGATAACCTGAAGTGCAATTATCTGAATATTTGCATACCATGGTAGGGGATATTTCGAAGTTGCTGTCAACATTTATTGCAGTAGTGTGAATCGGAATTTTTCAGATAAGTATAAAAATAAAAACTGATTGATGAAGAAGAAACGATTGTACGTGATAACTAAATAAATCAATGAAACTTTTAAACTGCGTCCACTTTAGCTAATGGCAAAATACAGACTGGCATATCTAAAGTAAAAATTCAGATACGTACCTTAATAAGAAATACACATATATTTAAGTATATTACACCATCCCAGTCTGATGTGCTGGTACGCCAGGTAAGACAGGGAATGTCTTAATGTATATTTACCTTATTTTAAGATTAAACTAACGGCTTTTTTTTTATTTGTGTCAGTTGTCTTATTCCCTCGCATGTTGAGCGCTGCACCACACATTGGCCAAGCACTCACATGCTATAGTCTAGAAAACATAAACTGTCAATTTTTAACGGCGTAAGCAACAAATCGTATCATGAATGAAGCAAGTGCTGGATTTCGGTTTATTGTAACAACTAGTATAGTGTAATTTTAATTTGTTTCTAATCTCACTCAGGGGATGGCGAAATAACACAACAGCAACTAGCAGATGAAATGCGTTCTGGAACACGTCCGCGAGGTAGGAATCGGAACAGCGTCGGCTATAACTTTCCTTCCGCCTGATAAGGCAGCGCAGTTCACATGGCATTATGACCCACGTTTACTATAAATCCTCCGTCCATATATTTGTTAATGACCCGAAGCTCCCATGTTCACTGGTATGGAATTTTACATAGAATTTGTCTGCTAGATGTTTTTTGTCTCCTCTGTGGAAGGTTTCATGGAAGGTGGAAAATATACAGTACTTATCGATCATTTCGTGTTGCTCCCAGTGATAAAACGTTACTATATTCTGAGGGTTTTTAAATAAAGGAGAAAAAACATTGTGATGTATTTTAATATTCATGCAAAATGTATCGAGGAATTCTAATGGTTTTGTATCAATTAATTAAAGTATTTCCGCAGTAAATCAGTTCAAAAAGCTGTGAGTGAAGCATAGTGCGATAGGTAGAGACCGGAAAAATTCGCGGATTCATTTCACGATATGCTAGAATCCAAACAACTGTACATTTTTATTGCTTAGTGATTGGCTTACAGTTTATCTGAAGGACTTTTAGCCAATGGGAAACCTTCAACCAAAAAAGTATCGAATCGCAAGCGTCCCAGTTGACAAGTGTCACGAGTCAATAGCCAATGAGCAAGTGGCATTTGCTTGAGTATGTAGAGGGTTGTGGAATATATCCTAGAGGTCATCGAAAGCGCGAATTTTTCCAGTCTCTAGCGATAGGGTATTCTATGGAAATATCCACAGTTTCCTGCATGCATGCTCGGGTGTCGGAAGCTTAAATGGACGCCTGCACTGAACCTTCCATTGTGAAAAAAAAAAAAAAAAAACATCCTTCGCGTAGTCGATACTTGGTCCGACTTTTTATTTTTGTTTTACTTTCGTCTTTCCCTTCAGTTACCTGCGGAACTGTAGGACAGGTTTTTTTTTTTTTTTTTTTTTTTTTAACTGTCTTTTGAAGAACTTGTGCAACGAGAGCGCAGATGTGTTTGCGCTCGCAGCAACTTCGCCTCGGCGGTTTTCCCCCCTACCGAAGCCACTTCGATACCTCCCTTCCCACCCCCGGAATCCAATAAATTTCAATAAACTCCCGGCTTGGGGGGATGCGGCGCCGCGGTCCCTGGTCGCGCGAGCGGAACAGACGCCTCGCGCAGACGCTGGATCGAGTCATCTCTCTCTCTCTCTCTTTCTCCCCTCTCCTTCCGCCCCGGCGGCTACCTATGAGCTGGGGTGGGGGGTGAGGGAGATGATATTTGAATTTCAACGGCGGCGCGGGTAGCGAAGCGGCGACCTTCCGCGGCGGGGAACTGTTTTGATTGCGAGGGCGGCGCGGGGCCTCTTCACAGAGCCTGCGATTCTCCCTTCGCACCTCCCCCCTCCCTCCCCCACCCTGGAACAGCTACGAGGGGGGATTAATGCCGGGTCACGGGTCGGCGTGCTCTTGGAGGCTGGGTTAGAGTCGCTTCCGCGGCGGTTTGCTCGCGGGCTTTGTAAGTTCACAGGAACCATCGACCGTACAGGCCTCGCACGCCGTGTTGATTTTTGACGTGTAAACATCTCAACTCTCGGTGTACGGCATTTGGTTGGAGTAAATTCGTGATTAGAAAACGGAAATGCGTAACCACGATGCTGAGCCTGCGCGGAAGTCTCGGAAACCTCGAAAAGATGGCGGACCCGCGTGAGTCATTCGTATGTGTGTGTGTATGTTTGTGTGTATATATATATATATACACATATATACAAGGTGACGCAGAAATACAACACACAATTTTATTGACGGTTATTGAACCATTACTTTTAAGGAAAAACGATCCAAATTATCAACTATGACAATGAAAATTACGTCCTGCAGATGGCGTCCGTGTCTACGTATATTTTCTTCTAACCTGTTGTTCGGGTCCCCCCATTGATCGCTGCAACATCTCAGCTGGGATGCCACGAATTTCGTCTTCAATTCTTTTTTTTTCTTTTTTTTTTTTACCCGGTGTCTTTGGCCATGTCGTGTGAAGACCCGACTCTTGAAGCAGCCTCACAAAAAAAAAATTCACAAACCAATAAATCAGATTCATAATTTGGATTGTTGTTTCTTAAAAGGCCATTTTGTAATGGTTCAATATCTGTCAAAATGTTGTGTTGTTGCAGATATTCTATTTTTATTTATTTATTTTTCCAAAAGTTTTTGTTTTTCTGTGTCGCCTTGTATACATAAACCCGAGCGCCTGGGCGGCAAACAAGTACGTTACCAGTCAGGCCGCTGCGCCGCTGGCCAGAGTAAAACTTGTATATAAACTGTGCTTACATTTTCAAAGGTTGTTTCCTCGGAATTGGCTGGCCAGTGCGCTTTCATTATTTTAAGGGGTGAACACCCCAAAGGTACACTACTAACACACCGAGTCATCCAGAAGTGAATTTCCCAAGTCTAAAACCGAAACAACTCGGGGGGGAAATTTAGGAACTTAAATATAGCCACACGAATATGACAGTCCCGTTGTTTAACTGTTTGGCTGCAGAAGAGACGAAAAAAGAAATCGTTCCTTTGAGCTGCGTTTATCTTAAATGACCCTTTATCTCTAGCAGGGGCGCAACAACTAAATTTCCAAAAGGGGGCAATATACCTTTTTATAAAGAATCATCGATCCCCCTATTGAAGCGGGGGGTCAGGGGGCCCTCCCCCGGGAAAATTTGTATTTCAAGGTGGAAAATGATGCTATTTAAGCAGTTTTGCTATCTAAAAATTGGTTACACAGAACTTTCTTTGCCCCCGTTTGCCCCCACTTCAAGGTTTCAGAGGGGGGGGGGGGCAAAATACCCTTGCCCCCCCCCTGTTGTTGCGCCCCTGATCTCTAGTGTAGCATAGTGGAGTTAACTCATGACGACACGTGTGAAGTGTGATGCGTCACGAGGAGTCTTATCGGATCGGCGATATTAGTTTCGGCACTTAGTACCCTGGCGGTTAATTAATGATTACTGATGCCCCTCCTGTGATATCGGAAGGCTGGTAATTAAATGGTGCACTCCTCAGGTAACGGTGACGCATGGACTTATCCGTGTGCCGCGAGTATCGAGCTCATTATGCCTCGGCTGGAAGGCGAGAAGGTTTACCTCTTCGCTGCGGAGTGCACGCAAGCAACTCGCGGTGATCGTCTTTTGTTTCCTCGTCATTAATATTCTGCCTTCGCGCCGGACGAATCCCGGTGCGTCTCACACTGCAGTGGGCTTCGCTTGTTTTCAACCTTGCTTAAGGCTCTGTCACACTGTCAAATATCTGCCTCCAATATACTTGACAATGGCGTTGGATTGGTAGTATTGGACATAAAATGATTTCCATTTTTCTCCATCAAATATATTTGAATTGATAATAACCTCAAATGTGTTTTAAATCATGTCACACTATCGAAGTTTATTTTTGGTCTAGCTATCTCAAACTTTTCAATTTTAATCTAAATTTTAAAATTAAATAGTATATCATAGTGCTGGATTGTATTGTTCAAAGTGCTATGCTATTTGAAAATTATTTTTTTTGAAAATGTTATATTTAATTTACAATAATATTTGTTACATTATGATATAAATGTTCATTGTTTTTTTAAGTTATAGAAATACAATTTTATTTTAACACAAAAAAAATTATTTTACACACGACATTCATATTAACATTATTATAGTTATTTCACTTTTGTAACATCCTTAATAGCCAGTGTGTTTATTCACCATTTTAAATAGCCGTTGTGACGGAAACGGATGTCACTTCCGTTTTCGCTAAGCACGATTTTGATTGGTCGATCGCATCCAATATCCATGATATTTTATAACCTGTCCTGCATGCGAAATATTTTGATGGAAACTCAAGTCATTCAACTTGTCGAAACAAACAACTCTACAACTTGATTTGAAACAACATACTGGAAGGTGACAACATACTGGAAGAGACAATTTGGCAGTGTGACAGGGCCTTTATGAACGTCTCGTCCTAACAGTTTGGTGACTGGCCTTGGTGACGTTGTTGGATCGGGATAATGTATGTGTCACGTTAACTTGGTTCTAATTCGACGGTTCTCAAAGGAAGTACCAGTGGTAGCCAAACTGCCACTTGCAAACCACGCGAGGTGCATAAACAATGTCGTCAGAACAACAGTGGCAGAAGGCTGCGTAGACCGTCAGTGCTGTACACACATGCGCGGCTCCAGACTAGGGCAAGCTGAACAAGCTCACAGGGCCCCGTGCAGGTTCTTTGACCACACCGACGCACCTGCAAAGTCATTAAATTGTAGAATACTATTAATTACATTGCGTGAACATCATTTGTTCGGATTCTAACAAAACTTAATTCATCTCGCCGCCGATTCATCATATTGCCATCCGGGGCAGTAAGCGTAGGCGAGGCCAGAAACCGAAGTTTCTATAACTCGCTAAGTGCATAGTAAATCAGGTGCACCCCACACCGGTGAAGAATCATTTGAATCGACGGCAGGGGTGCGTGTCTTGTTGGATAGGTTTGGCACACGGGCCTGTGTGTGCGCTGGTAGGTTGTGTAATGCTAGAAAAGTTACGTGTACCTCATTCGTTAAATTCATCTTTATTATTATTAATTTTTGTACTTTCGAAACATAAATACATCAGCAACACCATCGTAAAAGTTTTAATTCATGGTTCGGTGAAAAAAAAAGTTGATTTAAAGAGTTTATTTTTGAAATACTTCCGGGATCCTTTTTTTTCTGGGGGCTTTTATAACCACAAATTGAGGGGAAGGGAGTTTTTGGTGAAGCCTCTGTCCCAAATGTCGGGACCCCCGCTATGGCTATGGCCACCTCTGTGGATATAACACTGTTATAAATTACAGTAAATTTTAAGGATTTTTTAAACGAAGAATGTAACTCAAATAAACTAAGAGTTATTCGTAATTTCAAATAACTGAACCTTCGTAGAAACTACGCCGTATTTTGACTTCTCCGTTGTAAATTTTCGTTCTGAACAAAGGTAACCACACGAGTGGACCACGCAAGAGAGTTCTTGCTGTAGAGCAAATCAGTTTTTGAGTTTTTGCTAATATACCAACAGTATTCTTTTAGAGTCATGTTCAAGGTAACTGAAATCAGTGTCCGTAAATTTACGAAGATCACTGGATAATTTGCAACCAGCGTTCTTTTGTAATTTGAAGTTAATGTTTTTTAACAGGTTAGATAGGTTCCGCCATGCATTTCTCCCCTTCCAAAAATAATTAATAAAACGAAAACGTTAGAGCGAATTCCTATGGGTCAGCTCCTTCCTTCATCATGTTATACCAGAGCCTAAAAGGCAAATAGGTACATAAATATTGGAGAACGAAAGCTATGACGTAATTAAAATTCGTCTGCAGGGCAGTAAGTCTTGCGCACGAGTATCCTATTACATCACAGAAAAAACCACCAAATTAAGCGACAGCTACTTCTTAGTGGCGAGAGCATCGCCATGAAAAAAAAAAGAGCTTCCAATCATCCTGTAAGCTGCTGCCCCGGGAGTGAAAACAAAACCCTGCATTTCCACGCCAATGCTTGTAACTCAACAGACCTGTAATTTCCCGCCTCGAATGTAGCGCGAAGGGCCCGTGGACGTAAATCAATGCTATCCTAACCACTGCCCTGCGGACTAATTACCATCCTCTTATTTGGGCAAGAAATCGCGTTATCATCTTCCAGCAACACAAACAGTTATTAAAAAAAAATCGTCAGCTCTTTGGCGAGAGCTATAATCAATAAGAGTACTTTCTTTTAACAACAATGCGCACACAGGTCTCTATTTTTATCTGGTGCGTCTTCGTGGCTACAAGGTGAATGCTTGAGAGCTATATTTACGTCTTGTAGCCATGTTCACTACCAAACATAGATACCTGAACTCGGTTCTCTATTGCATTTGATTATTTCTCGCGGAGGTTATAGATACCTGTAATCAAAACACAAACGAGTGTTATTTTGATTGCTTAACGTAGAAAAACTTGGTTTTCTGAGTAGTATATGTGTTTGGTTTGAATATCATTTTTAGTTAGAAGGATATAATTATTTATAGAGTTCTTTTTTTGCAAGAGTTTTGCTTTACGGAGCTTTTATTGTTGTTTAGTGGGTATGTTACAGGTCGTGGTTGGTGAAGAGAGTGTGTTGAGTTTGATCTACAGAGTGTGTTTTGTTGCAGAGAGTTCTCAGATTACAGAACATGTTTAGCTTACCGATTGTATTGGTTCATTACCGAGAGTGTTTTTTGTTTTTTTGTAATGCGTGAGTTCGATCACGCTTTCGGAAGCTACGTGGTCAATCCGGTCTGAAGTCCGTGTCATAAAACATGTTTCAAAGGAAGTTAAATTAGTACCCATTCCGTAAACCGTATCTTCTAAAGCAACACATGAGGTTAGCTTACGAACGTGAAGTTGTTTACGAACACTATTGGCAGGACAACAGTGGTGGGAGGATACGTAGACCATTGCAGAGACGGATTTAAAAATTGAGGGGGGGCGGGGGTGTTTATGAGGGGGGCAGCCTGCCCCCTGGGCCCCGGGTCTGAGGGACAGCAGGATGGGCCGTCACATTTCTGCAGACGAAAAAAAGTGTGAAATATGAGGTGAATATAAAAAAAAAATATTCAATATATACTAGGTGACTGAAAACAGTACTGTATATAAATACATAACTTCATATTAATATATTCTATTCATAACTTTTTATTGGGCCTTGAATACGTATAGGATACAGGTAATACATCAGCAAAAGTAAGTTTGGTTTATGCACATTTTTTCTCAATATTGTAATTTTAAAATGTAACGCAATCAAAATTTTTTTAAATTTTGGTGTGCCACTAATACTTAAATGCTATATTATTTATTTAAATACAATACCCTAAGTGAAATAAAACGTTCACTTAAAACACAAGTAAACTTATAACACACATGGAATCAAACCAATTATATGCCTGGTAATTTTATCGCTGTTGTGAAAAAAAAAGAGGAGGAGGTCGCTAATCAGAAATTCTGCCCCGGGAGAAGGCAAGCCTAGCTCCCGTCCCTGCACCATTGCTGCTACTTCTGAGAACTGTCACATCTGAGTCAAGTTACGTGACAGACTACACAAGCAGTCGTCTCGGAGCGCGGAGAAAACGGAGACGGGACGGAAGCCCGACTCGGCAAGAGACGTGAATGAGAAACTTCAGTGAAGTGCGAGTTAACTCAGCGCCACATTGGCCCGCCCCTCCGCGAGATAACCGCCATTGTTGCCTGAAGGCCACCATTGTTGCCAGCAGGTTGCCATTGTTGCGAGCAACGAGGGTCGAGAGACGCCCCGACGCTATCGGCCCTCGACTCTTGCACTCGCTATTCCCCCCCCCCCCTTTTCCATCCCCTCCCATTATTCAGACGCACGTCTACTGTCGGCACACGAATCGCAGCAATTTTGTGCGGAGGCAACTCTTCCTGATTGGCCTGGTGAAAGGTGGCATTGGCTTATCTTGAAGACGGTCACCAATCACAACAAAGAAACTCGTTGGCGCGGGCGTACTTTATCGCAGTCTAACGTGCGCTCTGATTGTTTCGCGGGGAAAAAAAAAAAATGCCCACATACATACAACGTGTGGTCTAAAGTGCTTCCCATGTCTGGTATAATTCTCTAAGTTGGAGCTGAACAACTCGTTCATTACAAATTAAAAGAGGAATGGTTAAAATTGGAACACCAAGCATCAGGATAATTTTTTATTGAACAAAATTCTACAACCACCTTAAAACTTGTAAATACCTCAAAAATAAGTTTATTGATTTAATTTTCTGGTAACAACATTATTTCTCCAAAAAAAAAAAAATGTAGTGAGGTTGTGTTGTAACGCCTTCCAAAAAGCAGAGTCAATGACGTGCACATTTAGTTTCCAGATGTTAATCTGGTTTATATAATATCTTGGGTTTACACAATTGCTGATTTATGCTGGTTGTTATAGAAAAAAAAAACAATAGCAACCGATGACCAATAACGTAAACCAGCTATTTCGTATGTCCATGATAATATGTTATACCACGTAAATGTTGCTTTTAAAAAATAAATTAAATAAAAATAAATATATCGGTAGACTAATGGTATTAAAAAAACTGAAAAAAAAAATCAAAACATCCCAATTTTAAGATTAAAAAAATTGTTTTCTTCTTTTTTCTGTTAATAGCTGCAGGATTTCTTTATTTTGTGATAGTTGGCGTGGTGTTCTCGAGGAATCGATTTTATTCAGTTTCTAACTTAACTACATGCTTCCGCACTTTTTCCGTCCTGCGTGTCAAATGCGAAAGATCAGACACGTTGCAACGTCGGCCTTGGCTTCCTTCCCACAGCGAAGCGATCGTCAGAGACGTTCAGCCAATCAGACCAACGTCTGGATTTCAACATCGCCGGCAAACTCGTCGACTCACTGTTCACGTGAGTATTAATTGATTGTGCCGGTTCAAAAGGCGTTACTGGTTTGTAATAATAAAAAAATTGATATATCGGTTTTGTGTTCGCAGATGTAATCGCTCTTTGACCTAGAAATAACAAAAAGGTTTTATTTCCATTTATTTATATACACACTTGCATTTCATTTTGTTTATTTGGCAGCACGGGTCTTTTCCAGGCAATAGTTCTGATACAAAAATGTCTCAGATGAGACTGGTGGAGTGAATTAAGAGTACAGGAGGAAAGGTTTTCTTGGAAAGAATTCTCGACAGAATTATCTTTTTTAAAATTGATTTTCTGCATTTGAAATTATGGATGTAAATTGAATAAAAATATCTACACCTATAATAACAACGTAGTTAAGGTTATTTTGTCTCTAATTATTTAACATTCTCAGAGTAATTTTTAGGTAGTGTACATATATTCGTATGAAAACAAAACTATCATATTAAAAAATGGCTCGTCTTTCTGTCAGGAATGTGTATCATGTACCTAGAAAGGAAAATAAACTATTAATAGAAAATAAAACTTTTTGTATTTTTAAAGAAAAAATGTAGATAGATCGATTTTTCGATCATTTTCCTTAGTACAATTACTATACCCATTCTTAATTTTTATTTATAAATTAATTATATAGAAAAGTAAAATTTATTTGGCATAACATATTGCCTTGGGCATATGCCATTGCTGATGTTGGTCATAGGTTGTCATAGATTTTTTCTATAGCAAGAAAAGTAAATTAATAATAGTAAATACCCAAGATATTACGCAAACCAGATATATGTCTGGATTTCACCATTGCGAACAAACTTGCCGACTTGAGCTTCCTCATTGCAAGCATTCAAAGAATGTAAATTCGGTATTATGTAAAAAAAAAAGTACACTGATTCGATAGAAAGGGCATTAAAAGCACAAAGACACATTAAAATTTTTTTTATGGATATAATAACATGACCATTCTAACAGTTAGTAAAAATGTTTCTTTTTTTTGGTTACAATTATAAAAAAAAATTCATTGCTCCCAGTTAGTAGCGATATTCTTCATACCTTGAAAATGTTTCAAATACCATCAAATACTTACCTAACAGGAACGAGTGCTAACGCATTACATGTAGAAAAGTAATTAAAACTAAATAAAATTACAGCAGTTACGGGACAGATTCCATATAATCCATAGCTGGAATGTACTTGGGATGTGTGTGTGTGTGTGTGTGTGTAGGTGTGTAGGTGTGTGTGAGCAGGGCCGGTGCAAGGTAAATTGGCGCCCTAGGCGAAAACCTTAATGCCCCCCTTCCCCCTTGCCGGACACCCCAAAAAAAAATTTTTCTTGCCTCAAAATACATCACGTAAGGCTAAGATTTTGCCAACAATCAAATGAAAGCAGGCTCGTGTTTTTTTTTAACTTATTACAAATCATAAACAGGTCACCGTGGACTTAAAATAATTACTTATATCAATATAAACATTCCAAACTGTTACAAAAATCCATTTTCATCTAGTTTCAATAATCGTTAAACATATTATATGAGCTGTTATGTGTCGTGCTGCGCCGCCCCCAGCTACTTGGCGCCCTGGGCGGTTGCCTAGTTCGCCTGTATGGACGCGCCGGCCCTGTGTGTGCAGCTCTGATGCGGGGGAGAAGGCAGGGCTGATGAACGCGACGTGCGCAGAGCCTCTTGAAGCACTCGCCCAGACGCCGGGGGGGGGGGGGGGGGGAGGGGGGTTTGTCAGCCACCGCGAGGACGAGACACACGCGTGTTTCCACCCCCTCTCCACCCCCCTCGGGAGCTCGCTCACCCGGCCGGGTCCTTTCAGCCGGCGACAATGCGAGCTGTCGTCGCCACGACGCCGCGGCGTCCGGGATCCTCCCCCCCCCCCCTTCCCACCACCCACGTCTCCCCTCTTCAAGGGACTCTCGTCGCCTGCCGCCGACAGCTTCGCGTCTCCAGGGAGGGCGCGGCTCCGGCCAGACAATGCCCGACGCTTCCCAGGCGCCGCTCAGATATCAACTCGCGCAGTTGTTCGGGACTGCCAACTATCAACATCTTCAACTGGGGTTTCTCTTAAGGCCCCCGCCTACCCGGGAATCAGGACTGCCAACTATCGACATCTACAACTGGGGTTTCTCTTAAGGCCACCCACCGCCTACCCGGGCGCGCACACACGGTGCGCAGAGCTTCAGAAGAAACAACACACGCGATTTAAAAACTAACTGCTCAGTACATGAGTGCGGTTTCAATTTACGAAAGGGAAAAAACAATTTTTTTTTAGAAATACGCTGAGGGCGAATGAGTAAGTTCTGTTCTGGTTTTTCGTTTTTAAACTACATTTTTTTAGGAGAGTGAAAAGGGCTAAACCGTTTTAGTTGAATAAATTTAAGGTACTTAACTTCCGGGGCAGGACACACTTGAACTACTGTAGGTGTCGGTTACACTAGACGTGCTCACCGACCTCTAACACTCGTTATCATGGCGATGGTCTGCGTTGTGACAGCCGGGAATGGTTGTAACGAGCCTACGCCCCTTTACAAAGACGTTCACCTATAGTTTACAGTTTTGAGCTGTTGGTTACTGGTTAGGTTAGGTTAGATTATGTGCTTTTAAAATACTGTAAAATAATTTGAGTGGATGCACAGCTACATTTAAATACTATTAAATAGTGTGAACGATTGGTTAAGTTAAATAATTTCCATGTATAAGTAATATACTGCAAATCCGTTTGAAAGGTTAGTTAGGTTAGGTACATTAAAAAATACTGTAAATTGGTGTCAACGGTTAGTTATGTTAGGTTAGCGACATTTGGATTACTTACATAATGGCGTTTTTCGGGACATAGTAATAGTTACTCAAAAATACCATTTTCAGATATATTTTTTGATGTGAAAACATCTTAGCTCGGTATAAAGCATTTGGTAGGAGTAATTTCTTGAATGGAACGGAGGTCTCATGTAATGGTGCTGCCATCTGTGGCGGATGGCGGGAATAAAATGTTCTAAGAGACTAACGGAAACGTTATAGTATTAACCGTTTAATTAATTCTATCAAGATGGAGCACATGAATTTTCTCGTTACCGTGGTTACATGTTTACACATCACTGGCAAGTACTGAATGGCTCACTCTAATTTTTATTTATTTATTTAGATGAAATTACCATTTATTTTAAGGTTACCAATGGGTCGACGGGTGCCTTAATGGCTACACAGCGGGTGACCGAACCAGATCTCAGATCTCGCCCAGTCATTCGAAGCCACATCAATAGAACCTTAATAATGGTACTTCTCAGGGCAATAACTGTACAAGCTGGACATAGTGTGGACATTATTAAAATTATCAACTTAAAAGTGCTTCCAAAATGATGTTAGTTTGAATACTCCAGGAAGCAAGTGCATCGACATAATAGCCCGCCAGGAAACTCACGTGACAGAAGAAAATCTGGAAGGTAAAAAAGGCAGGGCAGAGAAAGACAGCAAGAAACTGATCACCTTCAACTATGATTACATTTTGTATGCGAGAAAAAATATTTGTGACTTCACACACACAAGGCGAATTACATGGGCAACACGATAAATAAAATAAATATATGCGAAGGATCTCAGACCTGAATATGATTAAAGATTTGAAGGCACTATCAGATTTTTCGTAAAATTAATTTCGTCAATTTTGGTTATAATATTTTAAACAGTAGTAATAGATTTACTCCAATAAATATAGTAATAAATTGTGAATTTTAATCATAAAATATTTAATTATTGTATTAATGACAACAATATACTTAATAAATTACGATCCATATATAAATTACGGCCAAACTAAACATTATTAATGCAGCACAATGTCCCAAAAAATAGATATGTTGAAATATTTTGATGTGGGTTTTATTCAAATCGGTGAACACAATTACTAAACGGTGCAAAGCAAAATTAATACACACACACATATATATATATATAATAAGTTTTAATCATTCAATACATATCCCATTACCACTAATACATTTATTTACGCAAAACACGAGTTATTTCACTTTAAAATTATGTTAATTACTAATGCAGCCGCTGGCCATGTGTACCAAGAGAAATATGGTTGGTTGAAAACGATTCAACGTCAAACAATTTCAGAATATGTTATAAATAATAATATTTTAAGTAATTGGCTGCCATTGATTCCTATCAAAGAAGTGATGTTCAGGTCACGTTACTCGCTATAGAATTTTTTTTTTTGCAAATCGACATTGAAACAGTCTAATGAAACTTTTTTTTGCCAAAGTAAGGGCCATTATGCCACCATGGACTTAGGGAATGGACTGATTAGTTCAAACTAACGCTTATTTGAGTAGTACGCACCAAATTTATTTTTAGATAGTTAACCATTAATATTGTTCGCTGTAATAACTCTGAAAAACCAAAATTACGGATCTTGTTATAGCAACTATATATATATATAATTATATATGTGTATATATATATATAATTCTCATCTGCTCAACAATGTATATAGTTATATAACTGTTTAAAGAGTTGGGCAAATGAAGAAAAAAAATGAATTTTAACAGAATGTTTGTGATTAGGTCCGAACTACGTATTCACGCACATAATATTATTTACAACGACGATTCATATCTCCCAGCGCGGACAGAAGCCACGCAAAACTTACCTTCCGTGACGTTCTTCGCTTGCGCAGACGCTCGGAACGCCAGCGCAGTACGCACGGGTTCTCAAATTATTCTAAATTCGAACAGCTCGTTGACGTTACTGCCGCGGCACGAGCGCTGCTGGCATTTCCCAGAAGAGCCCCATCCACCCGACACCAGCGAAGCGAACACCGGCCACTCGACACCGTCTCTTCGGCGAATTATGTTCTGACGTCACGTCTCCCGTCGGCATCTGAATACGTTCCCCAGCTATCGCCTCTAGGATTGTGCCCGCACGATTTTCGTTTTTTTTTTTTTTTTTACGTGACAACGTCTAATAAATCGATGAACGCCGGCTGCACGCACGAAAAAAAGTCCCGTAACGCACATTGTCCCGTTACGCTGTGTCACGTTACGCTCATTATTGTACGCTTGCGCCGCATCTATATCTCTCTTCCACTCGATTGGAACAACCATCGATTTGACTTTTTTGAGGCACATTAAACTTGAAACACTCCCATTCGTTTCCTACGTTTCCTATCATCGTCCTATCCTTAACAGAATAACACAGATTGGAAAAAGTTAAATAGCAAACATGTATAAAAGTTATAGTTAAAATAATCTCTTTGTTAAAGTAATAAACATATTTAAATTAATGAGTGCAAATAAAAGTAAATTTATGAATTAAATTGTAGATTTCATTTCACTCCTTCTTTGTATCCATACAAAATAGTGATAATTCAATAAAAATGATTCAATTTTATTCATAAAAGTACGCAATCATTTCATTAAATGTTTTGTTATGACGTTGTCACGTTAAACTATCGTCCGTAAACCGACTTTACAGGCAAACAATTTTTTTTTTTTTTTTCAGTTTTGTGACGATTACAATTCAAATATTCGCGTATTTCCTTTTGGAAGTATTTTATTCAGCATAAGGGTAGTGTGTATGTAGGTATATCATCGCGGTGCTTTTATGATCATCGACCATCAAGGAATGTTTCACAACGAAAATACAAGGTGTCCATAAAATACTGTTCCAGTGTCAATGGTATATTATAACAGGTTAATTTATATTATTTACTACAAATAATACATCAAATTGAAGATAAACTTGCCAATTTTTTTTTACAATATTTTTAAATATGTGCACCTTTAGATATGTGGCACACATCCAACCTAAATTCCAATTCTTCCCACACTTTGGATAACAAGTTCGGAGTAATGGAAGCAATAGCGTCTTCAATTCTGTGTCTCAACTCTGGCAAATAATTAGGTATCGGTGGAACGTAGACACGATTATTAATAAAGCTCCAAAGGAAAAAAAATTGTATGGCGTTATGTCAGGTGAACGTGGAGACCAGCGAAAAAGAGCTCTCGTACAAAGAGATCCCAATAGGGGAGCAGCTCCATCCTATTGCCAAATAAAGTTTACAGGTTCACCCTCTACTAATTGTGGAAGAGCCATTCTTTAGCGAGAAAACAACTAAGTAGTATCCGCGCATATATTTATCTAAAACTTTTTGAGTTACTCTTTAGTTGTGACAACGCTTACAGTTCATAGTATTACATTTTATAATTGGGACATTATTTTATGGACATACTGTAGTTTACAGCCTTGGGTAAGATTTACACCTTACAAGAATTTCACTGGGTGGGGCATTAAAAGAGATAAATTAAAGATTACAAGTACGTTCTTACTACAAATCATGGATTATTTCTACTTGAGGGAACAATTTAGATTTATGTTTACTTGCTATCCACCCCTGTAGGCGGGTGCACAAGTAAGCATGAAAGTTTTTGTGCTGGTTTTAAATTCGGATTAACACTTCCAAAACCTAGCGAAAAAGGCTGTTTGCAAGCTTTATCGAAGTCGAATTCTTCGCGCAACATGTTCGAAGATTGTGCGCCACAACCGAGCTACACACAGAATAGCTTGCCGCAGTTCATCAGAAGCGAGCACTTGCCCCCTTTCAGGGCTTTCTCGGAAATGGCGCAAAGCGTTGACCAAACTGCCAGTGAATGGAGCATGAAACAAGGGGATCGACAATAAATTCTTATTTATCGTCCCTTTCGGCATTGCGATATTGGCATTTTTAAATCTGAAATTACTTATGTGAATTTAGTTCTTTACAATTTTTCAAAACTGTTAGCATTTAGAATCATTAATATTGTTGTCAATGCGTACTTTTTGCGAAATAATTTCTTAAATATGAAATTAAAGTTGTGTAAGTTTAGATCTATTGCAGATGGATTAACAGAAATTTCTATCGTAACGTAAGCGGAACTGTATTATACATTTAAATATTTTTTTTAAATGTAATGCCTAGGGACCGGAAAAATTCGCGGATTCAATGACCTCTATGATAACTGCAGAACATACACCCACTCCATAGATTAACATCTCCACGCTGAGACACTACCCTCGAGTTCTCTGGCATCGAGTCCGCTAAGGCTTCACTTTGGAGACCTAAGTTAACTTTTTTTTTAATACAACAAATTTTTATCTAGAGATTATAACTGGTTCGAATATTACAAAGAGTTGGACGGCATCGGCTTTGTCATAAATTTGTAGATTTTTTCCCCAATGTTTACTTTTCTAATCAGTAAATTTTCGTAATCGGAAGGGGTTTAAGTATGAATATATATTTTTTTAATATTTATAAATTCACTTATTTACTTTTCTCGTTTTCCGCTGCAAAACTCACGTGATTGCTCTGTGGAAGTAAGTAAAATAAAATATGGAATAACCATCCACCTACATATATTTTACTCGTGCTTAAATAATCACTGCATTATAATTACCTGGAAATACGAGGAACGAGGGGCAGAATAATAAAAAAATATCGGAAGGAAAGAAATGGCTAAACGCTGTTGCCTGAGGAGGGTGTTTTTTTTTTTTTTTTTTTTTAAATTTAAGTTTCATGAAGTATCCGGTGACGGTTGAGGGAGGTTGGGAGTTGTTCCACAAGGAGGCGAAAGTGTTTTGTGAGAGAGGGAAAAGCGCGAGGGTGGAACAGAAAGGAAGGAAGGGAGGGGGGACGGCATAAAAGAATTTATAATCTGCAGGGCGCACTCTGGCTTCTAAAAATACAGGCCTCCACCTTGTAAATATTAAAAATGTACTCTGAGCGAACCGACTTGACTACTCTCTCTCTCTCTCTCTCTCTCTCTCTATTTCTCTTCCTCCCTCAACCACCAGACAGGGTTTTCCACGTCAAAAACTTCCAGAGTTCTTAAAAGCCACGTTGTTCCGCATCAACGTCGAAATTTATTCATCCTGGAACGCACAAGAAAAGTAAATGTACTCTTTACTCGCCTAGAAATTAAATTAAATGTAAAAAAAAGAGGGGGAGGAAATTTTAACGGAAGTTATTCTCCACACGGCTCTCTCACAGTGTGATTTAATTAAGGAGCACTTTTACAAAGTCAAAGTCTTAATTTAGTAGTCTAATGACACTTTTCGCATGTTATCGAGAAGTTATTGACAATATCGACTGTAGCTAAAGAGGTTACTTACTGACAGACCATTACATGCATGCATCTTTTAAAAATCACATAAAGCATTAACGCTTTACATTGTTTCTCGTAAAACTCCTTTTTTAGACAAGTTATCCAAGATAAAACAGTTACCTGTACCACTTAACCATATATTCAACGCGTATACCAAGTAATGCATTATATTATTAGTTTTAAATTTACATGTTTCAAACACATTAAGCTAAACCAGGTTAAATACTAAAAGAAAAAAGGGTAACAGTTTACTTACAGTAATATTATTTAAATGTTATAATTGATTACCAGCTTAACACTGGAGTGTTTTTTTTATTTAAATGATAATTTTTGAGTATTATCTGAAATGTATTTATCAGCCCACTGAATTTATGAATTTTTGGTTGAAAGACAAATTATGAAATCAAATTATGTGTTCACGTTTCTTGCACAACGGAGAAAAAAATAAGATCAAAAAATGTTAAGTGGCTAGTAAAATATAACCTTAGGTTTCTGTTGTTGCATACACATGCAATACTTAAAAACAGGGTTCGATACGTTGCCGTCAAATCTTGAGTCATTTTTGAACTTCACTCTTCATTCAACTGTCTATAATCCTATTATGAACGTTTTGGAGCTTAATTTCTCATGGGACTTTGGTACCAGCCAACTAGACATTTGGATTGGTTATTTAATAAAAAGTAAAATAATAAATTCTATATCTGAAATCTAACTGATAGTCAATTTTTGCTTTTTATATAAACCTGCTCAAGAAGTCCGAGCGGCGCGGCATTTGACTAGGGGAATACTGTAACCAATTTTCTGATGTGGTAATTCTATAAGTGTTATAGCATTCCTTGTTAAAATTATATTTTTTAAACGTTTCCTTCAAATATAATTTTTGGGTTCGGAAATTCCGCGAAATTTTTTTTTAAGGAATTAGAAGAATTTCTATAAAATCTTTTTTTTTATCATTGGTACTAAGGCAATGTATATTTATTTCATAATAACAGCACGAAACTACAAAACCTAAATAATATAATAAATCTAAATGGTTCGTTATAAGAACAATCCGAATACTAATTTCATTTTTATGGATTTTGAATGAAAAAAAAAAAAAAGGTTGAGAAGATTTTTGCAGGCAACATAAAAACCTTGAATCGTGAATCGGCGATAAAACGTATGGGAATTGAAAAAAAAAACGGGGAGGGGAATCCGAAATAAGACGAATGTTAAAACATTTGCATAGCATGAAGCTAGTTCGTAGATTTTTAAGTATCGCTCGATAGTTCATTAATGATCGAGTAACAAGAATTTTGTTGACAGTTATATAAAAAAATATTATGTTCATATATGCAGGAAATGTTTCGTTGATTCAAATAAAAGTTTGTGTGGACATATCTTATGCACATATATTATGTACAGACATAACTAATAGCTAAAAATAAACAATTTGATATTATGTACTTAGTATTAAAAATTTTTTCTTCTGTTTCATCTACGAATATGAAATAATCTTATCAATTTCTGATTAACGACGTCCTTTTTTTATTTTTAGATGTTGTGTCGAATGGTAGTGATAAAGCTCACTCCTTGGCTAGCGTTTCAAATTTTGCCGATGTTACGCTGAGAAAATTAAATGTGGTTAAAAGATCTAAAATTTCGTACTCACGACGTTCACAGACCGTTGAAATAGTGACAACTATAATCTGAGTACAACTGGATCATAGAACTGTCCCAGCAATACACGAAAAATTTATTGATTAGAACAATTGTTTTATAATGCTCTTTGTACAGATCTTTTTTCCGATGGTAATATCTGTGAAACATGAGCCCATTTCCCAACCGTCACAATGCATCACAGTCATGCTTGCTTACAAACGCTGCTGCAAGAACAACATTGGTACCTAGATGCATACTCAAGGGAGTGGTACTGCTTATGAGAAGTGTTAAATAGTTACTGAAGTTTCTGCTGTTGCAAAAATCTCCTGTTGTGTTTATCTTCTATTTCTTTCTTCTAGTTTGCGAGTTTTGATAATAATGTTGAATTTTTACAAAGTGTTTCTTGCAGGGCGAAGCTCTGTAATGGATTTGTGCAGTGCGTGGTTGTAATGCCGCGGAATTAATCGTCTGGCTGGCGTGGAGTGGAAGGCCACGATGATGCAGCAAATTACAACCCCCTTTCCCCCTTCCTCGAGCCCTTCGTTAATCTTTCTCCGCCGCCCTTTTTGTCAGGCCTCGGTAAGCAGATTACAGCCCCCCTCCCCACAACCCAATACTTTTCCACATTTTCTCTTTCCGAAAAGCCAGTCCACATTTCGCAGGCGAGAAGAAGGCCGGGGAAGGGGGCAGAGGCCCGCCCAGCTAGTGCCATTACCAGCAACCTTCGACGCGACTGCCTCCCCTCACCCAAATAAAACCATTACCCCTCCAGCCCTGAAACAGGGGTGACCTCATACCTACTCGCGAGCCGCGAGGAGATTTGTCCGGGAAAGTTTGAGGATCGCGAATGAACTTGTCCATTTGCCGGAAGGATCAAGCCGTGTTAACTCCCGACGGGGAACTAACTCTCTACTTTGGCTGCATCGTACATCCGGCGCGACCAAACAGTTCCAACTCGTGGCGGCCTAGTCAGGGTTGTATTCGCGTTAGTGAGGCAGAATGATAAGGGTCCGTCGCTCGCTGGTGCTTCTAGCGCTGTGTCGCCTCTAAGCGCAAGGCTGTGAGCTGGCGTCGCAGTCTTCTCGTCGTGCTTGGGGCAACTTTGAGCGTTGTGCCGCGAAAATAACGTTACATGGCGGAGAAATAAAGATAAATGTGTAACACAAGTTTCAAGCATCTGTACCGGGAGTTTCGTTATTCTGAAAACACGCGTTTCACTCATTTACAATCTTCTAAAAAGACAGTTAAAAAATGAAATACGGAAACAGAAATACTCACTCGACCTCACTGTATCTTTGTATGCGTTTCGTAAACAGACACCACCCTGATATCTTGAGCAGTTTCCAAATGGCATGGTTTCTTTTGAAGCTCTGCACTAACTGTAGCGTAAAAATTGAATTTACCACAGGAATTGTGGGAAACGGGTTTTGTTTGTGACTAAACAATTCCGTGTTTTATTGTTAAGTACGTGCTAGACAACGAAGCACACTCATGTGGTTCTGGATTTTTAACTACTTGGTGGTAATTTATAATTTGTACTACGTGAAAAATATTTTGTTTATATGTAAAGGCATAAATGCTTTTTTATATAGTTATTTAAATTTGATAGCTGGGAAGTCATCTGAACAACTTCAAGGATAAAAAAAAGTTACACTAGCCGGACAGGCTATCTTACGAAAATGTTTTAATTTGTTTGCGAAGTTTGGCAGCCATGAACGTGCATTCAGACGAGAAAATTACCCATGCAAATTTGTTTTATATTTCATATTCTTTTCTAATGTATGGTAAACTAAGGCATTCTTAGTTACACTATGACTTCTTAGCACACTGTTCGAAAATACCGTAAATTTATGGACTTTCCAACGAAGAATGCTTCTCAAATAAACGAAGAGTCTTTATAGTTTCAGATAATAAAAGTCTGTGTCAAGTAGCGTGACTCAAAAGTGATAGTTCTCATAGTATTACCTTTGAATATATATACTGTATAGAAGTCGCGAGTGGATAGGATTTACTCTACGTTTTTTCAGGAGCGTATGATGAGCAGCTTGGGAACTTCACCGCTGCAGTACGCTGCCGTAACGCCCTGTATCGTCTTAGGTTGTTATTTACACGTTAGAGCGCAGCACTGTCGCCCGCTGTCATTCCCCCGCACCCCCCGCCCAACATTCACTGCAGCTCAAGGTCGTTCAACGGGAGTTTGTGCGTCACAAAACTGTAGGGATGAGAGGTGGGGCAGAGGGTGGGTGGAGGACAACGCATGTTTTAAGGAGGGTGGGGAAGGGGTGCTTGAAGAGTTCGACACTTGTCCGCTAGGGACCACCACAAGTCGATGCCCTAGAGACGGTGGCGATTGCAGCGGTGAATTAACCAACTATCTCAAACCGTATTAGAAATTTTAACCTGGGCTGGCGACTTCTATACAGTATATATATTCAAAGGTATTACCAATGTTGTTATGTGAACAGTTTGTAAACAACTTCTGGATTCGTAAACAAACATCACGGGTAGCTTTGCAAGTAGCAATTGGTAATCAGGTACCACGGGTACTTTTTTTTGAGAACTCTCTCAAATTTTTGACACGTTAAACGACAGAGACTTCGGCGAGATCTTCAAAGGAACTAAATTTTTAAAACTTCAATTTTGTCGGACTAAGAATATTTTTATAGGGTTGGTGGCGTAACGCATGTATAAAACACTTGAAATACTCACGAAGTTGGGACATCAGAATGCCATTATTTTAAATTGTACGCTGAATTGCGTTTAAATAACATCTAGTTCAGTGATTGGTCGCGCTGAAACACGTACAACTTTATCGAGACAATAAATCGAGTTTTAAGTTTTTATCCCAATGAATTCATCTCGATTTAACCATTTCGGATAACCGATCCTAAGCGCTATAACGCGTGAAAAAAGTGGGCTTATGAATATTAAGTTATGTTTGATGATCGAATAAAAAATATTAGAAAAAAAAACATTTCCTTTAGTTTCTTAGTTCAAAAAAGTTCACGATTGTACACACAATACCTTAACATCTATGGCATGAACTAATGAAAGAGAAACTAATTTTATGATTAGTTTAGACTGTATTACAGTTGTGATAAAAATAACTTTAGAAAAAAAATAATGGGATTTTAATTAGAATAGTACATGTTTTCCATAACAGAATTTTCCGGTTTAAATGGTATAGTATAATAGTTTCATTTAGACTATTTACAACAAATCATACATCAAATTGAAGGTAACGCACGGCGTTATGTAAGGTGAACGTGGAGGCCAGCAAAAATAGCTGTCATCTCAACCATTACGACCAATCCAACTCACAGGGACTTCGACGTTCAACCACTCTCGTACAAAGAGATTCCAATGGGGAGGTGCTTAATCCTGTTGCTATAATAAGTTAACTGGTTCACCTTCTACTAATCACGCACAGGAGTTGCCATTTTGCGTAGGTGGCGCTGCAAGCGAGAAAACAACAAAGCAGTACTCGCACATGCGCTTATCTACAACTGTTAAGAGTTACTCTTTAATTGTGACCTCGAACCAACAGAGCACAACTCTTGAAGTTGATACTATTGCATTTTATAACTGGGACATTCTTTTATGGACATGCTGTATTAATTCATGTGTGTTCTAACGAAGCCAATGTTTGAACAATTGAGTTATGATAAAAAAAATGTTCACTAAAATATCACGACGGAGGGGCGTCGCGCAGCACAGACTGGCAGATGCGTGAGCAAGGAAGTCGTGGCCAGACATTCGGGCAGGCAGACAGAGAGAGAGAGAGAGAGAGAGGGAGGCCAGTACATCGTCTGGTGACCAGCGCGGCGGGCTGCGGCGACCCTTGACCTTGGCCTCCCCCCTGACCCCTCGCCCGGAGACTCCGGGGCCCAGACCTCACACACCGCGCATGCGCGCCCGCGGCGCTACAAGGGCACAACGGGCCCGCACGCAGCCAGCCGCTCCACAGGGGCACTTCCGAAACACCGGCCGCGGCTTGAACCCCTGACACACTTTGCGGCTCGACAACCACGCGGTACACAAGAAGAATCGGTCCGAAGGGAGAAGAAGCGTCATCTGTAAACACCTGTAAAATTCGCGGATTCATTTCGCGATAGCAGAGAGTCCAAATACTTTTGACATTATTTTGCTTCAGTGATTGGGCCACAGTTTATCTGAAGGACTCTGGGCCAATGAAAATTCTTTAACAGAAGAATTAGCGAATCACGATCATCCCAGTCAACAGGTGTTACGAGTCGGTAACCAATCAGCAGATGTAATTTGCACGAGTGCATAGAGGATCATGGAGTCTATCCTTTAGGGATTTGATATCGTAAATTTTTCCGGTCTCTAGTCATCTGGAGTAAACAATGTTTCATCAGCATGGCGGGTGGTCGCAAATACGGAGTTGGGTTGCGCACGAGCGCACCCATGTGAAGCGCGCTCGCAGCACTGACCGGTGGTAGACGCCGCAGACCACAGTTGGTGTTGTTCCTTGTGGCTCGCCACCCGGAGGGCGACAGCCATATTCACACACTGCGAGTACACGCATGCGGATCTTGTTCACGGCGTCTGCGATGGGAACAGTTAGGTTTCCCCGCGAGAAGCAATTCACGCGCGTGTTGCCGAATGTGGTTGTGTTTGAACACTTGACCTGTACCCGTTAACGTCAGTCTTGGCTCCTTCGTCCATCCCGCTTCCGTCGCCACTCACATAATGCATTCGGACACTTGCTGAAAAGTCAACATTCGTGGCCAATTTTCTTCACTTGCATTAGTCCATGTGAAATAATCAGCGGTTGCTCAAGGCAGTCACTTGCTGCAGCATGTTAATTAATTAACAACGTAAAATAAATATTGCTTTATCGTGACAGTCATTCGTAAAAATAATTCTAAAATGCACACCTTGTTATTTTAAATAATGTATGTCTATAGCATTGTATACATACATATACATATAAGCACACACACGACCTACATCTCAAAATAAAGACCTCACATTTCACACTCATAATATTGATAAAGAAAATAAATTTACCTAACATTACTGGAAATTTGAACTGAATACATTTCCCTAGTAAATAAAAAAACAAATTGCTTGTCTTCTATACGGAAATGCTTGCTTATGTCAAGCTTCAAAATGCTGCGTATTTAAATTTATGCCTGCTTCGTTAGATGAGAGATTTTGAACATGCACTTACTTGTACGCTTTAAATTTGTATTTTTGTCCTTGAAGCTTATGCACAAAAACGTGTATATGCTAGCATGAAATTGTGGCATGATCATTGAACAACAAATCTAAAGTAATTAATGCATTATAAATTTGTGACTAAAAATACGTGTACTATTTATCGACTGAATTAATTTATGATATTGAAAGTCGCATTAAAACTATAAGAATACTCCAAAATAATGGCCTAGAAACCAAAACCAGTTTACTCCAGTATATTCCACTTAACAGTTAAACTTAGATTGAGGTCAGAACGCCGAGGCTTCGCTACAGTTATGCGTTGCGTGCTAACACGTGACCACCGCGTGGCAGGGAAGTCAGCCTGGCAATGATTCGGACCATGGAGTTAGTAACTGTCAGGAGCTGGCACGATGTGACGCAGTTGAAAATACTTTCTACTTCACCAGCGCCGTAATGGAACATCCCAAACATTGCGGGAAAGGAGCTTGAGCACGCCTCATGATGGTTTAATTTAGAATTTTCATCGTTAAACACTGTCCCTGCCATAAAATACAGTCTTCGGAACCTGTTTCTTCAATGCAAGCACTCCACGCAGTGTCCATGTAGTAATGCATGCGTGACCAACTCCCTGACTCAGACCCGTCCTTTGTTACGACCCGCTATTTCGAAGCACCGTGTCGATGGCATACGTGGTTCGGAATCTACGGAGCTGGCGTCTCCCATCTCTGTGTGCACAACCATGTTCCATGAAACCGGTTTGAAAATATTTTCCGTGACATATCGCCTGTTTTAACAGATTATTTACGCTTAAACCGGCACTGGTTTATTGATACTTTATAAGCACGGCATTATTAATGCCAGAAATTAATTCTGAAACAGGGTAGATTCATCGTGATTTGAAGTTAAACGTGGCCTTGGGTTAGTAAATATTTTAAACACGTTTTATATTAATTACAGTAGAAAATGCCATTTTGCATGATTGCTCGTAAGTCATTTTCTGCCTTATTCGGAAGATTACATTAAGTTAATTATGTAATTTTTTTTGTCAATCTGTGTCTTCTGTTGCGTATTTCACACAATATATGACCAATTCACTTAATTAAACTTTGCTTCAAATTACATCCAATTTTAACGGATTTAAATTCATGAAAGGCACATAACGTCCTGTAACCACAAACATTTTGTCGCTCAGGCGCTCATTATCGATAGAACATTTTAACAGAAATAATTTCAAGAAGCTGCTTAGATCGTATGAAATGTTTTTCAATAAACACTTTCAATTTAATACAATATTTGAAGAAAATTTGTGTGACTTGTGGACTGAAATCAATAAATATTTGATCGTGTGAAAACGACTTATCCCCACTGTTTAACACAGTTAATTGTTTACTGCATTTGCAAGTCGAACGCCACTCCGTCTTGCTGATTCAATACTACACCCAGCACGCAACTTGCAAGTTACGGTCTGCATCTAAACAAATATCAAATATAGTCGGCCCAAGAATAAAGGTATAAAACTGGAGAAAATAGTCCTCAGAGGTATTCGCGTGAGTAACAACACCAAGTCGTGACCACCCGCTTAGTCAGGGATGTATTTTTATTAGTGAGGTGTGGGATGATTAGTGCTATGCTCGCTAGTGACACTAGTGCTGTATCGCCTTTAAGAGCAAGGCCGTGGACTGTTGTGCAGTCTTCTCGCCGTGTATAGACCAACTATGAGATTTGAACGGTAACCATAACATTATATGGCATAGAAATGAAGATAAAGGTGTAACGCAAGTCCCTTGAGTGTTTTCAAGAATATATATGGGAGATTTCATGTCTAATCATTATTGTGAAAAGTGCGTTTTAGTGAGTTTTACTGTTCTAAAATTACAGTTTGAGGTCGATTAGGCCCCGCCAAGTTGAATTTTGATATTTATGCTATATTTATAATTTTTAACTATTTGTACTTTTTTATTTTTGTAGTATCAAGGCATAAATCATATCTCAGACCTTTTATACCTTGTTACAACAACATTTTGACTAACAAGCTCTAGTCTGTAAGCGCCGCGACTACAACTGCCATGATGATCACACAAGTTCACAAGCGTTGATTTTAATACGTAGCCAAAGCTAAGTCCTATGCTATGTCAATACGAAAAAAAATTTCACGCGAAATATTTATTGCATGTGGTATCAAATTATTTGAAATCGCAAGACGACGAGACCACTCCCCCCTTAAAAAAGGAAATGTGATTATCCGCCCTCAGAATATTCTTAAATGCTTTACGTAAACAGACGCCACAGGGATATCTTGTGCAGTTATTAATTCGCGTGCGTCGTTTCTTCTGAATAATGTCAACATTAAAAATGAAGTTTAATTTTGGAAAAAACATACCTATACATTTATTAAACAAATTAATATAAATAAAAAAGAATGTATAAGATAATTATTGGTTCAGAATTTGACTGGTGTATTAACGGAGTGGCGTATTGATTATAATGGCAAAATATTCTTTGGGATTAATTTTTGCCAATGTTTAATTACTTTGGTAAGAATGAAATAAGTATAGCCACAAAGCAAATTCTTGCGTGCTTTTCTCGTGTGTAGTTTTTTTTTTTTTTGCAATAGAAATTGAGGTTGTGATTTTTCAGCGCTCAATCTTTACGGCTACGCAGTTTTCAATATTTGAAACAAAATATAAATCATTTTAGCATAGTGTTTTGACTGTTACATACTGAAATACTAGAAAATAAATCATCTTAAACTTAATATTTCCAGCAACGAATTACTATAAAAAAAAAAAACAAGGTTGCCAACATTTAGTCTCGAAAAGTTAACGACTTGAAGTTTTGTTAGGTTGGCTAAATCCCGCGCATTCCTCGTTATTTCCAAAGAAAATAAGGAGCGCTAGTTATAGCACTGAGTCACTGGGTCGCCAGTGCTTATCTCGCTGGCTGTGCGGGCGACTCCCGTGTGGTCAGCCGCGCGCGGCCAGGCCTGCGGCGGGCTACCCCAGGCCGCGCCGATAGCAGCTATCTCGGTCGCGAGTTCCCAGCACTGTGCATCTGAGTCTGAGCCCGGACCGGCTGGGTGTGTCGTCATCGCCGCGGCAATTCGTGGTAAAAACAAAAAAATCAAAAAATTAACTTGGTTAAAATAAAAAAAAATGGTTGTCTGTTAAGTCGGTTTACGGACGATAGTTTAACGCGACGTCATAACAAAACATTTGATGAAATGATTGCATACTTTTATGAATAAAATTGAAATAATTTTTTATTGAATTATCACTATTTTGTATGGATACAAAGGAGTGAAATTAAATCTACAATTTAATTGATGAATTTACTTTTATTTGCACTCGTTAATTCAAATATGTTTATTACTTTAACGAAGAGATTATTTTAATTATAACTTTTATACATGTTTGCTATTTAACTTCTTCCAATCTGTGTTATTATGTAAAGGATAGGACGATGATAAGAAAAGTAGGAAACGAATGGGAGTGTTTCAAGTTTAATGTGCCTTGATAAAGTCAAATCGATGGTTGTTCCAATCGAGTGGAAGAGATAGATGCGGCGCAAGCGTACAATGAGCGTAACGGGATACAGAGTAACGGGACAATGTGTGTTACGGGACACTTTTTCGTGCGTGCAACCGGCGTTCATCGATTTATTAGACGTTGTCACGTCAAAAAAAATTATGTCAATTAGCATGAAACCTTTTAATACCAACGAATTCAGACTATTTACTTCTTACTAGACGTTATTGCTCCTCGATATTCAAAGAGGGAATGTAAGTTATTTTGCTCAGGGGTGAAAATATGTAGGATTCGCAAGTGGTGGCCGACAGAAATTCGCTAGATGAAAGGAGGGGGGGGGGGGGGGGATAGTTGGGCGGAAAGCGGCTTGAGAATTTTACGTGTGGGTTTTTAATCGGCACAGGCCATTTCTGGATAGGGTACTTGCATGCTGTTATTTTGGCCTATATATAGTGAACTTTTTAAATGTAAGCAAACGAGAAAAAAACAACCATTGTTGCGAGTTTTAAGACGTCGTTTTTATGGGACTAGGAATCAACGTACGTGAACTAATTTAGTGTCCAGGGAAATGCAGTTAAAACTGTGCCGCTTGAACCAGAAGATTACTGCCCAGTATGTCTTTTTTTTTTGACGTGACAACGTCTAATAAATCGATGAACGCAGGCTGCACGCACGAAAAAATGTTCCGTAACGCACGTTGTCCCGTTACGCTGTGTCCCGTTACGCTCATTGTACGCTTGCGCCGCATCTATCTCTCTTCCACTCGATTGGAACAACCATCGATTTGACTTTTTCGAGGCACATTAAACTTGAAACACTCCCATTCGTTTCCTACTTTTCCTATCATCGTCATATCCTTAACAGTATAACACAGATTGGAAGAAGTTAAATAGCAAACATGTATAAAAGTTATACTTAAAATAATCTCTTCGTTAAAGTAATAAACATATTTGAATTAATGAGTGCAAATAAAAGTAAATTTATCAATTATATTGTAGATTTAATTTCACTCATTATTTGTATCCATACAAAATAGTGATAATTCAATAACAATGATTCAATTTTATTCATAAAAGTATGCAATCATTTCGTCAATGTTTTGTTATGACGTTGTCACGTTAAACTATCGTCCGACTTAACCAACTTTACAGACAACCAATTTTTTTTTTTTTTAAACGCCTGGTTCGCAAAGTGTCCAGAGCAGCACGAACGCGCCGCGAGAGGAGTAGTCGGTCACTGCTGAACGGTCGGGCGAGAGGTGAATGCATCCGGCCTAACGGGGAACAGCCTCGCTCGCAGCGGCGGGTCGTAAAGAGGATCGGTTACGGCTTCGCCGCGGTCACTTCCTGACGCGCCGAGGTGTCCAACAGCGCGCCCTTCACTGACCACAGTCGAGGGGCGGTCGCACCCACGCCGCCGGCAATCACCGTCGGTTTACGGAGAAGGCACCTCATAATAAACGAAGAGTACTTCACGACCTTCTACAGCAGTGGTTCCCAAACATTTTCAGCCGGCGACCCACCTTTCCTTATAGGAATACCTCCACGGTATATCGGTCCATGGTGGAGTAAAAAACCGTATTTGTATCGTATCCCTTCCTTATATATATATAAAATTTACCATCAAATATTGCATATATACATATATGCTTTTTTAAAGATACAGCTTATTTATTGATAAACTATTTGTGTTATGATTTGAAAATGGTTGACAAAAAAAAAAGAACTTTGTAGCAAAAAAGTTATTTATTTAACAATAGATATGTTTTGCACACAATTCGATTTGTTTCGATTTTTCTTATCTTTTCTGATGGTTTATTCGATGGTATCGATAGTTTTAGGGATCGAGTCGCAACCCACCTGTAACCCTTCCGCGACCCACCGTTTGGGAACCGCTGTTCTATAATATAACTGTAGAACCGTCGCGTCTGCACATTGAACATATGTATTTGGCAAAAACT
Source organism: Bacillus rossius redtenbacheri (assembly GCF_032445375.1). Classification (NCBI taxonomy): domain Eukaryota; kingdom Metazoa; phylum Arthropoda; class Insecta; order Phasmatodea; family Bacillidae; genus Bacillus; species Bacillus rossius. Next base: position 34,787,224 of record NC_086332.1, read on the forward strand.
GATTGTAGATGATGTAGGTAGTGTAACAGAATACAAGAAGACTAATTTTAAAAACTTTGTACATATGTTTATCTCTTTGAACACGCTAATCTCAAAAACTACTAGACGAATTTTCATGAGGTTTTCACAGGTAACTCGAGCAACATATAGGCTTTATTTCATCAAAATTGGCTTATGGAAAAAAATCTTTATTTAAAGTTTTAGGAGTTTTCTCAGCTTAGTGCAGTTCATCAGCTGATTTTTAAAAGGCTCTCACAGAAGTTTAACACCATTGACACGATCATCACAGAGTAAAACACCAAATAACCAATAGATAGCGCTGTTAGATTATTTTTTACCTCAGTGACAGAAGTATTTTCGTAAGTTTACGTCAGTGACAGAATTAAGCAAATTTACGAATAGAAAATTACATTGAATTTACTTCGCTAGGATATACGGATTTACTGATTTCGTTTTGTATTTTGGATATAAAAAACTTAATCTAATTGCGTTGCTTTTTTCGATAGGTTTTATTTTTATTTGACTTCTTGGTCAAGATAAACGAAGTTATTGAGTTTGTTTTTAAATTATGTGCCTACGTATTACATTCTGATAAGTCGTTTGTCATTTATGAAGTAAGAAATATTATATTTGGTGTTTAGGCTTCTGTTTATAGATCAAAGTGAGTTGTATAAGCGTTTTTGGAAATTCATCTAAAATGAGGATGGTAATCCCATCATGCTCTCGGCTAGTTAAAAATAACTGGGTCTTCGTAGGAGCTGCGCAGCATTAAGACTTTCAAGGTTCGTGTGCAATTATATTCAGGATAAACAGGGCACATGGAAAATTAAGAGTGTTTTTTTCCAAATAGAATTAACAAGTTTTTGGATGTTTCGTAAATTTACCAAGATTATTCTCGTTGATTCCTGTTCAAAGTAAGTAAACTAATTTCTCGTAAATTTACAAAGATCTCTGTATTTAACAGTGCGGGAGGAACCTAGTGTGCACGTGACCTCTCCCCCGCCCAATCCCGGCATGATAGGTAAAGACCGTGATATACTAAGATTTAACTATCATACCTTTGTGCTGCTTCTGCTATTGGTTCATTGTTATTCTGGAGGACTCTGGGCCAATTAGATACCCTCTGTTAATGAAGTGCGTAACCACAAGTTACCCAGTTGAGACGCCTCACAGGCCACGTCTGTCCAAGTATGAAGATGATCGTGGACTTGAACTCGCGGATTTTTCTACTCCCTAGTGATAGGCCTTTCAGCACACTTTTAGACAAACTATGGCCAAAATAAAAATAATCGTCTAGCCGTGCTTTCCCAAAATCACTACAAAAGAATGTTCGAGTGGTTTTTATTCACCAAAAGTTATTGTGGAAGACAGGCAAAATTCACGTTATTTTGAGATAAAGTGTAAAAATTTGTTTGTATGTACATTTAAAACCACTCTATCGCTTCAAAAAAAGTTTGCCGTTATACTGGGTTCGGATTCTTTCTTGCCCGGACATTTATGCTTTTTGTTGTCCTAGCACCACATTAGTTAAAGTTGTTTGCAAACCGTTACTTGAATTGCCTTCCAGCATGAACTGCGCCCATTAATAATCATAATAAACAAAATAAAGAAAAGTTGTTGAATATTTAAATGTATAGTGTATGGTTAAAACAGTTAAACATAATTTAAAATTGTGCACCAAATTTCGTAAGCGCGACAAGGAATATTTAGTAACTTTTTCCAAAAACTTGTTTCATATATAAAAAGAACCATATATTTACAATATTTTTTCTTGTAGCATTAATACAAAATATTTCTTGGTAACTGGTATCCAAATAGATAAAAAAAAACCTTCTGTGTAGGTCCACATACTTCATTGGCTGCTGCCACATTCTACCTTCTGTCCAGACTGCATATGTCTGGGTTGTTATAATTATCATAGTATTTAAGTGACGTGAAGTGAAACGTCTTTAAAGCTGGAAGCATCAAGTCTACGCGATGGCTCATCATAGCTTAACGAAAAGAGCTACGCTCATGAGTGGGGCGTTCGATTGCGGAGAGTTGAAGGGGGAGGACTAACGAATAAAGCAGAGAGTCAGACAACTGTGAGGGCCGCTTGCAGGGTCAGGTAAGTCCTTATTATCAAGTCACGACTGTGCAAGCCGGGCTATGGCTTTGGAGGTCTCACATCGCCATATATGTTACCAAGGTGAACCTCTGCCCTAATGTAGTTAAAAAATAAAATAGGGAAATCATAAAAATATTTAGGGTGAATATTAAAAAAATCTAGGAAACATTTTGGGGTATATATGTTATAAGCAACACATTTTTTGTACCCACTAAAAGGCTCATTTAAAATTAATATCACCATACACTTTCAAAAATACCGATAAAAGATTTAAAACCTTGAAATGTTAAGAAAATTAGTAAGCTATAGAGAATTCTATATACTGGGCCAAACAATACGTTCATATTAGCTACAGTTAATGTTTGAACAGTCAGTGTTAATGCGGTCATAGTTAACCCTGTCTAAAAAATAATTATTTTTATGTGAGTGCCACCGATATTGGTCATTTTATTTTATAATTTAGGAGAATAATTACCATCAAACACATAATTGTGTTTATACAGTTTCACATTGATGTGATCACGTTACTAGCTAATAAAATAGTTTAATGTGGTAGCAGTATACGCAATGGTATATGCTAGAAACCGAGATTTTGTTCCAAAAGCCACTGTCTGATTACCAAAACAGTTACGTGAACCGATTTTGTTGATAAAAATTTGTATTACATAATTTCATTATATTTACCGAAAAATTTAAAAAATCACAAATTATCCGTTATTAATTACGAAACTAATGCCTTGTTATCTTTGACCTGTTGTATTCAGAATTCATGCACCAGTTATGTTATTAAAATAAACAAACGTATCTCATCATTGTAAAAAGTATTTTTTTATTACTAAAGACCATTAAAGGTAAAAAAAAAACGTTTCGGCGAAGTTTATTGTTTATTTAAAATGCCGTATGATTAAAAGTCTTCTTTTTTTTTAGAACCAATAACGTTTAGCTTGACATTGTACCGAAGCAACTTACGATTCGTTTCGCGAACTAACGCAATCTGTGTTTTTATGACGAAATTTCTGTTCCAAGCCATTAAAAATACGCATTACCATTGCTGCGGCGCGCACGAGCCGAAGAATTCCAATCGCGAGCTCGCGAACCGCGGAACGGGAAATGCAAATCGATTGTGCAAATGGCGAAGAGAGCTCGAAGCTCGAAACGGATTGGATTCGGCGGCTTCAGCGCGAGGGGGGGGGGGGGGGAGCATCAGCAGAAGTTTTCAATCAACTGACTGTCATTCAATGCGTCCACGCCCAGCAGGGTTTTTTGATGGTCGGGGAGGGGTAGGGGGAATGGGGGCCTCAACCGCGGACCACAAACGACGTAAACAACTCCCCGCGGGCGATAATGAGCTGGCCGTTACGGGCAGCAGTCGACGTGATTCGCGGAAGCGCTGGAACAGTTGTTCAAACGCCTTCGCCTGCCGATAATGAAGCGTGTACCCAGAACCGAGTGACGCCGTCGGCGCTGCCCTACATACATACTCCCCGTCGTGACAGTTGGTACTGCGCACACTGCTACCAACTATGCACCGCCATGACTCCCCGCTAAATGACTTGACTTCAAACCGGCAACACACTTTAAAAATGATTCACCAATGAAGTAAGTCCAAACAAACTTTTTTTTCCCAGTAGTCCAATAATTGCTATGTTGATTTTTTTCTTATTAAATTATTATTTAATTAATTATATTAATATGCACTATTAAACATGCTAAATTTAGAAGACCGTATCTGTTAAAAACTGGCACTTTGCAGAACTGTACGTGGGTGAATAAATGAAAATAATAATTTTAAAACAATTACAATTACGACCCAAAATTTTAAAGCATAACCCTAAAATATGTTTCCACTGGACGTGAAATAGATTAAATGGTTGCCAACTTATTATATCAGTTAGAGTGTGGTGCTAATTTTAAAATATATTTCTAAAGCTAGAATTATTCTAGTTGAAAACCGATTAAAACTAATTAATTTGCACTTTTGGGAAACTAAGTTTCGAAATTTCTGTATCCACAGCAGCACACTTAACTGAAACAGAATGCTACACACTCTGCAAATTTGAAATGGCAGAAATGGCTAAAAATCGATTAAATTAGATGCGTATTTTCTCCGTACAAATATGTGGATTCCTACAATTTGCTACATAACCGAAACTCACTAGTTTTTCAGGTAATACACTTATTTTACAATTAATTTCATTATATATACCTATTTTAATTTTTTAAAAATATTTTTGTCATTTTTATTTTTTAGTTTTGAAGTACAAAAGAAATCGTCGTTTGATATTTAACTCGAAGAGTCGGATTCTAATCGAATTATCGAATCTTCAGGCTATATTTCAAGGTCTATGTAAAGGTCAAGCTCAACGAAATCCAAGATGGCTGCCGGAAACGGATCCCGTTCACCCAGCCAAACGATCTCTGTGTTTACACTACATTCGAGCACTCCGTGCTTACACATACGTAGCCGACTATATGTGTCGATCGTTCAGATTTTACACGTTTATGCTGAGCATAACAATAAGTTCAATAAAGTGTGCATCTATGAACAGCTGTGGAAGTCGCCAACTTGGGTAAAAGCCGTGGGTGTGAATTCTAAAAATGTCGAGACCGTGTATAACACGTAAAAGAAGTCACCAACCAAAAACTCAAACACTTTTATACACGTCAAAATTTTTACCATCGCATAAATATTTTTTATTTGATTAGTAATATAATTAGTTTTATATTGTGTGCTAAGGGATTGAAATTTTTTTTAATAGTTGTTGGTGTTGCTAACGTCCTCCATTAAACACAATTTTTTGACGTGACGTCTAATAAATCGATGAACTCCGGCTGCACGCACGAAAAAGTGTCCCGTTACGCACATTGTCCCGTTACGTGGTGTCCCGTTACGCTCATTGTACGCTTACGCCGCATCTATCTCTCTTCCACTCGATTGGAACAACCATCGATTTGACTGTTTCGAGGCACATTAAACTTGGAACACTCCCATTCGTTTCCTACTTTTCCTATCATCGTCCTATCCCTAACAGAATAACACAGATTGGAAGAAGTTAAATAGCAAACATGTATGAAAGTTATAGTTAAATTAATCTCTTCGTTAAAGTAATAAACATATTTGGATTAATTAGTGCAAATAAAAGTAAATTTATCAATTAAATTGTAGATTTCATTTCACTCCTTCTTTGTATCCATACAAAATATTGATAATTCAATAAAAATGATTCAATTTTATTCATAAAAGTACTATGCAATCATTTCATCAATGTTTTGTTATGACGTTGTTACGTTAAACTATCGTCCGTAAACCGACTTTACAGACAACCAATTATTTTGAAAACAGTTAAATAGATAGTTTCTAAATGTATTCTTGTTTGATCCCTCGCTGGTGAAGCACAGATGCCAGCCGTGCCACCCGGAGGCGGGAGAAACCCCAGCGGCCACGCGACGCACCGGACAGGACGGGAGACGAAACGAACGCAAGCGCAGTTCCACCCCGGCGCGAGACCTACCGAGAAAACAGCCGCTCATCGCTATTTGTGAGTCGAAGTCGTCGAACTCGACGTCGCCGCAGCGGCAGAGGGACAGCGAGAAACGGACCCGACGCGACGCCTCGCGCTGTTATCAGTCGCAGGCAGCAGAGTTCGCGCGCCCGAAGCTGCGGCGAACTGGAAGTCGTGACGGCATTCCCACCGCTTGTCGCTTCGAGGAAAACACATTCTCCACTTCGACCAAACTTGGTTTTATTTTAGGTCGAGATTTCGAAGAAATACTACCTATTGTAGCCGTTACAATGATGCGTCTTCGGGGAAATTTTTTATTTAGTTTCTCGTTTCATTGTCTACAGGCCCCCAAAACCATAGTCAACATGATAACTGCCGTATGTTTTTTTTTTTTTTTACAAATCACTTACAAACTTATATATAAAATATACTCATGGAAAATCTCGGTCGAGTTCGTTAATGGGCAATATACGACCAAAGATGTAGAAGTGGGGAAGGTCATAAAAATTTCTATAACTCCTATAATTATGATGAATATAACATCATCCTTACGGGTAATACCAAAAACCTTTTTTTCTAAATATAAATACACTTTTGATTGCGAGGGTGAAAAAAAAAGGATTGTAGGACAAAAAAAATCATAACTCCCTTGATAAGCACACTATAAAATCAGTTAAAATTGTTTGCAAACCCTACAAATAATACTTAAAACGTTTGTCTGAAACGATTACTGATACAAATATCCAATGCAAAGGGTGGATATATAGGGGTTGAAAAACGAAAATAAATTCATAACTCCCTTAATAAGCACACCATCCAATCCGTTCGAATTGTTTGTAAATCTTATAATTTTTATCTAACACATTTGTCTGAAACAAGTTTTGATAATGCAAACAATTATTGTAAGTGGTTATAAAAACCTGGGGTTGGAATAAGAAAATTAATAATATTCACTACCATGTACACTATCGAATACATTCTTATTTTTGTTTAACTTTCTAAATATTGTCTAAAACTTCTTTTAAAATAAATTTTATCTAACCGACCATTACTGCAAGAGGTGGAAATACTAAGGTTTGAAAGTATACTATCAAATCCGTTATAATTTATTGTATGAATCCTCAACTTTATCTAAAACTTAGGCTGGAACAATTTTTGATGAAACGAATCATTACCGTAAAAAAATGTGCTGAAATTTAAAAGTTGAAAACTTTCTTTAGTATGAAATCCGCTGGAATTTATTTTAAAACATCTTATTGTTATCTTAAACACTAGTGCAAAGCAAATTTTATACGACTACGTTATTAGTGCCAGAGATGCAAAATATATATTGAATGTCAAAATATTGAATAATTACCTTAGTTGGCATAATATATAATTCGTGGTAAGTTATTCAATGCTGGATGCTTTGAGTTAAATATATTCATAATATTTCGTGGCATGGAAAATGAGAAAATGTTTAATTAATCATTTTGTAATATTGGAGAACATAAATATGTTATGTACAATACGTTCTTAAGATGTTACAGAATTATATAGAAGTTTCCAAAATATTTCGAAAGAAGTAGGTACTTCGAAATTTACGTATGCCTATAGGCTGTGCTGAAAGGGATTTTTTTATTTTATTTAGACAGCGTCCAAGAATACATTTCATTTGGAAAGAGTCTTTCTTTAAAAGTGCTAAAGAAACTTCCAAACATAGTAACATAGTACTATTGAAGTGCTAAGGCTGGAGGAACATTAATAAATTTGTTAAGAAAAATAAGAAAATCTTATCCAGTTTTATTTCTAATGCTCTTTTGCTTAGGAAAGGGAATCAGTAACAAAGTACTATTGAAGTACTAAGGCTGGAGGAACATTGATAAATTTGTTAAGAAAAATAAGAAAATCTGATCCAGTTTTATTTCTAATGATCTTTTGCTTAGGAAAGGGAATCACAATTATAAACTCAAAGTTTTAAAACCACATATCAATTTTAAATGAAAAAAAAAATTTCAGCCACTTCTTTATGACACGCCTTACTTAATTTTAGAACTTTTATAAAAGACCAAAGGGGTTTGAATATTAAAAAAAAGTATTTTAATAATCTGAACGATGTTTGACAAATAAAGAATTGGTTACAATGTACAATATCTGATAAAAGAAGTACAGAATTTTAAGTGTCGGTGGCTCGTTCTTAGACACTCAATGAATTGAAAATAAAAACTCTCTACTTAAATAATTTGACCCAATCACTTAGTAAGTAGCATGTCGATGTTTTTGTTTAACATAGATAACATGTTATTACTTAAAAAAAAATATCGGAGTGCAATAATTTGGACTTTCTTCCTACTTTACCTATACTGCAATGAACAAAATTACGTGCCAGAAAAATAAACCGCTTTTCCTAACTTTTTGTCAACATGATTGGTTGTATATAAATCAATGATACGTTAAAATTTTGTGAAGTTCAAAGAGTGGCATTCCTGACCAGATGGTGGTATCACGCGCCAGCGATTCAAGGGTCAACTACACCGTAAAAATTTGTTATAATTTTTCAAAGAAATTTCTTGGAAGCTTGCCACCAATTCTTTTTTCCTGGTAAATCTACAATTATATCACAAGGGAAAAAAAGTGTGAAACACGGCAGTTCAATACAAAACTGATAGTTTATATGGACAATCAAGTATGGAAGACCTTCAAATTTGATAAACACGGATTGTATTGTATTCCATTCGTAACATTGCAATAAATTATTAAGATAAGTGGTTAAAGGCGCCATCTGCCTGGACACAATTTGCTCAGGGCCGAAAAGTACTTTTGATTTTGGATTAAGTTTTTAAACTGTGTTTTCTGAAGAGTGGAAACGGCTAAAAGGCGTGTTTTCGGAGTACTTTTTGGGCTTAAAACAACTGGTACAGATTCTTGAAAGCACTTAAGGGACTTGCATTACACCCTTATCTTAATTTTTCCGCCATGTAATGCTACAATCACCGCTCAAATTTCACAGTTTTCCTGTGACGACGAGATAACTGCGCGTCAGTTCAGACCCTTGCGCTAGAAATACCAGCGAGCGTCGCGCTTATCATCCCGCCTCACTTACACATACACCCTGACCAGGCGCCTATAGAATATTCACTTTTACACAGTGTAGAGGCGAAGATCACTGAGAGAAAGAGAGAGAGAGAGCGAGAAGGAGGGGGTTACATGTCGCCGATAACAGCAGGCTGGGATCCAGATGATTGTGTGTCTTGTCACTAGATCCCTCTACTTCGTGGGAGGGGTCATGTTCTCTGGACGGAATCAAACTGTCCAGGGGGGGGGGGGGAAGCGAGGGGAACCTGTCGGGCCAGAAGACGTAACAAACGGACACGCGCACTTTCTCGTGAAGCAGGCTCCGTCGCGCGTGCAACACAGTGCTAACTGCAATAAGACCACACCAGGTAACACCAATTTGGTTACTTCACTTTTATGACATTCCTCTTGTTTAAAGGGGTGATCTCCATAAATCATGCCGCTATCATTTCGTGTTTTTCTTACAATTTTAAATATACACAGAACATTATTATGTTTGGTTAATTATAAATGATTTAATCATTTTTAACTATTTAAACAATGGTTTTGAGAAACTTAAATACCAATGGATATTTAAATCCTAGCGCGGATTTAGAGCATGATCATGTTTCATAAAGATCTGACTTAACTTATTGTATTAAATTTGCCGTAAAATACTTTAATTTAAAGAAATGATAAATAAATAAGAATTTGGTTTGGTTAAAACCTGAAGAACTCTTTTTGGTAGGAATTGAGAAAATCCAATTTTTATTAAATAATACGAAAGAAAAGAACTCACAGAGAAAAAAAAACTAAGAAAATAACATTTTAAGGGCTATTCCTGTACTTTTAACACTATAGCCTTTGAATATATTCAAAGCTATAACTTTTTTCCAAACTTTGGTCGCAAATATTGTCACTTGGTACTCACCAAATGCAGTTTGCGAGTTGTCAAATAACACGCAAGTGATATTACTATGAACATGCGTGACTTTACCGTTATTAGATACCACTTGGCAAATATCTTTTGACAACCATGTGACGACATATAAAGGCCATATCAAGCAAAATGCTCGTGCCAGTCAACTGTGTGATAGGGTAGTATGCGATTCAAGCGATCACTACAACAAAATAGGCAAGTTAATGTTTTCAATGACGTCCATTCCAAAATAAAATTAATTAAAAACTTTTTTAGGAATATAATGAATAAGCATTTTTTTATCTATAAAGTTTTAAATGGACAACACTCATATTGATTATGTCTCAGTACTGTTGTTATTAATAACAAACATTGTCGCTTTGTTTCTCTGTGTCACCTCTGTATAATTCGAATACCAACATCTTGCACAATTTTCTGGAAAGTTCTATCAGGGCGTAAATAAAATAATTTTGTCAACTACAAAAAAACAATGTGTTGACGTGTGACCACGAAATTTCTTGAACTCATCTCACAAAATGTTCAACTCAAAAAAATATTTTTTGGACATCCTTATTTGGACCAAAGATGTTGATACGCCAAAAGGTAGTCTAAACCAATAACAAAATAACAGTAACAGAATTGTCGTGTCACATCCAGACAATTCGACTAAAGTGTCTTCATTCGATGCCTGCAGAATAAAAAAATTAAGTTTGGGTTTAATATTTCGCAAGAAACGCAAGAGCGCAAGGACGTAACATGCAAAAAACGCAAGATAAATACAACTGTTTATAAAATACATGCATAGTTGCAAGTATCGCCAACCTTACGATTTCAAACTTTAAAGCCTTCTTTCCATAAATAATGTTTTTTTTTCCTGTCTCACGAAAATACGTGAAATTTTTCATAGTTTTATTAAAACGTGCGATAATTTTAATAAGTGAGAACTTAATGCATGCTGTGATAAAAATAAAATGTATACATTTCATCTGCATCTTGAAAATTTTTCAGCACTCTTCAATTTAAATATAAAAAGTGGAAAACGCAATTGAGTTTTTGTGTGTTGCGTAATTTATAGAAATGTATTTAATAATAAAGTTACTAAACGTTGTTTGCAACTTGAGTTCTTGTATTTCATGTGTAGTTTATAAGCCCGGCTTTAGGGTCGAATTTACACACCATAAAGTCAGCCCGCAGGTCGAAATTACTGGCCCTCTGATTGTGGCTTAGTGCCGGGAGAATAAGAACAGTAACGTAGCTAAGACGTTATTGTATTTGGCGTGGCTTTGGTTGGCGTGGAGCGAGCCTGAACTGCTTTATAAACCACGCAAGAACGTAAAATGCAAAATGTTCTGAAACCACATTTTAGATTGCCAGTTTGTACAGTCTGTTCATAAAAGAATGTCCCATTAAAAAAAAAATTAAAAGCATCAACTGTAAGCGTTATAGAGTGTTGGTTCAATGTAACAATTAAAAAAAAAATCAAACAGTTTAAGATAAGTGCATGCGCGAATATTTCTTGTTGTTTTCTCACTTGCAGCGCGAATGAGTGGTTCTTTCCACAATCAGTAGAGGTTAAACCTGTTAACTCTTTGAAGCATACCTAATATCTAATTTTATTGACTACCTATGCACAGAATATTTTTTTGCAAAAACTTTTTTCGCTTTCTGAAAATTTGAGCACTTATTCACAGTTATATAAATTACAAATATGTAAAAATAAATTTGGTGTTTATTTTACACTATTTTTAATAAAATATTGTGGTTATTGTAGATAACCACCATGCATTAGGGGACTTTGTCATGGTGGCTATCAATGGTAACCACTTACGCCCAAATAAACCAATTTGTGCACAGTTTTATCAGTTTTGTACTTATAAACTTATAATTCATTAGAATCTGTAAAAAACATATGTGCAACACATAGACCAGCTGGAATTAAATAATTGTTGTGCTAAACAAAAATTTAAAAAAATTACTTAACTTAAAAATAATACACTTGCCCTTTGTAACATAGAATCAGATATGTCAAGTACTTTACATTACCTACATAACATTTACTTCACAGTATTTTAAAATAAACATTATGTATACATATTAGGACGTGGTGTTCTAAACTGGAAAGTCAAGCAGCTACATCTGGGTAGGCACATAAAATCAACATGAAAAACGTACACTGCATGTTGAGCTTACATCAGCACTAATTTTTGTGAAAGTCTTGGAAGCAATTTTTGTCTTTCCTCAAACACAATGGAACCTTGCAGGTATTGCACATCCAAATTGTCCTTACTGGATGCTTCTTCGTGCTGCACTTTGCACATCGTTTAGATGATGAACGCTGTGGTTGATGGTCGGCACTCTGTAGTCCTATACACTTGTCGACTGTCGGTTTGTGGCCCTTTATCTCGATGATACGCTTCTGTCCCCTATATTTTGGTGAGCATATAGTTGATTTCAAAAGCAGTGAGTCATATAGTGACCTTCGAAAATTCTTGTTACTCAGCTTTTCTTGGCAGGTTTGTTTGTGAATGATAAACGCATTGGTGATAGCTGCATCAACAAAGTGAAAAAAAAAGCCTCATATACAATTTTTTACTTTTTCTATCTACCTGATAATCATTCTTGAGACGGTCAAAGTTGTCAACGTAATTCATATTATGGTTGTAGTCTTTCAAGATTTATGGACAATGCACCTCTGTGACAGATCCATCCCTTTCCTTTCGTTGCACAACAGTCACATTTTCGGATCATGGTAATTAGAAATCAAATTTACTACCCTTTTATCCATCCATCTAAACATTATAATGCTCTTTTCAGTTTGTTTCCAGTCAAAGTCCCCTCTCTTCAACTCTTTATCTTCTTTCAAAGATGGCAAATTTTTTCGTGATTGATTTACAGTACCACAACAAAATATTTAACTTTCTTTTAGTGAGACCATCAAGTCAAAACTGCTGAAATAATTATTGATGTACAGATGCCACCAAGATCTTCACAAAGCTCAAGAACTACACGAGCTGCTAAGCCATGTTCAACTTGATTCACACTTTTGCCAGTGTACACTTGGAATCTGAGGTTGTATCCAGATGAATCACATAACATCCATATCTTGAAACCTTTTTTTATAGGTTTATCCCTAATATATTGTTTCAAGGTTGATCTACCCTTAAAATTCACCATTGCTTCGTCAACCACGAGTTTTTGATGAGCATGGTAGTTTTCTGAAAAAGCCTTTTGGATAGAGTTTAGGATGAGCCTAATTTTGTATAGCCGATCATAATCTTGCTGACCAAACTTTGGTTGCACTGTGTTGTCATTGAAATGTACATGGCTTAGTAGCCAGCCAAACCTGTTTACTGTCATGACATCTGAAATATAGTAGTCATGAAAGTCTGGTTTTGACGGCCAGTAATCGCGATAACCAGGTAAAACTTTCATGTCCGTGTATATATTTATTCCAATAAAAGCCCTTATTTAATCGGAATTTGTTGGTTTGAAAGTTTTCCTTTCCTGTGTGGCATATAAGTATATTGAAATGCAATATGTTCATATAATTCACTATCAAAAAATTGTGAAAATATTGTTACGGGTTCGTGTTCTGGGAGATGTAATATCTTATCTGAAGGTCCTTGCCTCTCTGTAAAATTAGGAAGCGTATCAAAATTCCTCTCAGCTTGATCTCAAACAGGTGGAGTTACTACAGAAGACTTTTTCGACCAAGATTTACTAGAACATGGCATAGATGTGCTAGCAGAAACATGATCAAAACGTTTTGCATTTGATTGTTGCGCTATAAGAGTTTGATTACTAGTTTTCTCGGCTGCAGGGAAATCATATGAATCATTATCTGAACTAATGTCCGAGGATGACGATGACGCTGATATTTGAAATGTCTTTTCTTTTTCTATACTATACTATACTATCATTACTTATATCACTTTCTGAACTTGAAGGTATTTCTACATAACATTGTTTTCTCCTTCTAGAACTTTTTCTCTTTGGACGCATTATAGAACAGTGCGAAAAGAAATACTGTTAAATGTATATATGGGCTGACTTCTGTATCATTGGCACGGTGTTCACTGTTGCTAACCACCAAAAAATAAGTTATAAAATATAAATTAGTCAATCAAGATTGCATGTAAATTAATAAAATAGCTTTATAAAGACTATTTACTAGTACAATTGTTTTACACTGAACAATTATAACATTATTACCACAATAACTTGTATCTAAACACAGCGTAACAAAATATATCGTCACTAATATTCGAAACCACGAAGAACTGAACAGTAACCTCGCGAGGCTCAGAAGTGCATTTGCATGCGATCCAGTGGCATTTCACGGAACTAGTAAAAGTGGTTAGCGGCGGATACCACCGTGCATTCGGAGCAGGCAGAAATAAGTTCAAGTGGTTATCGCTGCTAACCACCATGCTTGTATGACCAAAATTTATGTGGTCACTAACACTGACCACCATGCTTCAAAGAGTTAACTTTATTAGGAAACAGGATGGAGACCCTCCCCATCGGAATCTCTTTGCACGAGAGTGGTTGAACGTCGAAGTCCCTGACGGTTGGATTGGTCGTAATGGTCGAGACGACAGAGCTGTTTTTCGCTGGTCTCCACGTTCACCTGACATAACGCCATGCTATTTTTGCCTTTGGGGCTTTATAAAAGATCGTGTCTATGTTCCGCCGCTACCTATTTATTAGCCAGAGTTGAGACACACAATTGAAGATGCTATTGCTTCCATTACTCCGGAAATGTTAACCAAAGTGTGGAGAGAATTGGACTTTAGGTTGGATGTGTGCCGTGTAACTAGAGGTGCACATATTGAACATTTGCGGAAAAACTAGGTTAGTTTACCTTCAATTTGATGTATGATTTGTTGTAAATAGTTTAAATTAAACTGTTATAATGTAAAATTGAAACTGAGACATTCTTTTATGGACAAACTGTAGAAAAAGTAATGCAAAATAACGCAAAACAAGTTTTTTTTTTAAATTTCAAATTTATTGAATTTTGGCTTGCGTTTTCAACGGCAATATTGGAGGGAAGTGTTCAGTAAACATTTAGAGACGCCGATGTTATGTGCGTCGAAGAACACGATGTTAATTTTATTATATACATTATATTAACACTTGTATCTAACAGTGAAATAAAATAACAATTTTATAGCAAACTAGCTATGCCTCTTTCAATTTTTTTTTTAAATTTGTTTAAAGTAGGTACACATATACAAAACATCTCTCGATATCTTTCTATTTCTCTCTATCTCTGTTTATGTGTCCCTCTGTAAATCTCACTATATGTCTCTATATAATAAATCTATATTTCTTTCTCTATCTCTCTCTCTCTCTCTCTCTATATATATATATATATACATATCCACATCACCCTATCTCTCTCTATGAATCTACGTTAATATCTATATAGCAATCTATCTTCCTATATATCTATATACTTTCTTTGTTCTATCTCTCTATATCGCTGTATATATCTCTCACTATATCTGTATATAGGTATATACCTTTCTCTATCTCTCTATATATTTCTATATCTCTCTATATCTTTCTATTTCTACTATTATATTTACAAAACAAAAGACGAACACACAAACATCAGGCGTGACTTAGGTATATAAAAACACGCGCGTATTCGAATGCAACATTGTGTCAAAATTTCCAAGCAATTGGCGAAGAACTTTCGGAGAGTTAAGATTTTGAACGGATGAACATATACATTTTTATTTAAATAGATTATAGACAAAAAATAATTTTGTTTTCATGTTAAAAATGAATTATGAAACGAAGCCCGGGGCAAGAATTTGTTTTCTACGGTTTTACAATAAAATTGCAGGGTTGGTGACGTCTTGCGACTTGCGTGCCTTATAAACGACTGTGATTTTTTTTTCTTGCGTTGCTTGTGTGTTGCGTCGTTGCGCTCTTCGCTTGGTTCGTAAAACTCGGTCTTAATCCCGCGGTGGCTTCGAGTCCTGCGGCAACGAGGCCTCTATGGCGTCGCGCGCCGAGAGTAGTGCACTCCGGAGCGATTTCCCAGAGGCCTCGGGCCGGAACAACAGGAGCGGCCGCTGAGAGGCTCCCCCGAGTATTGGTTCACAGTGCACTGGCACTTGTGGTCCGAGCACTGGTTCACATCGCACTGACACGTGTGGCTTCCTCGACCTTTGGATCACGCACCGGAGACTCCCTCCCAGAATATTACACCGTCACCTCAAACAAGCGCCGTACTTACGACATCAGTGCCCTGCATGTACACTTCAAAACCACTTTCTTTTTGCGTTCTTTAAGTGATTCATGCGATGGGGAATTTAGATTTAATACCATTTCTTAAACATAAGCCATTGCAGTTTTGCAGTGTTTGTCATGGGAAAAAAATCATAAAAGAAAAATAAGAATTAAAAAAAAAATGAAAACATAAATACTCAGAAGAAAAAAGCCTAAATAAGCTTATGTCAAACAGATAGACCCAACGCTGTACCTAAACGGGTATTATGGACAACACAACGACGACTTGATGTAAGCTTTTGGACATACGCTATTGCTAAACAAATGTTAAACAATGTTTAGCAATGGCGTATGTCCAAAAGCTTACATCAAGTCATGCACTCCCATTGCACGAATCTTTCAAAGATAATTACAACGACGACAGCACAGATCAACACATTTAAACTTAAATATCACACAGCACAAGAAAGAATTCTGTGGAAAGAATTTAGTCATGAAAAAAAAATAATGACAGCACAGACGAACACAGTGCGGGCTACCAACTACGAGACAGTTTCAACAAAAAACAGTAAATGCAGATAGACAAAAAAAACCTGGACAACGCAGCAAATATACGAACACAACGATGAAGGTAAACAGATATTATGGAAAACACGACGACAACACCAACTAACACAGTAGGTTTACTATGGTAAATAGTTGCGACGTTTCGGCAACTGGCATCATTCTTTATGGCAAATAAATATTTAAACAAATATTTTTTTTTAAACAAATATAACTCGAATTGCACGATGTGTTATGGAACTACATATACATTATTTTAAATAAAAATTTCTTTCGATTTTTTTTGTTTATTTGTATACACATAAACTGTTTCTTATATAATATGTAGCTTAATTCCTCATTAAGAAAGTTGATACTAAACAAAAATTTTTGGGTAGTAACCTAAGATAATGTCTGTAGTGATGCATATTTAAACAAAAGTTTTATTTGTAGTAACAAACCGAATGTTGGGACAAAGAAACCAGTTATGTAGCGCAGAGGCGAAGAGGCGCGTAATGTTACGCGCTAGTGAATTTAATTTTCAACCTTAGCGCCCCAACGGTTTTGAGAGACTTGCGCCAACCCGGCAGAATTGATTGTTTCGGAAAGGTTTCCCTAGATAATTTTTCAGGTACCCAATGAACTTATTCACCGCCCGTTTTCACACGATAGAAATAAAATATAAAAAGCAAACATATCTAGAACCTATCCAAAACCGAGAGAAATAGATGAATGAAAGAATAATACCAAATGTGTGCGCATGCGCTTGTTTCATAAAATAGATATAGGTATCTTATTCTGTCAGTTGTGAATGCCTTGAATTTTATATTTGCTAACAGCTTTCTTTCTATTCTCCTTGTTCAACCAGCAGCGTAGATAGCGCAGTCGAGACAGTCCCTGCATTTCCTGCATAGATGCCGCTACCTGTTATGAATGTCATATTTCATTCAGATATTTGAAGTGTTCCAAATGACTGAATTGTATGAAGAAACAGTAACACGCACAGTTTTTATGGTGTGAGTATTTAAACATTGGATAATATTTATTTTTTATGAATCATTATTGATTAATAAATAATTATTGATATCCTGAGTTTTTTTGAAGTGAGTAATACTTCTGTTGATTCCTGTTTATTAATTTATTTTGTTTTGAATATAATTTATAATAAATACAAAATTTTTAGGATTATAAAATACTTGAAAAAGAAATGAAAGCAAAAAAATCTGACGCAGTGTTGTATTGTTTTTAATTATTGTGTAAAGTGGCATTTTAATATTTTATGTAGTTTACCAATAATTAATAGTTTAATGATTATGTTAGTTTAGGCATTGAATATCTATAATGTTTTATATATATTCAATGGTTTAGGTTAGTGAAATTAACAATATTGTAGATAAGTGTAAACGCTCGGTTAGTTTAGCTAGGTTTAAAATATTGCAAACAATGTGTGAAGGGTTGCTTACTTACGTTTCATGTTTAAGTTACCATAAATTTGTAAAATCAACATTAGTGTAAATATCGAGAAAATGAAATCAAAAATTTACACAAAAAATTTAACTGATATTTTATCTATAATGTGTTAATCATGATCATTTAAATGTCCCTTAAATCATATCAATACTATAAGTTTTTTTAGTATTTTTAGTTTTTGTCTTCTTTCTCTCTTTCTCTCTCTCCCTGACATTTGACCTCTTGCGATGTATGTACTTACGACTCGAGGTGTGAATTGCTAAATAAGTTGTACTTCTATCACGTATACTGGGCTACACGCGCTCTTTAAGGCAGATTTTGAAGAAATACTATATATTGTAGCTGTTACCATGGTGCGACTTCTGGAAAAGTGTTATACAGTTTTCCTTCATTTCATGGTTCATACACACCATAACTATCGTCAACTCAAAAGTTTATATGTATATATATATACATATAAACTTTTGTTATGTATATATATATATATATACACACACACACACATATATATATATATATATATATATATATATATATATATATATATATATATATATATATGAAAATTTTGTGGACACGATAACTGCCACAACTTTTCATAAATATCATCCAACCTGATAGGCCCCTACATAAAATCTAGCATTGGAAAATCTCGTTCGAGTTCGTTAATGGGAAATTTCCACCCAGAGGGGTAGAAAAAGGGAAGGTTTCTATAAAAACCGAAAAATCGTTGTAACTCCCCTAATATGAAAAATATTACATAAATTGGTAAGTATTATAACTCGCAGGAGTAATACCAAAAACGTTTGTCTAAAAAATCTACTGATTTGACCAACCATAACTGCAAGGAGTGGAAAAAACAAGGGTTGGAAGACCAAAAAAAATAATTCATAACTCCCATAGTAAGCATTCCTTCATATTGTTTGTTAAATGTTATAATTTTTATCATAAACTTTTGTCTGAAATTTTTTTTATAAAATGAGCCATTGCTGCATGGCGTTAAAAATAGGGGTAGAATATTAAAAAAATTATTAATTTACGTACCATTTACACTATAAACTTCGTTCTGATTTATTGAAAAACCTTTAATTATTACCTTCAACTTTTGTCTGAAATAATTTTTTTATAGACCTACAATGACTGCAAGTAGTGGAAGTAACAAAGTTTAAAAGTAAAAAAAAAAAGATCATCAATTTTTTAAAGAAATAGTTTTACTATGAAATCCGTTATAATTCATTGAATGAATCCTAAACTTCATCTAAAACATTAGCTGAAACAAATTTTAATGAAAATAATTAATATCGTGAAAACCGGGGTTGAAGTTTAAAAAAGCAAAATTACTTACTATCAAATTCATTCAAATTTATTTTAAACCCTCTTAATATTATATTAAACCTCGGTGCAAAGTAAATTTTTATACGGCCACGCTATTATTGCAAGATATGAAAAAATAATGCATGAAGGTTAAAACAATTAGATAATTACCTTATTTGGCATATCATATGAAATTCATTTTAAGTTATTTAATGGTGGATACATTGAGTTAAATATAGTCGTAATATTTTCTCTGTATTGAAAATGAGCAAATATGTAATCGATCATTTTTTAATATCGGGGAATATAAATATGTCATGTCCATTAAGTTCTAAATGTTCCAGAAGTTTATAGAAGTTTCCAAAATATTATTTCCAGAAGAAATATGTACTTCGAAATCTACTTACTCCTGTAGGCTGTGGCGAAAAGGGATTTTTTTGTGATGCATATTTTAAAAGGAAATTGCTAGATTTTACAAACAAAATTTGCGCAAATATTTACAAGAAAATAATTATATAATTTGAGAAACGCTTAAATATAATATTCCATTGTAATTGGCGTAGCTGAGCAAAGTTAATAGCGGGCCGCCAGCTCTTACACAAGTGTTACGGTACGGCATGTCTTACACGTGCGCCCCTTAGCGTTAGGCATCACAACTTCTTTAAGCTAGTTATGTTGCCTACTTACAGGCTGTTCGGACTGCAAACTTCTTCGCGTTGCACTCAATCTATTTATATACTCTTTTATTGTCTAGTTTTCCATCTTTCGAAGTTCTGGGAAAAAAACCACCTGCTTGGCCGAAAAATTTTGCGTGTCTTTAAGTACGTATGGATTACATTGAAAATACACCTCACGTAGTGGCATCGCGATAGAATGGACATAACTGAAAATAAGAAAATAGCGAAAAGTACGATAGGAACTCGCACAAAACTTTTCAATACTTTTTTTTTAATCCACGCAGAAATGATTTTAATTAGGTATACAACTTTACTTCAAGGAGAACGACAACTTTCCCAACATTTTTCTAGTAGTTATCTTTGTAAAAATTTAGTTACATATTTAATGTGTACTAATTAACAAGATTATGTTCATGTAATTCAGAATTCACAGTAATTTCGGGAGTTCAACAGCTTTCAGTCTTTCTGTTCATAAACGTGTGACGTAAACCACGAGATTATCCTGTCATAGGATCCAACTCTTATTTATGAACATGCCCAAACCTAGTTCAAAGAATTGGCAGTTTCCCGGGCGTACCCTATGGAACCAAGCACATAGGTGGATATTGTAAGAGTATAATATGATAGAGTTGACTTGTTTTTTATAATTTTCAAACTTTCTTTATCACATTAATATTTTTTTAAATTATCATCATTGTATTTAGCTTTCACAATTAATATTGAATGTGTTTTCAATAATTGAGAAGTTATTATAATTTTTTAAATATACAGTTTGAGAGATTTGGTTTTTGGAAGAAGTTGTAGAAATGTCAAATTATTAGTACGAGAGCATAAAAGTAGATTTATTTATAAAATTGAAACACTATTCTCTTTGTTTTATTTAAAGTTGTCAGTAACAAAAACTACAACTGAAGAATGAAATGAAAAAAGGTTACCTTGAGAAATATGATAGTTCCTAGTACAGCAAACTTATTCGGAAGTTGTGAATGTCTATATATATATGTATATATATGTATATATATTGGCGTAGTCCAATACTTACAGAAGAAGCAAAAAAAACCTGATTAGAGAAAAAAATGGTCGGTTGGGTTGTTGAGGCCAAGAGATTAGGAAGACACAACTGACTACACCATGGAAAAAAAAAATAGTTTTCTGGTGGTTTTCTTGCAAATAAGAAAGTATTTACTGGATGTTATGGCCGCCACACTGGAAAGAGAAACTGTCCAGTTCTTGCCTTCCAACGGTTCTGTTTTTTTGGTCGCACTTTCGCTGGCACATGCCCCATCTGGACTCTTCCAATATATTGTCTGTGCCACGCGCCGTCTTAAAAATCTGAGTTCTCTTTAAAAGTAGTAGCCGTGTTACCCAACACGTGATGCTTGTTCACGGAGACCGCCGGCGGAACGGACACGGGAAGCCTAAGATGTACATCAAGTTCTGTCCCTGCCCAAACACGCCCGAATATTCTTCACCTTCGGCCAACCTCGGGTTTATTTATATATATTTATATTTCTCTGTTTATTTTAATGTAGCTATACTAACCTAACTAACCGTCCATAGTGTTTTAAAGTGTTTTAATGTAGCTAACCTAACCTACCACTTTTAATATTTGAAATTCATTTTTCCTGCGCAAAAATAAAACAAATCCCGAGGTTGGACGAAGGTGAATATTCGGGCGTGTTCGGGCAGGGACAAGAACTTGATGTACATCTTAGGCTTCTCGACGGACACACAGGCCAGAGAAGTGCGAGGTCAGAGACACGTCACACGACACGCGCTGCAACTGTCGCGCGCAGCGCCTCGCCGCGGGAGTGGGCGCAACTAGCAGCAGCTCCCAGGAGGTCGTCTCGCTTGGTCTGCGTGGGACCGCGCGCCGTGCCAGGGCGTCTGTAGAAGGGGGAGGGGGTGGGAGGGGTCAGCAGATCTGCAAGAGAGTAACAAGGAGCGTCGCGGGGGGAGGGGGTGGGGGCGCTCCAGAAGCACTCACGACGGCTAGCTGGCGACGTCTCCGCCGCCGGGTTTCTCACACGCGCCAGAGCCAGAGTCGTTGCCGTGGGGGGGGGGGGGGGGGGGAGGGGGGGAGGATGTTCCCTGACCCCTTCCTTCCAGGGCGAACACACGATAAGTTTTCTTACATCAACTTAGCTACATAAGGATACAGAGAGATTATTTTTTGGAAGGATTAGTGTAATACTTAATTTTATTTCTACTCATTATACCCCGTCGTGCCTCACACACAGAAGCCGCAGGAAATTGTGTTTCCAAGTGGTCTATATATTTAATGCTGGTTTGCACACGTGTTACTGTAAGCATGTCTTTCATACAAACTTGGCATTGATACGATTTTAAGAAATAATCAAACGATACAATTAAGAGCACAGTATTAAAAACAATAAAATAAATCCCAAAATATAAAACATTCTGTGGTCTGTTCACAAGCAAAATCATCAAATACTTAAAATTCTAAACGTAAACGTCGGAGTTCTAAAATACTACTATTCCCTGAGAATTTTAGTTTGACACTCAATTTACGTTTAAAATTCAATGATACAGGAAAGTTACTTATAAGAAATGAATGAATGGTTACACTGAACCCTCCTTCGCAATATCCTCTACGGCCATGGCTGCGCGCACTGCAGCAAGGGCAGTCCGTCGGCTTTCCGGGAAAAGTTCTTTGTATTTTTCGGGAGTTTTACCAGCGCTTGCATGCAATTTATGGAGCAACATTTACGGGAAATCTGATCTATCAATATAATTAATTAATTTTAGTGACCTATTTAATGTGGTGAACTTACACTTAACCGAATTTATGTTTACAAATTATATGTAAATTGATAAAGAAACAAAGCGGATATAACTAAGTAAAACCTTAAAAAAATAGAATGTGAAAAAAAACTTAGAAATACAATTCAAACCAAACAAAAAATTACTAAAAAGTTTTATAAAACTAGATTTAATATAGTCTAAAAGATATTTAGAAATTAAAAAAATAATAAAATTTACATTATTACAGTGGAGTGTTAATTTGTATTGTGGTTATCTACTATCCACTCCCTGAAATTGATTTTTGTTTGTAGTACCTCTATCTACTCTGCGTGTATCTATTAGAAAAGACTTTGATCTTTTATGTAGTTTAGGTATGTAGTTAGTATGAGAGATATAGTAATGAGTATATAAATATTATGGTATCGTATTACATTATTTAACTTTGGTGATGTTTCTTATCATTAACTTTATAAAACTTAGTATTAAACCTCCAAAGATCGGACACAACTCTACGGCTTTTACCATATTCTATTTTATTTAACAACATAAAAGAAATAAACTTTAACAACAAACATACACAATGTATTTTAAAGCATGGTTATATTGAATAGAATTACAAGTATTAAAAAATAATATTATATATTTCTGTAATTTAAAAAACTATTTTTTTCCACGTTAATTTAATTAAGACAATATTGATTTCCTAGCCAAGAAATTATGCTGGTGCTCTGTATTTCAAAATCTCAAAGGTTGCTAATAACTATTACTGTAAATTCAACACAGTACCATTTAACTGTTCTGTCACACACAGCCTAATTTCAACGGATATCTACTAAGTGCTGTATTTAATACAGTCGGTGCAAACAATTTCGTGACGTTTTAAACCCATTATAAAACTCTTAGTAACTATTTGTTCAAAATATTTGTTTGTAACAGAACAAAAAATGAAAGAAATGTAGAGTGCTATTTACAGAAACAGCTTTTATATCAAATAAATGGCATAAAATTAAAATATCAGCTTCGCGTGAGACCCAGTCTAAAGATTGTAGCCACGCATACAAAGAAGATGAGATCTTCTACGTCTAGCTCGCAACTGGAGTGAATGACTTAAAAGCAAAAAAAAAAAATCAAGACGACAATTTGTTTTTTACGCGCTAGGGATAAACGTTGCTAATACACTCTCACGGAAGTGAGATTCAAGAATGCAAGATACATGGCTGTATTAATTACGGGCTTGCTGCAGTTTGCGAGCAACTTTTTTTGAAATAAATTATAATCGCATTGCAAGCTATTTGATCTCCGGTAGCCCGTGGCTGAAGCGGCGTTCCGCCTCGCCGCTTCCAGGCTCGCCAAAGAATCCAGGGGAAAAAAATATATAAATATCACAAGATTACAGTCGAGGTAAGTTGCACGTCCACTCTATGTTTACGGAACCAAATGGTTGCTGTTAAACTATCGTTAAAATGGCGTCTTAGCCAGTTTATGAATAAGATAATTTAACACGACGTGATCAATCGCACGGAGAAGACATCGTGAGAACTGAAGTCTTCCCGATGGTGGAATCAACCTTGCAGTTCCGGTTATTTGTTGCGAAGATGTTCGACGAGGCGACGAATCCATTATATGCAGAGACTTATTAACTTTTACGAGTTCTTTATATTAAAGTGTACAGTTCAGCAAAACACGGAGGGAAAAGCCAAGAGGCATATGTATTAAAAAAAAACCCCTAGCGTATATAAAAATGTACACTGAAGGTTGCTAGATATTTTTCATGGAGAAAGAAACGGAAAACATTTCTCTAATTGGCTTAGCTGGTGCATTAGGACATTTTATTGCACATATTAAATATAATCTAAAAAAAAAAAGTATGAAAAGCAAAATTATTAAATTTTAAAGTAGTACTTAAATAAGACTCTTAGACGCACATTTGACAAAATAATGAGGTATAATCAGGTTTTTTATGCCTTTAAAATTCACGCATTTTATTTATTAACTTGAAATGCTTAAGACTTATTTTCGATCTCTGTATAATAAGAATGGTAAATTATTCAATTAAAAAAGTAGTATTTTAATATATTGATTTTTTTTAAAATAATTCTCTAATAAACACAATTGAACATACATTTATTAAAACAGCAATATCACTGAAACAGTAGTAAAATCTACACGAGCAGCCTTTTATGACGCAGCACGATATCATACGTGAAGAGTTACTGCCATTTTAAGTTTAGTGTAACCAGATGAGCAAGAAGGTAATGAACAGCCATTGTCATCTAAAGACGTCGCACGATGAAGACGCCAGACGAGCACGGAATCCAAAGGGAGAGAAAGAGAAACTGACATCTAAAGGCGCCTCGCGATGTAGTCACCAGATGAGCAGGAAGCCTGCAGGAAGCGTAGAGCCACTGCCCTTCACATAGGAAAGCCCCGGCAGGGGAACTCTTTCACGTGAGGGAGGATGACCCTTAGTGCACGAGCAGTTAAGCTAGCTGCAGTCTCTTAATAAAAAAATTGGCTCTCTGTAAAGTCGGTTTACGGACGATAGTTTAACGTGACAACGTCATAACAAAACATTGATGAAATGATTGCAAACTTTTATGAATAAAATTGAATCATTTTTATTTTAATAATAAAAGAATAAATACTTGAAATTATACTAGTAATCAGATTTTTTAAATGCAAGATTAATTAACCTTTATTGCCGAAATTGTTGTTGTAATAAGCAATGAAAACCACATTAAGTTTTCACTTCACTTTATAAACAGTCGACGAAACAGTTCACGTGTAGATGACTTGTAATTAATTTTAAAATTACTGGCGTTTAGCTATAAAGTTGAAATATAATTATAGTAGTATGTAAATGGGGCTACTAGATCAGGATGCAGGATGTGGTGTGTGGCCGGTGTCCGCCATATTGGATTGTGACGTCACGACGGCCATCTTGGATGGATGTGACCTTGACCTTTGACCTTGACCTTGAATTTTATCCTCAAAAATCGTCAAAATCCTCCAAAATTGGGCAAAATTTGCCCAAAATTCCTCAAAAATCGCCAAAATTTCCATTTCTGTGGAAAAAAGTTCCGCCAAAAATTCGCAAAAAATTCCTCAATTCGAAAATCAGGATTTCGAAAATCCTCAAAAGTCGTTTTGCCCTAGAAAGAACCCTAATTCCTAAAACTGGCTAAAAACTCCTAAGAGATAGCCGCTTATAAGCCATTTCTAGGAATAAGGATACCATGACCGCCATCTTGGATTATGTCGTCACCGATGCATTTTTCGTTACGGCTGCCATCTTTAACTTTTTTATTTATTATCCGATTTTAATAAAATATTTTTTAAAAATTATAAAAAAAATTAAATAATAAAATTTTAATAAAACATTTATAAAAAACAAACATTAACGACACGGAGTTCGGAGTCCTCGGTTCGAACCCGGTGAGGACAAAAAAAAATTAAAAATGGCGACAGGCTCCTTCCTTAATGGCGGCTGCAGGCAGACTGACTCCCACCACTTTTCTTAAAGCATATATATCGTCACCTAGTATGACGTCATGTCCGCCATCTTGTCTTCGATGCTGGAAGCCATCATCATCATTGTATCGTCGACGAGAGTGCGCTGACACCATGTTAGTTTAGTTCGTATCCGCTAGAGTGCAGTAATCATTTATTATTACTGTGACACCCGCCATCTTGAAATATGGCCGCCATCTTGAAAATCCGTAATTATTTAGCTAGAAATTCGGGAAAAATTCCAAAATTCATTAAATAAATCACTCATTAGCTTACATATTGATTCGATCCGCTCCAGTCCTTGGTTCGATCCCTGAATGATGCAAAACATTTAATTTTATATAAAAAATAATAATTTCAATAAACCATGTTCAAAATTCTTAGAGACTTTAAATCCTCTACTACCATCATCCTATCAGACACCAAGACCACCATATTGGAAATTCGTAATTGTAATGCTAGAGATTCGGGAAAAAGTTAAAAATTCATTAAATAAATTTGTAATCTATATACTGATTGATTAGATCGACTAAGGTCCTTGGTTCGATCCCTGGCCGATACAAAACAACTTTAATTTTAAAAAAGTACCAGAAAAGTGTAAGGTTCGAGAAATAAAACACCTCAAAGTCTATTACAAACATAATATTTATTACACAATTTCTATCCTACTACAGAATCACTTGCGAAAGCCAACAACAATCTTATAAACATTTAGCCCTGCATAGACGTGCAACGACTACTTCTTAGCTCCAAATGGCTCCCAAAGCTCCAACAGCCTCCAAATGCTTAACACAGCACCAAATGGCTCCAAATGCTCCAAACGGCTCCAAATGCTCCAAATGTCTCCAGCAGCTCCAAATGCTTGACAGCTCCAAATGCTTCAAAAGGCTCCAAATGCTCCAACAGCTCCAAAAAAAGGCTCCAAATGCTCCAATAGCCTCCAAACGCTTAACACAGCTCCAAATGGCTCCAAATGCTCCAAACGGCCTCCAAATGCTTGACAGCCTCCAAATGCTTAACACAGCTCTAAATGGCTCCAAATGCTCCAAACGGCCTCCAAATGCTTGACAGCTCCAAATGTCTCCAGCAGCTCCAAATGCTCCAACAGCTCCAAAAAAAGGCTCCAAATGCTCCAACAGCCTCCAAATGCTTAACAGAGCTCCAAATGGCTCCAAATGCTTGACAGCTCCAAATGCATAACACAGCTCCAAATGGCTCCAAATGCTCCAAACGGCCTCCAAATGCTTGACAGCTCCAAATGTCTCCAGCAGCTCCAAATGCTCCAACAGCTCCAAAAAAAAAGGCTCCAAATGCTCCAACAGCCTCCAAATGCTTAACACAGTTCCAAATGGCTCCAAATGCTCCAAACGGCCTCCAAATGCTTGACAGCTCCAAATGTTTCCAGCAGCTCCAAATGCTCCAAATGCTTGACAGCTCCAAATGCTTCAAAAGGCTCCAAATGCTCCAAATGCTCCAAACGACCTCCAAATGGCTCCAACAGCTCCAACAGCCTCCAAATGCTTGACAGCTCCAAATGTTTCCAGCAGCTCCAAATGCTCCAAATGGCTCCAACAGCCTCCAAATGCTTAACACAGCTCTAAATGGCTCCAACAGCTCCAAAAGACTCCAAATGCTTCAAAAGGCTCCAATTGCTCCAAGAGCTCCATCTTCAATTGGTTCCAACTGATTCCTATTACTTTTATCGAACTTGGCATGATTACTAACATGTCTTTATCAGTATACATTTTGACTGGCAGTGGTAACGTTTTTTTACACCTTTAAGTTATAAGTTTTATTTAGAAATCAGATTTCGATAAATGATAGCTTCCATCTGGAAAGAAAATATATTAATTTATCTTCAAGTTTATACACATACATTTAATTTAATCCATTATTGTATGTAGCCAGCTACCCTCAGTTCTTTGAGTATGAAGGATATTTCTTTAATGTTCGAATAGTTTCCTGCACAAAGCGATCCATGTAGTAGTCGTAGCCTGTTAACCAATATGTTAGGATCTTCCCATGAGGTATAATCAAACTCTTCTGCTGCCTTCATCATCCTTGCATGTTTATAATAAATATTATCTCTGGTGTTTATCGTTTTAACACCAACCACAAGGTCACTTTCGTCATCTTGCCAGTGATTATCACAAGCTTGATCAGGATAATTTATTTTATTACGCCGTTTCCATCGTTTTGGTCTCAAACCACCATCACAGTCTTCGCTCTTGCATGATTTTGGTGCTTCAGTACAGTACTCAATCATGTCAGCCTCAGATGTGTCACCACAATCTTCAATCATGCCAGCTTCTGATGTGTCACCACAGTCTTCAATCATGTCAGCACCACAAACTTGATCAGGATAATTTATTTTATTACGTCGTTTCCATCGTTTTGGTCTCAGACTGCCATCACAGTCTTCGATCTTGCCTGCTTTAGGTGTTTCAGTACAGTACTCAATCATGTCAGCCTCAGATGTGTCACCACAATCTTCAATCATGCCAGCCTCAGATGATTCATCAAAGTCTTCGACCTTGTAAGCTTCAGGTGGTTCTCCATCTTTCACATTTTCATGGAGACGACTAGATATTGGAGTAAATATATTTTCATTTCTAATGTGGTTACAACTTCCTTCGTTTGTTTTAAATTTTAAATTATTATCTTGATCTAGATCAGTAATTTTAGCATTAGCTTTTTCGCCTTCGTTCCTCTTCCGCGATGTTGTAGCCCAGTCTTCGTTATCTTTATTCATCTTAATTGTACAGGTCTTGTAATGTCTATCCAAGTAATATCTTCTACCAAAGGATTTCTGACACTGACTGCAATGAAATGGTTTTTGACAAGGACCCAAATTACACTCGCTTCTCTCATGTCGTTTAGCATTCTTTCTCAAGGTAAACACCTTGCTACAGTATCTACAGCGATGACGTTTTGATACAGCAACAAATCCCGTTTCAGGATTCATATTAGTTATTGAGACTATTGCCAGATGCAAACTAAGAGTTTTAAATTAGATATATTACTTAAATAGAATTTTTTAATTATTTCATCAGCGAGAATTAATTTATCTCATTCAAAGGTACTTGTTGCAAGTAGTTCTGCTTTTCAACAACAGATGTCGCCACATGTTACTTGCAGGTAAATAATATTTAGTTATTTTATGCGGGATGCGGGATGCTCACTAACGATCGCAAAAGAAGGATGGCTTCGCTAGACTCCAAGGAGAAGGAAGTTCGTCCATCCTGTTAGTGCTTCTTAGATTTCTCAGAGATTATTTGACTGAGTAATGATATATTTTTTTTTAAATTTCCACCTGATAAAAATATTACAAGTGCTGATTTATTGGCAGAATTTCAATAATTAAATGCGACCTTGAATAAAAAATGACATGACTCATTAAGTAAAAAAAATTCTTCATGCAGAGATCAATTCCTCATCAGTAACCAGAAGCACTCGGAGAAAACCATCAGATGTCTAGTCAGGAATAATCAGAAGCACCCAGAGAAAACCATCAAAATATTGTCAAGAATAATCAGGAGCACACGGAGAAATCCACCATAATATTGACAAGAATAATCAGGAGCACACGGAGAAAACCACCGCAAGTTTTCTTTGATATCATAAAATTTCAGGAAAAAAATAATACTAAAAATAAAAATAAATTAATAAAAAATTAAAAAAAAATAAAAAATAAAAAAATTCATAAAATTCTGGCTTGTACTAGAACTCTATCTTTGTTCAACAATGATAAGTTCACAAGCTAGCAGAATTTTATGAATTTTTTTTTTTTAATTTTTTATTAATTTATTTTTATTTTTAGTATTATTTTTTTCCTGAAATTTTATGATATCAAAGAAAACTTGCGGTGGTTTTCTCCGTGTGCTCCTGATTATTCTTGTCAATATTATGGTGGATTTCTCCGTGTGCTCCTGATTATTCTTGACAATATTTTGATGGTTTTCTCTGGGTGCTTCTGATTATTCCTGACTAGACATCTGATGGTTTTCTCCGAGTGCTTCTGGTTACTGATGAGGAATTGATCTCTGCATGAAGAATTTTTTTTACTTAATGAGTCATGTCATTTTTTATTCAAGGTCGCATTTAATTATTGAAATTCTGCCAATAAATCAGCACTTGTAATATTTTTATCAGGTGGAAATTTAAAAAAAAAATATATCATTACTCAGTCAAATAATCTCTGAGAAATCTAAGAAGCACTAACAGGATGGACGAACTTCCTTCTCCTTGGAGTCTAGCGAAGCCATCCTTCTTTTGCGATCGTTAGTGAGCATCCCGCATCCCGCATAAAATAACTAAATATTATTTACCTGCAAGTAACATGTGGCGACATCTGTTGTTGAAAAGCAGAACTACTTGCAACAAGTACCTTTGAATGAGATAAATTAATTCTCGCTGATGAAATAATTAAAAAATTCTATTTAAGTAATATATCTAATTTAAAACTCTTAGTTTGCATCTGGCATTAGTCTCAATAACTAATATGAATCCTGAAACGGGATTTGTTGCTGTATCAAAACGTCATCACTGTAGATACTGTAGCAAGGTGTTTACCTTGAGAAAGAATGCTAAACGACATGAGAGAAGCGAGTGTAATTTGGGTCCTTGTCAAAAACCATTTCATTGCAGTCAGTGTCAGAAATCCTTTGGTAGAAGAAAATACTTGGATAGACATTACAAGACCTGTACAATTAAGATGAATAAAGATAACGAAGACTGGGCTACAACATCGCGGAAGAGGAACGAAGGCGAAAAAGCTAATGCTAAAATTACTGATCTAGATCAAGATAATAATTTAAAATTTAAAACAAACGAAGGAAGTTGTAACCACATTAGAAATGAAAATATATTTACTCCAATATCTAGTCGTCTCCATGAAAATGTGAAAGATGGAGAACCACCTGAAGCTTACAAGGTCGAAGACTTTGATGAATCATCTGAGGCTGGCATGATTGAAGATTGTGGTGACACATCTGAGGCTGACATGATTGAGTACTGTACTGAAACACCTAAAGCAGGCAAGATCGAAGACTGTGATGGCAGTCTGAGACCAAAACGATGGAAACGACGTAATAAAATAAATTATCCTGATCAAGTTTGTGGTGCTGACATGATTGAAGACTGTGGTGACACATCAGAAGCTGGCATGATTGAAGATTGTGGTGACACATCTGAGGCTGACATGATTGAGTACTGTACTGAAGCACCAAAAGCATGCAAGAGCGAAGACTGTGATGGTGGTTTGAGATCAAAACGATGGAAACGGCGTAATAAAATAAATTATCCTGATCAAGCTTGTGATAATCACTGGCAAGATGACGAAAGTGACCTTGTGGTTGGTGTTAAAACGATAAACACCAGAGATAATATTTATTATAAACATGCAAGGATGATGAAGGCAGCAGAAGAGTTTGATTATACCTCATGGGAAGATCCTAACATATTGGTTAACAGGCTACGACTACTACATGGATCGCTTTGTGCAGGAAACTATTCGAACATTAAAGAAATATCCTTCATACTCAAAGAACTGAGGGTAGCTGGCTACATACAATAATGGATTAAATTAAATGTATGTGTATAAACTTGAAGATAAATTAATATATTTTCTTTCCAGATGGAAGCTATCATTTATCGAAATCTGATTTCTAAATAAAACTTATAACTTAAAGGTGTAAAAAAACGTTACCACTGCCAGTCAAAATGTATACTGATAAAGACATGTTAGTAATCATGCCAAGTTCGATAAAAGTAATAGGAATCAGTTGGAACCAATTGAAGATGGAGCTCTTGGAGCAATTGGAGCCTTTTGAAGCATTTGGAGTCTTTTGGAGCTGTTGGAGCCATTTAGAGCTGTGTTAAGCATTTGGAGGCTGTTGGAGCCATTTGGAGCATTTGGAGCTGCTGGAAACATTTGGAGCTGTCAAGCATTTGGAGGCTGTTGGAGCTGTTGGAGCCATTTGGAGGTCGTTTGGAGCATTTGGAGCATTTGGAGCCTTTTGAAGCATTTGGAGCTGTCAAGCATTTGGAGCATTTGGAGCTGCTGGAAACATTTGGAGCTGTCAAGCATTTGGAGGCCGTTTGGAGCATTTGGAGCCATTTGGAACTGTGTTAAGCATTTGGAGGCTGTTGGAGCATTTGGAGCCTTTTTTTTGGAGCTGTTGGAGCATTTGGAGCTGCTGGAGACATTTGGAGCTGTCAAGCATTTGGAGGCCGTTTGGAGCATTTGGAGCCATTTGGAGCTGTGTTATGCATTTGGAGCTGTCAAGCATTTGGAGCCATTTGGAGCTCTGTTAAGCATTTGGAGGCTGTTGGAGCATTTGGAGCTGCTGGAGACATTTGGAGCTGTCAAGCATTTGGAGGCCGTTTGGAGCATTTGGAGCCATTTAGAGCTGTGTTAAGCATTTGGAGGCTGTCAAGCATTTGGAGGCTGTCAAGCATTTGGAGGCCGTTTGGAGCATTTGGAGCCATTTGGAGCTGTGTTAAGCGTTTGGAGGCTATTGGAGCATTTGGAGCCTTTTTTTGGAGCTGTTGGAGCATTTGGAGCCTTTTGAAGCATTTGGAGCTGTCAAGCATTTGGAGCTGCTGGAGACATTTGGAGCATTTGGAGCCGTTTGGAGCATTTGGAGCCATTTGGAGCTGTGTTAAGCATTTGGAGGCTGTTGGAGCTTTGGGAGCCATTTGGAGCTAAGAAGTAGTCGTTGCACGTCTATGCAGGGCTAAATGTTTATAAGATTGTTGTTGGCTTTCGCAAGTGATTCTGTAGTAGGATAGAAATTGTGTAATAAATATTATGTTTGTAATAGACTTTGAGGTGTTTTATTTCTCGAACCTTACACTTTTCTGGTACTTTTTTAAAATTAAAGTTGTTTTGTATCGGCCAGGGATCGAACCAAGGACCTTAGTCGATCTAATCAATCAGTATATAGATTACAAATTTATTTAATGAATTTTGAACTTTTTCCCGAATCTCTAGCATTACAATTACGAATTTCCAATATGGTGGTCTTGGTGTCTGATAGGATGATGGTAGTAGAGGATTTAAAGTCTCTTTAAGAATTTTGAACATGGTTTATTGAAATTATTATTTTTTATATAAAATTAAATGTTTTGCATCATTCAGGGATCGAACCAAGGACTGGAGCGGATCGAATCAATATGTAAGTTAATGAGTGATTTATTTAATGAATTTTGGAATTTTTCCCGAATTTCTAGCTAAATAATTACGGATTTTCAAGATGGCGGCCATATTTCAAGATGGCGGGTGTCACAGTAATAATAAATGATTACTGCACTCTAGCGGATACGAACTAAACTAACATGGTGTCAGCGCACTCTCGTCGACGATACAATGATGATGATGGCTTCCAGCATCGAAGACAAGATGGCGGACATGACGTCATACTAGGTGACGATATATATGCTTTAAGAAAAGTGGTGGGAGTCAGTCTGCCTGCAGCCGCCATTAAGGAAGGAGCCTGTCGCCATTTTTAATTTTTTTTTGTCCTCACCGGGTTCGAACCGAGGACTCCGAACTCCGTGTCGTTAATGTTTGTTTTTTATAAATGTTTTATTAAAATTTTATTATTTAATTTTTTTTATAATTTTTAAAAAATATTTTATTAAAATCGGATAATAAATAAAAAAGTTAAAGATGGCAGCCGTAACGAAAAATGCATCGGTGACGACATAATCCAAGATGGCGGTCATGGTATCCTTATTCCTAGAAATGGCTTATAAGCGGCTATCTCTTAGGAGTTTTTAGCCAGTTTTAGGAATTAGGGTTCTTTCTAGGGCAAAACGACTTTTGAGGATTTTCGAAATCCTGATTTTCGAATTGAGGAATTTTTTGCGAATTTTTGGCGGAACTTTTTTCCACAGAAATGGAAATTTTGGCGATTTTTGAGGAATTTTGGGCAAATTTTGCCAAATTTTGGAGGATTTTGACGATTTTTGAGGATAAAATTCAAGGTCAAGGTCAAAGGTCAAGGTCACATCCATCCAAGATGGCCGTCGTGACGTCACAATCCAATATGGCGGACACCGGCCACACACCACATCCTGCATCCTGATCTAGTAGCCCCATTTACATACTACTAATTATGAAGAAGTTTTCATATAAATAAACTGTAATCAAATATCTATCATCAATTATATGAATCACCACAATTTTTTAGTCAATTGTAACATAACCTATTATTACTGCACTCGCCGACGTAACGGAATACAGCGTAACGGAACAATGAGCATAACGGGACACAGCGTAACGGAACAATGTGCGTAACGGGACACTTTATCGTGCGTGCAGCCGGCGTTCATCGATTTATTAGACGTTGTCACGTCAAAAAAAAATAATGTATTGAACTGTATATAAGCTGGTAGCTACCTGTCTCCACCAGTAGGGGCGCACACGTCGGGACCCAGATGTGTCTTCACACGCAGCCGAAGATGGCCTGGACACGTGCCATCTGAAGGTGCTGCGGTCACCAGGTTGCCGGTGAACTACACCGCCTGTCGGCCGTCAGATGTCGCGAGCGTCGGTCGTCGGACCCGCTGCCCGAGCACAGCAGGTGGACGCCGGAGGATCGTGAAATGTGATCGCGGTTTTTTTTGGAAAGGCCCGCGAGACAGGTCCGCATCATTCTGGTCAGCCGACCAGTCAGAAACAACGGTAGTTGGAGTCTCGGTTACCATTCGCGCTCAAGGAAGCTCGCGCACGAACCGGTTAATGCGTGTGCCGGACTCGACACCGATATCGGAAAATTCAATGTACAGCCACAAACAACGTTGAACCGTCACTAAAAGAGCTGGGTCATCCATCTCCTTTCCCCCACCATCGTCGCGTGTACTCGTGTTACCACCCGGAGGGCGCCTGTGAGCTTCAGGAACCACTGCGGTTATGTTACAGCGCAGCGCCACGGCAACACAGTGAACTATTTGTGCCAGTCGCGGGTGAGCTGCGTACAAAAATGGCCAATAGATGCCGGGACGTTCGATTCTTTGGCTTGTCATGCACCCATATTTCCTGTTTACGGGGCCCGCCTAGTCAGGGTTGTACCTGTATTAGCGAGGCGGGATGATAAGTGCGACGCTTGCTGGTGCTTCTTGTTCGTATAAGCCTGTAATGGCTCTGAACTCGTCGAGCACAGGTCAAATATGAAATTGTAGCGGTGACCGTAACATTATATAGTGAAGAAATAAGACAAAGGTGTAATGTAAGGACCTTGAGTGCTTTCAACAATCTTTTTCTGGCGTTTCATGTCTAAAAAATTATTCTGAGAACACGTGTTTTAGTCCTCACCACTCTCCTAAAAATACGTTTTAAAAATGAAATACGGAAACAAAACTACCTATCCGCCCTCAGTGCATTCTTAGGTGCTTTTAGTAAACAGACTACACTCGGACATCTCAAGCAGGTTTTAAATCACGTGGTTTCTTCTGAAGCTCTGCCCAGGCAGACGGCCCCCTTGAATGAACATTTTCGGTAACCGTAAGATCTACTTTCGGCATCTTTCCACTACTCGCATATTTAATATTCTAATGACCTGTAGGCATATGTCGAGCGAGGCGAATTGAATATTTAGTCGGTGCAATAAAAATGCTACCATCACGCTTTATCTTATTCCGATTGTTACCATGTTGGTAACTGCCTCAACCGTGCGTTATTACTTGATGGTCACTATATCTAATTGTTTTATATTTAATTAATTTTTATTTTATTTTTGGTACGTAATTGGTAAATTTAATTCCTTGAACTATTTTTTGTAACCCCGGCCTTCAGCAATCTCAAAGACCTTGATCGCTACCGGGGTCTACAAAAAACCTTCCACACACACCGCCACAGGGAAGCAAAGAAAAAAAAATAGCAAATTTACTTATATGTACCCTTTCCCCGTCATGTGTGTATGGGATTCAAAAAATAATTCTATAACAAATTGAAAGGGGTCGATGGGTCTCTACACGTAAAGTAAGGCGCACACAGAAGTACGGCGTATGAATTTAATGCTATACATAGGTACTATCACCGTGAGTGATGACGGCGTACAATAATGACATACATTTAGCACTGACATGAAAAATTAATAACTCATACAGGGTATATAATAGCAACAGCACCATGCGCATGGATTTACTAAAAAAAAAAGGTATTACGAAAGTTCTAATAAAAAGTCTACATGGCCATTTTTACCGAACGGTTTTTCCATATTGTTTTTGCACTAATATGTCGAGCTATATGGAGCACGTTCATTCAGAAGTAATTATAAGTTGTTGATAGTATTAATCACGTTAGCACATGACGTTAGACGCAGTCACGATCGTTTTACGTAGCAATAAGTCAAATTGTTATTTTTTCTCCACCTTCCGTCCAGGCGAACCATCACCAGAAAATAAATAAGGGTCTCTAGTCTTACTTTCCAAGTCGCAGCAAGTCCACCGCTGCCGCGGCACTTCTCCACCCTGGGGCACCAGCGATGTCCATCGCCTCGCGTCTCTCCAACGCGGCCCGGCCGTCGAAACCTCCACGCTCGTTCAGCGCAGGCAGCCGCCCCTTGCGGTCCGTCCACACCGGCGTCACCTCGAGCAGTCCCACTTCTTCGCGGTCTTCACTCGGAGCATTCCATTCGGAAATCTTCGGCTCGGCCCCAACATTACCGAAAGCGTGCAGTATAGTGTACCAACTTAACACTTGCTAGCTCGACAGTGCAATTTCAAAATAGTTCAAGGATTAAATTTACCAATTACGTCCCAAAAAGGAAATAAAAATTAATTAAATATAAAACAATTAGATATAGTGACCAGCAAGTAATAACGCACGGTTGAGGCAGTTACCAACATGGTAACACGATGTACACACATTTATGAAAGTAAATCACGTTTACCAACTCCAGACTAGACATAATTTTTTTTATTATACAATACTTTGAACTGAATTTCTTGGCTGAGCGTATAGCAGAGTTTGGAAACGTTAGTGTACGGGAAAAATGAATGAATGAATAAATACATGAATCAGGGATTAGAGTCTTGACATCACTCGCCCCCAACCAAGCTGGCGGACGTTGCCGTGACAGATGTTTTATTTTTATTTTTTCGGGATGCTCCTGTTTCCCCCACCAGTTCTTTCCGCCCGTTCTCCATTAGCATCTCATCACCTCTCGCCGCCTCTAGTGTCCTGTACGTCGACAAGACGCTAAGCCCGGTACATTTCCATTTCGTCGACATCTGGATCACCAGAGACGACATGGACGACGAGAACGTGACATGATTCATTCGAAGGGAACGGGAGTATCCAGTAGCCCGAAGAAAGGCGGCACACAGCTGAGAGACAAAGAGCGCGCTGTTCGAAACAAGGCGTACCTACCCAATACAGCAAGTGGACTCGTGGTCGGGCTATACCTTACAGTATAAAACTTTTTAAAAATATGATCTAGTTAGTCAATTAACTACAGTAAAACCTCCGCTGTCACGAAAAATCAAACACGAGAGATTTTTCCAGAAAATAATCACGGAGATTTTCCTAGCAAGATACATAAGTTGATCTTAATATTCTTCTCCGACGCAATATGAGTCGGTGAACGATACTACGCCAAACATTGTGTTTGAAATCCGAGAGGAAATGACTTCGAAGCCAAGTTCAACCATTCTTAGAAGAAAACAATCTACAAGACTGTTCACTTTGTGATGTCACTAACGGCTAAAACATGATCTCATTTGTTTGGGCTATTGGATTTTCGTGTATTTGATGTCTTATTCTAATTAATGTGAGTGTTTCTCTGTACAAGTTTTGCAAATTACTTTTTTTAGTTTTAAAGCAAGATATTTGTAACATTAAATCAAATATATTTCTCTAAAAACGTTCGGCATTCATTCAACACAAAAAAATATATATTTTTTTCTGACGGTTTCATGTTCACTTACCAGACATTTATTTTCTGTTTTTTTTTTTTCACTCTCTTCGAAAAAAAAGTGAAATGAGAGTAAAACAAAATGGCGGGTGAGGCGCACTGCCATCCCAAGCGGTCGCGGCGTGTAGTCCCCGGGCGAGCGGGCGCGCCGCGACATGCTAATCAGGCGGTTCTCGTCTGCGGAGAGGGACCAGGTGTTGGTCAACCCGCCCCGGGTTCGGCCCTTCCCGTCACACGCGAACCCACCCACGCGGTCGCGCGGTCGCCTCGCGGGTCGGGCAAGGGGCATCGCGCTGTGCCCTTTCCCGCCTCGCGCTAGTAGCTGGCCGCAATTTATTGCTTCAAATATTTCCTGATTGGGCACATGAATTTAAATTAAATAATAATACAAACATATTTATTTCTTTATAAAAGGCTTCCATTTCTAATAAACAAGTTCAATTTTTTTAATGTATTTTATGAACATACTGCCAAATTTTATATCAGTCCTTGCATATACTGAAAACATGGAATCGTGTTGTATACAGTTTTCCATTAACTGAGCCTTTAGTTTTAGAATGTACTTTATAAACCTGTACAAATAAGGTTTTTCCAAAACAATAGAAACTTTAGTTTTTCAGCATCTCAAAGAAACCTTTTTTCGAATTGATTTTTTAAAATTTAAATTTGTAGCTATTCATATCTCTCCATCCCGTGCGAATAACATGTAAAATGTTTAACAAAAAAAAAAAGGTAGTGAGTCAGGTAGGTATTTTAAACTCATTGCAGTTTTAGTTTATTTTGCATGTGTTTTTTTTATAATTTATTGTGTTTCATAAACATACACTTACAAACCAAAAGTCGTACATCGTATAAAGTTAAGGTAAGAAATTTTATCTTTTTGAATTTGTAATCCAGCAAATCTTACCACTTCCTACCGGAAGTTGGGTGATTGCTTTTTAAGGTCACTAGTTTCGTTCAAGTATAAGGTTTTACTATATAAACATTGTATATAATAGTTTTTTTTTTTTAAATTTACGTCAAATATACAGGGTGCATCTTAATTCATGTTACAACACTTGAGGGTAGAAAGTTCTTATTATTTGCAACCATTTTTGCCAGTAAACATGTTGCCGGAAACGCGTAGTTAAGCCCCTGTTGTCCCCGAAAGAGTCAGCGTAGGCAACCCGTTGTAGAGTGTTATGTTGTGGATGTGCGGGTGTTCGAGTAGAGAAATAACATTTTTAATCGTGGCACAGATTTTAATTTCACTCTGAAATCAATCACAGCTTCGGCTTTGTTTCACAACATTGAAATTGTTGCATACCTTTTAACAACGTGACAGCCTAAAGCAACGGCTCAAAAACACGTCCACCTTGAGCGACACAGAGGTGGCAACGGCGAATCATGTTTTCACGGATACGCTGGAGCATGTGTGTAGTCGACCTTATGATTTCGAACGCTTCAATGATTCGCTGTGTAAGCTCTTCTACCGTTTATACTGGCGTAGCCCTTTTACGTAACCCCACAGAAAGAAATCTAACGGGGTTAGGTCCGGTGACCTTGACGGCCATGCGATAGGGCCCGCTCGTCCAATCCATCGGTTTGGAAATGTTTGTTTTAAATACTGTCGCACTTGCAGGGAAAAATGAGGTGGTGCCCCGTCATGTTGTTACCACATCACACGTCGGACATGCAATGGAACCTCTTCAAGAAGACCTGGTAGTTCGTTCTGAAGGAAGTGGAGGTATCCGGCGCCGTAAGTCGTGGCGGAATAAAAAAAGGCCCGATGAGTACGCCGTCAAAAATACCGGCCCACACATTAACTGAAAAACGTTCCTGGCGAGCTGTAACACACGTTGCATGCGGATTGACATCATTCCAAACATGACTGTTGTGCGAATTGAGAATAGCGTCTTGAGTGAACTTGGCTTCATCGCTGAATAAAACCGCTAACTCGGGGTTCCTCAATACTCTTCGAATGTACCAACGAGAAAAGGTCATGCGAAGAGGATAGTCCGCTGGACCCATGTGTTGCACTTTTTGAAGGTGGTACGGGTACAGGAGTTGCTAATGAAGAACTCGCCAAACAGCCATTTTGTCAGCGTCCATATTGGAACCTTCTGCCCTTGTGCTTGTATCCGGACTCTCCTAAAATCTCTGAAGTACATCTTCTTCAAAACTGGGAGTACGAACTCTGCGTGGAGCACCAGCATTTGGTCTTGTGATACACATGTACCAGTATCACGCATTCGCTGAGTAAGTCTTGCAAACATGGTGTGAGCTGGAATCCTACGACCCGGATATTGTTCTTCGTACAGACGACGGGCGGCTCGTCCATTTTGTCTAGCTTCCCCGTAAACAAGCAGCATGTCTGTGTACTCACTAAACATGTACTCCATTGAGCTCCACTAAAACGTCACCCTTTTCAGAACCACAGCGAAAGAAATGACACCACGAGTTTGCTT
Source organism: Bacillus rossius redtenbacheri (assembly GCF_032445375.1). Lineage (NCBI taxonomy): Eukaryota > Metazoa > Arthropoda > Insecta > Phasmatodea > Bacillidae > Bacillus > Bacillus rossius. The sequence continues at coordinate 34,827,680 of NC_086332.1, forward strand.
GTACGACAGAACAGTCAACGACAGACCACCAGTGATATCAAAACAGACTGCGACACTGCAATGTCACGCTGCGCAGTGCTATGGCACGGCACGAACGGAAGAAAAGAGGTGAGGGCGCCACCAACGGAAGTAAAAAGGGGCGGGGGTCAGCATTCGACATCGTACAGTCCTCTCGAGCGCTGCCCGGCGTCGTAAACACGTAATTCACCACAGCATCGTCTGTCTCGCATAAAGCCCAACGGGTTGCCTACGCTGACTCTTTCTGGGGCTACAGGGGTTTAACTACGCGTTTCCGGCAACATGTTTATTGGCAATAATGGTTGAAAATAATAAGAGCTTTCTACCCTCAAGCGTTGTAACATGAATTTTGATACATCCTGTATTTCATACGTTATCTCATTTTTGCACATAGCGTGTGGCATTTATATTTCATAACTAATATTATACATATTTGTTTGAATATCGGTTAATATTCTGTGGTCTCATTTAAAACAAATTATTTCTCATAAATACCTGCAAAAGCAAAAACAAAAACAAAAAATAAAAATCGAAGTTGGCGTGTGAAGCGGAAGTGAGTGGCTTGACTTGGTCTTCCGTGTAAACACGGGCCCAGTTCGTAAACCAAGGTCTCCACTTACGCTGTCACATACGTCTATGGTTCCGATGCCGTCGCCGGATAGTTTCCTTCATCGAGCATTAATTAGTCAAGCTTCATAGACGCATAAAATCAAAATTGTTCCAGTTTTGTTGCAACAGAGAATTCCATTTTAACGTGGTAACTATAGACGAACGTCAAGGATCTCAAAAGTAATGGCTATATAAGAATATTCATTTTTACACTAAAATTTATAACCTTCTTGAATTTGTTTCATGTTTTTAAATGGAAAGTTAAACTGAAATTTGTAAAGAAGCCATTAATGTATTAATTTTTAACATAAAATAGCTTCATTTTATGGCTCAGAACTTCTAGGCGTTACAAATGCTATTTAAATTAAATTTAAATATTAATTACCGACAGCGGAGAACTCAACTCACTGAACGTCAGTTTGTAAAGACATGTGCATAAGCAATTCAGCTGAGAATAATTTAGATACAAAAGAAAATCTTCAACGCCCACCGTGTGAAAATTATCGATAGGAAATTCAATCACAGCACTTATCCAGCGAGTCACAAACACAATAAAAACTTTCGAGAAACATTTTTTTTTCAAACGAGACGTATGAGTTAAAACAACAAAATAAATAAAATATTATGAACCTATTTAAAATTCTGGCTGGGGTTTTTATAGTTTGTGGGATAATAGAGTGTAGTTTTCTCTGTTGGGTCATTTTCCCTTTAAATGTAGGATTAGCAGGCGCAAATCATAATTTCAGTAAGCCTATTGGCACTAGGGCCGGAATTGTAATCTAGCAAACAATGCATTAACAAATTATGTTCCCTACTTGAAGTAACACTGAACATTCGTAGATCTTGAATATATATATATATATATATATATATATATATATATATATATATATATATATATATATATTCAACTCTATTCAGACTTTATTACATTAGTTTGTAAGTAAGTAAAGTTATTTCCGCAGGTAAAGGTTACGATGGATGAGAACCTAGAGTGAATACGACGTCTAGACAGTAGGCGCACGCACAGAATGAAATTCTAAAATCACAACGACCCAAGTTAAGAGGTTTGAACGCGTCAATTCTTCCGCCCCTTTTCGGAAGAAAGGGCGCTGCAGCTGGAGTTGAGATGAAGATGACGCCGGGATGCATAATGCAGAAGAGTTCGGAGACGGAGTGACACTGTGCTTCATTAAGACAGGTCAGGTGTCGGTAGGGGCGGAGCTGTGAGGGGAAGAAGGCGTGGCACCATCCACCCTCCGTGATAACCGTGTACAGTCAGGGTACCTGAAGCGGAGAACGAGAGAGCGCCAACCCCCGCCTGCCTCTTGTCAGTGGTCCTGGCGCCCGCTCAGCTTGTGTGTCAGACAGGGTGCTTCTCTCGGGAATAACCGTGTACAGCCAGGGTACCTGAAACGGAGAACTAGGAAGCAAAGATCACCGGCTGTCTCTTTTTAAAAGGGGTCCCGGCGCTCGCTCAGCTTGTGTGTCGGTAAGTGTGCGCACTTCGCGAGCGGACCAACAGACGGCCACCTCCTTTGTTCTCGGGAATCTTGTGTGGGAGGCCGTCAGCGCGATTGTATGCAATGAATGAGCCCCTTTCCCCCACTCACTTGCTACAGCGGGAGTGGAGCGAAAAAAATATAAGTAATTGAAATGGAAGTTGAGGCAGAAGGGGACACACCAAGTTAATGAATATTTCCTCTCCTCACCAACTTCCATTTCCATTGTTCCGCGGGACTCCGACCCCTGACCTTTCGCACGGAATCCAAGTTCGCTTCTCGTGGCGGTGAATGGACAACAATAATAGCCAAAAATATTTCGACTATCGGAAGTTATTCAGGTTTATCGCGAATGTTTTAAATTACTTATAATTGACGAATACTCCTCAAAAGAAGGTTAGTATCCCGAAAATTCACAAAACCTAAAAACAAAATAATTTCGCAAAATTTTACAATTGGCGTGTGGTTAATTTTACGAACTAGGGAGTAAATAGATAATTAAATAACTTTCAGAGTTGATTTTTTTATTGTTAGTTTTATAGCTTTTTAGCGTCACACGGTTATGCACATACGTACGCTTAATGCAACGGGGCATTCAATATTGTTACGAGGCGAGCCTACGAGGCAGGCCAGCGGCCCGGCTAGCCAACCAGCTGGCCCGTCACCAGAGGGCGGGGCGCGGCCCATTAGCGCTACACACCTGATCTGATCAGCAAGGGCACCTCACTACCCCATTCCCCTCCCCCGATTAGACCTTGCTCGGAGCTTACTCATTGAACTCTCCGTCGATCTGGAAGGTTCTGCGTGCTCCCGGTGTCCGCCGCGAGTAGTGGCGTAAATAGGACGCCGTTGTTCTGGGAGCTCTGGGTGTTGAGTCTAGCCATCGAAAGGGGTACGAGACCATTCCAGAACGGTGCCGAGGGGTATGAGAACCGCCACTCCACCCTCCGAGAGAGTGAAAAGAAGTCCGCGTTCGCTCGCCCCTTGGTGGATGAACGCAGACGACGAGCGGTGGGTCTCGTGTGCGAGAGACTGGTGCGACGGATGAGTGAGTAGCACGAGGCAGTGTGTCGGGACAGAGGCGCGCTGTACGATACGAGCAGTAGGGAGAGCCATTGTGGAGCCGAGCTCCAGTGTGGGGAGAGTGAACTGTGGACTGAACGAAATATTGATTAATTTGTGGACAGACATTTTAAAGTGCTGTAATTTAATTAATCGCGTAAATAGTGGTTAATAAATAAAACTGAAGTTAATTAATTGAGCCATCATTTTTGAACATGTTTTCCGAGGCGTAACAATAATAGACTTTGCCCCAAACCACTTGGCCACCTACGTAATTTTGAGTCACATGATTGTGTTGCATCGAACACACGACTCTTCTCGTCAGGCTGAAGTACTGGGCAGTACAAATACCAACGGAAGTGCACCAAATGCGTCGCCATTCATAATCGGGCAGTAATAAAGTCAAAAAATGTTCGAAGTAACGGGAGAAGATATTTTTTCTCTTCTCTTTCAAATGGTTGACCTCAAAAATGTTTAGAAATGTGCGAACGCACTATATAAAGTTATAAGAAGAACTAAAACGGGTTCTACGCTTAAACGCAACGAAATATTTTAATTCGGTAGTTCGCAAGCAATTACGTCGTTCTGAAGGAAGTCCTTTGTTCCCAACCGGTTTCCCGCGCTCGGTCCCACTAACAGCTGTGGGACGCCGACGAACCAGGATATACGTGGTTGGTTGTCGCACGGATCGCTCGGTGTTCGCCATCTTCAAACAAGGCGTGTTACGTCGCCTCTACACTGGCGTCTCCGAGTGCACAGACGTATCATGATTAGAAACCCGTGAATTTCGCGGATTCATTTCGTGTTATGCTAAAATTCAAATAATTATACCTTAGTGCTGCTTCTGTCATTGGTTCTCTGTTAATCTGGAGGACTGAGGGCCAATTAGAGACCCTCACTCATAGAAATGTCGAATCACAGGCCACCCAGTCGAGGCGACTCACAAGTCAACAGCCAATGAACAGTTGGCATTTGCCCGAGTGTGTAGAGGATATTGGAGTCTATCCTGTAGGTCATTGAATCCGCGAAATTCACGGGTCTCTTATCATGATGCAATCCCATACAACAGAGCCAACTTAAAAAAAAATCCTCAACTTATATGTGTCGAACATTTGTTACTGTCCACATCTGATATTCAGCTATGACCACGTATAATTTATCTAAAATAACTAGTCCACCACGCATTCGGCAAGCACACCTGTGTAAAAGTGTAGCGAATGTTCAATTTGCTGGTGACTAAAATAGAATTCTTTCAATCTCACACTAAACAAAGTAAATAAATAAATGAATGTGTTTGCCGCCAAGCGCGTTATAATTGAAACTTCTCTCTTATGTTATTCACTTGAACGATTAAACGAAATTTTCAATCTCTAACTAGAAATGTTAAACTTAACAATAAAGTTCCCAACGGAGGTTTACAATATTGCAACAAACATGGCGACGAAAGTCTTTCAAAGATTCGTACATTTGACTCAGACTGTACTTTATTCGTTATTTCCCTTCCAACTCCCCTTCACACGCCACTGAGCGCCACGTTACTGATCGTTGCACTTTTCGTCACGCTGCGAACAATCATCGCCCCGGCTTACCCTACCTCACGATGTGGCGTTATGGCACCAATGGTAAGGCTTGAAGCTTGATTCACAATGATCCGTCTCATTCGTCCGTCACCCGTCCGTCCGTCAATCACGTGACATTCAGCCAATCAGATCGAAAAACTCCATCCGTCCGTCCATCTGGCAAAACATTGCCAAACTTTAACTTTCGACGGACGTATGGATGAAAGTATAACATAAATAATGCTGAAAGACGTTTGTTTATTTGTTAAGCTGTTTCCGTATTATGTTCTTACCACGTTTAGAGTTTGATATTTGAAAAAAAAAATAATAATTGTCTGATACACTTAAGTAATTACTAATTTTACGGTAACGCGAAAATATGTTTAAATAAATATTTTAGAGTTTGTTTTATCATTTATAAGTGATTATAGCATTACTGATCGTCGAACAGGTAAACTTTTACAAGATAGATTTCCGCAAAAACATAAGCCTTAATTAATAGATTATGGCAGCATCCGAATGGCAAAATACAATGACGGACGTGCGCATCATTGATCTTCACTCGGCTTGTTGACGGACGGGCGACGCATCACTATGAGTCCAGCTTAATGCCGTTAAGATGGCGGGAGAATAAACTAGGACCTGAAACGAGAAAGTGTGCATGAAGAAGTGCTTAACTAACCGCGGACTATCTGGAGGCGTGATTGATTGTTATCTGGCGATGCCTCGTGAGTTACGGTCCAGATCTCTGGGAACTCGGGTAGACCCTACTGTCCTTGAAGAGCGCTCTTTTAGGTAGGCTGGGGGAGGGGGGGGGGGGTGGCTGAGATTACGAGTGGGAGGAAAGGTGAGGAGTTATTGGTCGAGCGAGTAACATGGGCTGACCTATTGGCCAACGGGTGGCAACTCAAATAGTCCGATATGTGCCCAAGCAGTGTTTAAAATCGACACGATAGATAGCGCTAGAAGAAAACATTAATTATTATTTGTTTAAAATTGTTGTTTCTTAAAAGTGCTTTTTTTACGGTAATGTGTTATCACCTGATCGACTCTGTAATAACTGAAGAAAATGAAATTTGCAGGTATAATATAGTTCATAATGTAAAGAAGAACTGGTTTTATAACGGGGAAAAAAATTCTTTCAGTTTTATGTAATTATATCGAGCGTCTTGGGAATTAACAAGTCTTGAGGTGTAATTATTATTAATACTCTACTATGCGAGACTGATGTTTATCTAGTGCCTCTCTTAAAGTTTAAGAAAAACCGCTAGCAATCGATTTTTTTATACATTATAACGTCACGTATTTTTGATCACGTTACTTCATTTGCAGATACATAGATGGCAGTGTAGTCAGTGAATGTATGCGGGTACAAAAAAAAAACAAAGTTGAGTTTAAAGTCTTTCAGATATAAAGTCGTTGCTATTAGCTGCAAGGGTAAGGGGGGTAGGCCCGTGGAAGAAACACGAACGGTCCTCTCTGCTAGTTTTCTTGCTCGGTTCAAAGACGTGTGCATGATTTGCAGAATTTAAAACAGGCTAACATATTTTTATGTTAATTAATAAAATATCTGCTGAAGTGATGCTTGCTTTTTAAGGGCCCCGCCTACCTTGGTACACATACGGTGTGCAGAGCTTCAGAAAAAAACTACGTAATTTGAAAACTGATAAAGATATACGAGCACCATCTGTTTACGAACAGCACTTGAAAATACGCCGATGACGAATGATTTTTTCACAAATACACCTGTGAATAGGCGGGTATCTTAACAGTGTTTAAATACATATTTTAAAGCTTGATGAATCTGTTCGGAAAGTAGATGAAATTTAAACTGTAGTATCTGACTGATTTTTCGAAACAATTATTGGCGAAAAAAGGGGGAGGGTTGGTTATGGCTCTTTAACTCTCTCCCCGTTCGTTATGAACTCCAAAGGGCCGTACAGCCACTAACAAAAACTTTCTTTGCTAAAACCGTAAAAAAAGGGTCAGTTAAAATCTTTTTCTTCAACACCTAACACTGTCCGGATTAAAAAAAAGGTATTAAATTAAACTAATTTTTAAGTAATCAACAAACTGACGGAATTTTTAAAGTATGATACGGCAGTCTTGTACGAGCCATGGAAACAAAGGGACAAAAGAAACAAATAATATTTATTTACAATTCAGAAGGGTTTACATATTTATTTTTGATACATCTTACAAAATATCCAAAGTCAAAAAACAAGAAACAGTAATGGATTGCTGGTGTCAGTAAGTGCCCCATGATTTACTAAATCCTATCTAGTAGATAAATGAAGTGTTATCAGACAACACGTTTTAGTAATTATTTCTGTAGTTATACTAAGTGAATTGAGGTAGAAATTTTTACATCCAATGAAATGCGTGCGAACCGAGAAATATAAATTTAACGGGGTAAAGACCACTGCGCTTGCGCGTTTCTGTTATACCGACAGACCGAAGTCGTCAATATGGCGGACCTGCATGAGAAAGCATACACCCGTACATATTATCTTACGTAAACACTGGGGGACGTACCTACCAAGCGCATGGGTGTGCCAAGTAAAACTTAACATTCTGTTCACTTTAATAGTCAAGAAATAATCGTAAACTTAAAATAATACACTAATGAATAAGCCAAGAATTCTTTCTTAGAACAAACACGGCTTCGATGATATTTACCAATTTATTGGTTCTCTTTAATGCTACGAACAATGCTTTATACTTTATTTATTTGTAAAACTTCAGGCTGCAGCGTAAAAGTTTCATTTCTTTTTTATATTATTTATTTTAAAGTGTTTGTGTACATTTAAACAAAATAAAAGTATAATTTCTAATGCGTATACATAAGTAAACATTACATTATTTTTATATATTCACAAGTTCACTTCTTCGTCTGGTTATACAAGCTTATAATCGCTCATGCCAAATTATACTTTCAGCTCGTTCTATGGTTGAAGCTGTATTTGTGTTCTGAAGCTTGCTTTTAACACACGTTGACAAATACTGGTTTCTCTAGAAGTTAAAACAAAATTTATTACGGCCTTACTTCTTTAACACGACACTTTGTGTACCAATATTTGTGAATCTTGATCAGTGCATCGATATTCACTACAGGCCTACCAACAAAACTTTATTCCAAAACCTTTAAATCAACACGCGCGATTGAGTTTCAAGTCTCGTCAACTGCGAAGTCAGTTGAGAAAGAGACTCAAAGAAAAACCTTGTAAAAGGATGTTAGAGTGGGAATCGGCCATTGGTTTTGATAAGGAACGATCCATGCGTTTACCTAGAGTAATTTCAGGAAAAATGGAAGAACGGAAATTAGGAAAGCTGGATTGGTACTACCCAAAACTCATGCATCACCTCTTTAATAAATTCTATTAATACACTTCATACACGTGTACGTAATCAAATCGGTTTCTTTTTCTCATTGGACGATGCCACATCTTTCCTTCTGTCTTGATCTGAGAATGATATTTTCATGGGCTTTTTGTGATGTTGCTATTAGTTTCTTGTACTTCGAGAAGAGTAAAATCACCCTTGTTCCAAAGAAAACGGCATTAACTTATATAATGGTATACATTCTAGCATGCCTTCTTATTTCTGCGCAATTTTTATTTATTTATCTATCCCCAGATTCGTGTAGGCGTTAAGGCGTGTATGCTCTTACTCTCAACTAGTGCATTACATGTAAATAACCATAAATATTTACAATCAAACATAAAATTACATTCAAACATTATTAAAAAATATTGTAAACCAATAAAAGCTAACTATTAACATTCAAGCTTAAAATCCACATAAAACATATAACATACATTTTTAAACGAGGAAAATATATTTTTAAATATAATATGTTCACTTACATCCCATAAACATTTCCTTGGGTATGTGTTTGGGAATTTAGGGTGACATATTCAGTGGCTATATGGAATTTATGTGGCTATTTGAGGTGAATGTATATTCTCATGCTTTATCCGGGACTTAAACCTGGAACCCTCCTCAAGCGCGGTCACCTGCGCCACGGGGACCAGCTGCATTGCGGCAACTCGCCCAGACCACAGTGCAGAGTATGCATAGAGGCGATCGGGAGCTCGATGCGCGCGTGAGTGTCGCCTTCATGGCCCTCTTGTCTACGTGCTTCAATAGAAAAGTACGGAGGTGTCTCCGGCGTCTGAATGTCGCAGCCGAGTGCTCTGCCGTCGCCCTCGATGAGCACGTGCGAAGGACCATCCCCTCCAGTTACGAGCGTGTAACACGGCTCCCGAGTCGTCCCAGGTGCTCGTTGCGAGCCGTGGGAGTCGCCGTCTGCGCGATCCTCGCCAGGAGCAGTCTTCCAGACATCACTTCCCGACGCGACGTGGCTCCTTGCCAGCGCCTGCGACGCGACGCCAGGCAACCCGCGAAGCACGACTCGTGCGCGCTGCAGGGCAAGAGCCGCACAAGAGCCGTTTCGGATTATTTACATTTCGTCGCGAAGGTACGAGCCAAGGGAAGGTCTCACGTCGCACTGTTTTTGCACAAATGGTAAAAGCTCACTCTCACACCCCGAGATGGTTACTACAGGTTCATTTAGAAATATCTGCCGATAGCTGCCTTGTATTATTGTTGTTGGGTAACTAATTTTCTCGCCATATATTTACTATTTTTTTTCGAGCTGTGAAATGTCACGCAAGTGAACATTATTATGCACATTTGGGTGAATTTTGACCGCTACTAGATAACTTTAAGTAAATATTTGTTGAGAAGATTTGATACGAAACATAAAATGCAAGACAGCTACAATAGCAACATTTCAAGAAAATCCTTCAAATAATAGCAATAACAAAAAAATCGCCAACATGGTGTACCTATTAGACAGAACCGTAAGGCCAAGCATCACCCATCATGTTACATAGTTTATTTTACTATAATTATTATAGAATTTTATGTATTGATACTTAGTTAAAGGACTACAGGATGTTATACACGCTACCCATCTTTATAATTCTTACCGTGAATATTTTTCAACTTTCAGCTTTGTGGCGATTTGGCTTACGTTTTGGACGTCAATGTTAGGAGAGAAGTGTTCCAAAAACTGTTAAATACGCTGTATTTTTGTGAACAGAAGCCCACGATGTTCTGTTCATTAAACACGCAACGTTTTCACTTCTTAAACTTTCTCACTGTGAAAGAAAATAAACATTTATATTAAATAATTGACAATAGGCCTATATTTTGTTTTCGTGATACATGTGAATCATCCAAGGTAGCTTAAGTGGAAATTTGTTTTCTGCTTTTTTTTTAATTTTAGTTAAGGGTTGGTATGGTAACGTCTTGCGACTCGCGTGCTTTATAAACGATCGTGATTTTTCTCCATCGGTGTCGTTATTGCGACGCGACGCTGTGTTTATGAAGCCGGCCCCAGACGCCAGAAGTGCGTGGGTGTGTCGCCGACCTTGGGGGAGCAGCGCGACCAGACTGGAAGGAGCGCGGAGTATTTGTGGGGAGTGTTACACTGGTTCTCGGGGGCGTATAAGTGGCAGACGGTACGGGCGTTTGGCATGTCCGGTCCCGGCTGCTCCTAGTTTAGCTTCTCTTCTCATCCCGTCCCAGATACTTGTTACCGAGCGTTCGAAGGACGTACTCGCTTGGATTCCGAGAAATTTTGGAGAAAAGTAAAAATTTCACCGATTGAAATAACTTGCTCTGATTTACAGCGCAAAATACTGTTTTTAAAAAGGAGTTAGTGTTGACGATATGAGCAGAGAAAGACGACTGAACGGTTTTTAAGCTATTATCTTTTTTTTGTATCGTTTGATAATAAAAATTCTTTAGATCATTGTCCATAATATATTGGTATGTCTTAAATAATTGTGACTGGCTAATTATTTCCTCCGTGAAGTCATTGGCGTTCAGTATATAATTAATTTTCGGTAATGACTACAATTGTGATAATAATTTCAACAGACATTATCTTGTCTGAGAAAGTCTCTTAATGTGAGCTCTATACCACAATGAAGAATAATTTTCTAAATTAAACGATTAAAAAAAACAGCTATTTTATAGACGGCGTCTTTCGGTTCGTATCAAATAACATAATTTATTCCTTGGTGAGGTAAAAAAAATATTTTTATTTAACCATGGTTTCAGATGTGATAAAATCAACCGCAGTTAAATGTGATGAATTCCTTAAAGTACGGATGGAGTATTATATCGGTTCTCGTAGGGCCAGTTTTCAAACACTCTCTGAATCCAATATATTAATAAATTGTATACAAAAAATTGAATACGAAAGTATCTAATACTGAACTTGCAAAATTATTGTTATATTTTGTATTATAATGTGCTAGGTATAGACTCCGAAAAGTGTACAGGAAAACATCAACGTATTTTTTTTTTTTTTCATTGGCTTGCCGCCAGAGTTCACCTTTTATCCGAATTGCATATGGTTGGATAATATGAATGTTGGCATTATGTTATTTCGTCTTTTAGTTTTGTCGTGTTTTTATCTCGTTTCAACTGTTGTGCTGAATTTTTTTTGGGGTTCAATATTTGTGCTGTCATCATTTGTGTTTTTTTTTTTTTCGTTCTCTTAGTCCATTTTTCTTTGTTTGTTTACCATATTCCTGTTATGGAATATTATGTGGTATTTATATTCTGTTGAAAACAGCAATTTTTTTCTTAATTTGTGTTTATGTCTTTTGGGTTTTTTTGTAGTTTTATTCTACAGACATACATGTGATTAGCAATGGCGTATGTCCAAAAGCTTACATCAAGTTATGTTATTGGTTTGTTTTCCTTATTAATTCGGAGCATGTCAATGGAAATGCCATCAAAACGAATAATTCTGTTCTGTTCCCACATAGTGATGCGGATTTCCCCCACGTCTCTAGTCATCAGGAGGGAGTTAACCCTCAGCCTTCTCGCGCCGAGAGGGTCACGGCCTCCTCCCCCCCCCCCTCCTCCTGCCCCACCCCGGCGGCGAGTCGACCCGGAGGAACTGGCGCCAGCGCCTTGGCAGTGTGTTCCCCTCCTTGTCCGCGGCTGCTTCGCTCGAGCGACCACCGCCTGCGGGCACCACACTTGGAGGGAGGGGAGGAGAAGTGCGCCGCGGGGCCCAGAAGCTCCCGAAGACATCCGCTGACCCTCTTCCGTGGCGCCACCTGGCCTCCGCAGCGCCACACGTGGGGCTCTGCCACCCGCACACCCTCCTCCCTCAGGCAGCTTTGCACGACGACGGCTCCACGACTTTTCTACGACCTCGTCAGTTCACAACTGGTTCAGAATTGAAACCTCTTTGGGGCGCCAGGGGAGTAAAATTTCGAGGCACGATTTCAATGCAGCGTTTTTGACGTGGAAAGGACGAAGAATAGGTTTGGGACGGTGCAGAGAACTCGTCGGGCCGCGATGCCCAACAATATTTTTCAAGTGAAACATTTTTTTGGGGGCTACGAAAGTAAAAATCTCAATTACAATATCAAGTCCGAATTCTAAAGCAACTTTTTCGTGAAACATTGTTTTGAAAAGTTTCTGGCGCCAAAGAGATATAAAGAGAGCACTTACGAGTCGAGGTTTGAATTGCCAAAGAAGTTTCACTTCTATCACGAGTATTGAGTTACACGCGGTCTTTTTTTGCCCTTCTTCTCTCTCCACTCTGGTAGTGCGCTGTGGAGGGTGTGATGGGAAGTTAAAGTAGCAACGAAAGGGAGTGGAGGGAGTTGAAAGCGGTGCAGGGGAAGTGGTCGTACGTGTGACGAGGTCGTAGATCTGTCCGTCCGCCCGCACGGACGGCGCCTGGCAGAACACATCTCTCAAGGCGTCCTGGCTGTTGCAGCTGTGGCGGCGCGCACCCGGTGAAGCGTGTCTGTGTGACTTGTCTCCACACTTGGCATTTCTCCACAGCAATGCCAATGGTTTGCGTATATCCTTCTGCTACTGTTCTGTCAGCGGCGTTTGTAAAAAAACTTCAAGTAGTCGTCAATGTTAGTAAACTAATACCAAGTGACGCTTTGCAAGTGACAGTTGGGAGATGGGTGAAGCAAGGCAACTGTTACCCTGTGCGGATAATTTCTTGTATAACCCACCTCCCTCCTCAATAATTTTTTTTCCATTCATGAAGTAAAAAAAATCAGACATGTATAGTTGCAAGTGTTATTTTCTTTATTTATTTATGTAACTTAATAAGCAAATTAACACTAAAACATTTTTTTTTCAGAAACTTTGTTCTTTGCAAATTTGGAAATCACACCATAAAAATCAATTTGTTTGGTTACTTTATTTTCAGTTGACAATATGGCTAAGAACGGAGTTCGACTCAGAGTGGACCTAAGACAACTCTTGATTAATTTTCGTTAAGAAAAACTTCCCTTGCACGATGATACTGAAACACACAACGTTAACAAGAACCTTGAGGAAAAAGTAAAACATTGTACATGATCAGAAAGTTCATGATCAACAACAAACTATAAAAATCTAAACGAAGATCGTTCCAGACAATCGTATTTTGAAACTCGGCAGCTTGTAGATGTCTTCTTAGTCGTGGAATCTAAGTAAATTATTATCAGAAAATTCTTCATAGTTTACTACGCTGGCTGGCAGGCTGGCGGGAAACGATGAAAGTCGCCCCCGAAGAAACCAGCACTGCCCAAAATCAAAGCAGACAGCAATGTCCAAGTTCCCGCCGCTTGCTTTGTAGTTTTTTTCTACCCCACCAACTATTCTTCTTGAACCATCCTTCTGTTTTTTTGTAACCTGCCTTCTTAATGCATGAATATTGTGCCCCGCATGAAGGAGACAAGGGTTTAACCTGGGCCCAACTTATCTAGTTGTAGTCTAGAGTTAAGAATGAGGGGAGTCAGTCATGTGCCAATCGCTGCCATGGCTAGCACAATATGCGTGCTATCCTTCCTGCATGTTTGAAACCCAGCCTGATAAGTCGTATAGACTTCGGCCTGAGACGCACTTAGGAGTCTTCCGTACTTAGATCCCTCCCAAACACAATTATTTTTAATTTACGTTAGGAAAAAAATAAATCATAGTTTACGACTAAGTTTTCTATTAACTGTGGAAGTTTGTTTTCTGAATTTGCAATGAGATTATTAGGCTCGAGAACTGCGAAACGATTTTATCTTCATTTCTACGCCATATAATAACCGCTCAAATCTCACAGTTGCCCTACGCACGACGAGAAGACTGCGTGCTAGTTATGGACTTGCGCTTAGAGGCGATACCGCGCTAGAAGCACCAGCGAGCTTCGCACTTATCATTCAGCCTCACCTAACACAGCCACACGCCTGACTAGCGGGGCCCTTAGTTAATTTGCTCGTGGTGAACTCGAGATGCTGACTGAAGTGTCTGCAACTGAGGCTGTAAAACTTCTGACGACCGCCGCTTGCTTCTCCTTCGGACCACAGTTCATCGGTGCTCTCAGAGCAGTAACATTTCTCAAACCCGGTGAAATATGGTATTTGATTTATTTTGAACTGGTAGGTCCCTGCTCAAAAGAATAATTACCATCACTACTCCTTCACTGTATCCAGGGCACGCGATTGGATTACGCTGCCTTCAGAGTTGCGGGGCTAAAAAAATATTTTTAATTTTAAACATAAACTGATTTTTATTTTATATTATTAATTTTTCAAGTCTTATTTTATGTTTCTAAAACTTAACCACACAAATGTTTACAACGTATATAAATACTATAAAACATAATGTAAATATGTTAAGTTAACTAACCTAAATAAAAAAATCACCCAGATTATGAGCAAACATTAAAAATATTACAATACCTACTATACGAAACAAATAAAAAAAGTTCTTGTGAGTAAAAATAATATTTGACATCTAAAATTGTATTGAAAAAAATTGCTTATTATTACAGACTATTAAAAAAATAATACTTTTGCATTGTTTCCTCTAGTAGTTGTAACTTTCTCTATTTTAGTTATTTAGTTATTGGGTTCGAAAAATTAAGCGTCATAATATTATAAGTAAATGTAACATTATGTTTAAGTCATTAGTACATAAATAAATAATCGAGGATTTGTGAAAAAAAAAAGTTTCTGAATATTGTAACTTGTAATAACCAGAGGAAGATAACGGTTTCTGTGTTTAGAAGAAGTTAGGAAATGGAAAGCATACCTCGTAGGGATATTTTAAATATTAAAACTACCTTGGCATGTACAAAATGCCATTGTCTCATTGGCGACCAACATGTTCCAGCGACACCACTAGATGAACGATGCGTCACGTGTAGCCTGAAACCAGCAATGCAGAGGGCCAAGCGACCAAAGGGAGCTGGGAATACTGTCAGTTTTACTGACTTAAGAACGAAGACCTTCACTTCAAATAAACAAAGAGTTCCTCGTTGATAAAAATAACGGGATATTCGTATAACGACTTCTAGGATCTACACTGTTAAAAATTTTCACGATTAATCTACGAAGAACTCTGGTTACACATTATCCAGGGATCTTCGTATTTTGCGGTTTTCTTCTTAAATTTACTGTCGCTGAGTTCGCCTACTCTGAACGTATATTAACAAAACTGAAAAAAAAAGTCGTGGTAAGTCCACAGTAAGAACACAATTATTTTGTCCATGTGTTTGTTCACCTTTGTTTACAATGAAACACAAAACTCGGAAGTTGAAATACAGCGTAGTTTCTACGGAGATTCTGTTATTTGAAATTACGGAGAACTCTCCCTTAATTTCAGTTAAATTCTTTTTTTGAAAAGTCCGTAAATTTACTGTAACTTCTCACAGTGCATATCCCGTTGTAAACACGTTGAACATTCATAAAAAAAAGGAATAATTAATTTTTTTTGTTGTCGAACAAAAAAAACGGAGCAACTTGCAGGACAGATAATCGCACAAGATCGATTATTTTTTGTCGTTCCGCAAACTCTCTTGAGTGACTATGAATAGAATAACTTTATCGACACCGATCCTTGTGGTACATCAAAATGAGCTCCCGTTGCGGTCCCGGCGGCGCCTCGCGAGGGAACTGCAACAGCTGTGTGCCGAGCTCGGGCTGCCGCTGACCTTGACACTTCTCGCCCGGGGTCAGTCACTCGCGGTTGCGTGCGCCTCCCCTCCCCCCATCACCGCCGCAGAGCGAAGGAAGGTTGGCAAGGTGCTCGCCCGCGCGGAGCGGGGAGTGGGGAGTGGGACGAAGAATCCAGTTCTTTTCAGTAATGGTCCAGGAGAAGAAGAAAAGGAGAAAAAATAAAAAGAAATTAAGAGCAAAATACCATCTCGGCTGCCCCGCGCATCCGGCCCGCGGATTGGCCGCTGGATAACGGGACCTTCATCTAGCGTCGTAAGCAGGACCGCCTTCAAGTTGATATTTTTTTTCTCTTCTGTTTCTTCATCCCGCTTCTCTCTCTCTCTCTCTCTCTCTCTCTCTTTTGCCAGCCACTGCGTTACTCGTCCCGGGATTTATTTATATCCGCTCCTCCTGCTGGGAGTTGTGTTGTGCTGCCCTTGGCCGCGGGCTGGCCCCAGTCCTGGGTGACTGACAGTCCGGGGCACCGCTCCGCCGTCTTCCGCGCGCGCCCGGACGACCGCAACACCGCGAGGAACTTGCGTCATCGCGACCCCTCCGAGCTGCCTCTGCCCTGAATGCAGAGCCACCTGACTTCACGGCACACCGCGTTTAGCGCCTACCAGGGCACACATACGGCGTGCAGAGTTTCAGGAGAAACCACGCGATTTGGAAGCGCGAGTGGTGACTTATTTACGAAAGACTTTTAAGAATGCGCCGAGGGCGGATAAGTAGTTCTGTTTGTGTAGTCCATTTTTAAACTGTATTTTTCTGAAGAGTGAAAAAGACTAAAACGCATGAAACTCTCGGTACAGACTGTTAAAAGCACTTAAGGGTGTTGCAATAGACCTAATTCTTCATTTAGCCGCCATAAAATGTTATGGTTACCCCTCAAATTTCATAGCTGTCCTATATACGACGAGATGACTGCGCGCCTGTACACAGCCTTCTGCTTAGAGGCGATACCGCGCTATAGTAACACCGGGAGCGTCGCACTTATCATCCCGCCTCACTGACACAGATACATTCCTGACTAGGCGGTCCCCCGTAAGCGCAAATGACTTGGCGAAAATGTTGTTACGAGTGGGAAAAACAGGTTCGATAAAGATAGCCCAATTACTGAAATACAGGTTTACACTAAAATACAAAACTTAAAATGCCTGTCCATGATGACATTAGGTTACGTCACAACGCTTTTTTAAAATGGCGAAGAGCATATGGGGGATTAAAGAGATTATAAAAGGTAAATAACTACAATAATGTTAATATGAATGTCTTTTGCAAAAAAATATTTTATATTAAAAGAAGAAACATTGTTTGTATAAATTTAAATAAACAACAATCGTTTATTTCATTATGTAATGCATATTATTGTAGTTTGAATTCATTTAAATTACAAAAAAATTAACTTATCTAAAAATGCACAGATACAATAAATTAAAAACTTCCATTCTGCACTGTTTAGTTTCAAAACAGATTAAAATTGAAACGTTTGATATAGCTCCGATCAAAAATAAACTATGAAAATGTGGCAGGACTTAAAATATATATGAGGTAACCTGTCCAAATATATTTGATGCAGAATACTACCCTTCCAACTGTTTTGTCAAATATATTGGAGACAAATACAGTATTCGACAGCGTGACAGGACCGTAAGTTAAGTTTGTTATAGCCAGTAATAATTATAAAATACTTCTTATAACTGTCCGCGACCTCTTCAATCAATGTCTGTTGCCGGACGAAAAAAAAACAAAAAAAAAAAACAGCGGATATTGCAGTCACATCATAACATGTATTTTATTGTTAAGAAGTTACGCCAAAGTGATGATCTCTGTCACATTAATATTTGTACACACGCCACGTATATTTCCGCTTGTACGTTTGCGCAATGCTAACACCGTGCACGACGCGACATTCAATCACTCCAGGCTCCGTCCAATCGTATACTTCCGTTGAAGAAGGCTCTAACAAGCAATAAACATTAAATATTACAGGAGAAATTTGAAAACCCGTGTAAGCTTTAATTGAAGAAGGTCGTCATTAACACACTCCTGTATGCACGATTTTTTTCCTGAGCACAAAGCCAGATGTTTTCCTGATACAGCTCTACCTCACACAAAAATACTTCTTAGCGTGGCTCATGTTTCGAGGGACGAACCACGTCGGTGAAGCTCATGCCCCGGGACATGTTCATGAGCGCGAATTTGACATCCACGAGGTCTGGAGCCCTCTTTCCAGGGCTGTGTGCGAAACCATGCAATATTTACTTCGTAGCGCCCTTCGTGTAGGAGCATGCATGACTGATAAGTAGTGCAAGAGTGTTCTGCCTGTTGACTTCCGTAGCGAAACCAAATATTGTAATCGGGACGGTATGGGAAACTCGTACGAAACACGCGAGACAAGTGATGTCTGCTAACCTTTTGGGCGTTGAGTGTACTTGCGTTTTTGTTCAATGTATTTTAAGTGCGTGAGGACAATTACAGTAGTGGCATCTAGCGGCGTGGAGTGTAAAATAGCTAGAAAGCAGTGCAGTGAAGTGTCTCGCGCTTCGCCAATGCTATTTGGCCAGAGTTTCCCCTTATTGTCGTATTTGGCTAGAAATAATAGTTAAATAGAGAGTTCGTCTGCCTCTCTGCAGTTCGCGAAGCGTGGGGAAAATCTAGAGTCGTAAAATTTGGTACGTTGAATACTCAGGGTGGGTCCGTGTGTAACTAGAAGAGATTTTTTTTTCAAAAGTAGATAAGTATTTTTTTTTTAATTTACCTCCGCTTCTAATCACCTTCAGAGGACGATCGCTATGCTCTTATGTTTACATCAACGGCGTGAGTGAAATCACGTTCGTTCCAGATATTAAACTTAATCAACCGATTTATGGTGAATTTTTGTACATTTTTTAAATATACTTTTCCTCCAACGGAGTCGTGAATAGGTTTGCCTTAGGCCCTAGCTGCAAAGCGGGGGTATTATTTTATTTATTTACACATTTCCGCTTTAAATTGTTTAAATTGGATTACGACCAAAACACAGAAATCTCTGATTTTCAACTTTTTAAGGAGTGCAACTTCAATCTGGAATCTGGTATAGAAGAATAGTATGATAACATGTAAGCAATAATGACTTTTTTTTTGCGCCCTTCATGTCTAATTAGCAAGTTGAGAGTGCTCTGCCTGAAGACTTCTGTTGCAAAGGACGTGTATATTAGCTGGTTATTATTTTTGCCTGTTAATCAGGCATCACTGCATCATGGCCGATCACTGGAAGTCCACTCTCTGTACTGCCACAAGTGAATAGCACATTAAACGATGCTTTTTGAAATATTACGTTTTAAAATTATAACTTCATAATATTCTGCAACAAGAGAAAAAGAAAATTAGCATGGCTTGGTCCCACACTCCGAATTGGTTCTTTCTTTTATGTACTTGTAATTTATATTCAGTCAGGGATTTTTCTGTAAATTTAATCCTATATCTTTCTTAAGTTTTTTTTTGTATCGCAAATGTTCTTACCAAGTAATTATAAACGTTATAATGGAGGTGTTGAAGGTCACGCAAGATATCATAATTATGAACACCTACATTACTTTCTGACCGCTTATATTTTGCTATAATTTAATTTTTAGTAAGTAAACAGTAACCAAATTTTTGCAATCACATGAACATTCTTATGACTACCAAGAAAAAACGTTTTTGTGTGGCATACGGCATATTTTGAAAACCTTACTTTTGCATCAAACAAAGAGAGGTACAATGTCCTGTTGATCTCTGAAATGGGGCCCAAAACGAAATGCGTACTGCCAGTTTTTGGACCCTTTCTTGAGAAATCCAGGAAGCTCCAGTCAAACCATCGTTGGAATACCGTGCTTTTCGCCTCGATAACCATATGCCGGGATGTCGCCATGTTGGCGAAACAACCCTCACCCACAATGACCCCTCTCCCCTCACGCTATTGCCGCTGTTTTCGCAATCCCGCCGCTGTTGTATATTTATGGGCGACTCCCCTGCCTCACCTCCCTCCCCATCTTCCCAACGCCGGCAGCCCTTGGTCGGCGTCGTAAATTATTTGCCCGCGCAGACAATGGTCTGCCGGGCACGGTACAGTTCTGCGGCAAGCCTCGCAACAGCCTCTGACTCACAGCCAGAGAGCCGCTGGGCTGATCGTGAACGCACATCCTGCGCCGCGAGACGCGGTACGACATCGAAAGATGCCCGCAGGAAGAAGCTGCGCGATCACAAACACGACATTTTTTTCTTTCAACTCCGACCATTGATGACGTTCTGACGGTACCTATGCACCGTAATCTTAGAGTACCGGCGCTTCGTTATATACCACGAGTGTATCAGTTGGTGGTGTGAAACGAATACGAGCTTACCGATGTAATTTAACTATAGTAAGTATTACAAAAGGTGAAATTTTAATGGCACGTTTTAATTTTATTCATAGGTGGGATTGTTAAGAAGGCAAATTTTTTTTACAATGAAGTTGTTCAACGTAAACATTATTTGAGGTTAGGAACTGTTCGGTAGTATTTTTATCTATGGTCTTGTTTAGCTATGGCAATATTCAGGTGTTGCAACATTGACGACACAAATTTATTATAATCCATGTTTAAATTAAAATAATTGAATGTCGATGATGGAAAATGAGTGTCGAAATTAAATAATTGAGTGTTGCTGATGGAAAATATGGTTCAAATTAACTGGCCAAGATGGAAAATGAGTGTCAAATAGAGTGTCATTGATGGAAAATAAGGTTAAAATTGACTGGCGAAGACGGAAAATGAGTGTGAAATTGAATGTCAAAGGAAAATGAGTTTTGAATTGATTGTCGATGATAGAAAATGAGTGTCGATGATGGTAAATGAGCATCGAATTGAGGCTCGGTGACGGAACATGAGCGTCGAATTACTTTTATCTAACATCATGTAGCCTATGTGTAGCTAGGTTCTGGAGGTTCAATGGTTCAGAGACTCCTGGTCCTATATTAGTGTAAAATGAGCTAAATATGTCCACTATCAGACTCACCCAACTAGTAGCCCGTATGCATTTGAATGCTCGAATGTAAGGAACTGATAGGTTGTTAGTTGACTTATTTTAGTGGTCTGTGGGCTGAGTGTAGCCGAGTAGATTGATGAATGTAAGTTCTAAGCTGAATGTAGAATGGGCATGAGATTATCTATATATGATGGTGGCCTAACTGAATGTGCATAAACGTATGCTAGTGACCTGATATAATTTAGGATTATTTACGAAAATATTTATCGATGTGTAAGTACTATGTTTTGTTTTTATTCTACTATCTTTTCGTTGCTAACTTTGATTTAATAACTTCAGCTATAAACTGTACTTTTACTTATTCTGTAGTTAAATGATTTTAATTTGTGTTGATTAATCCTTCAAATAAGAATGATAATTAGGTTATATGTATAAGGGACAAAAATCGAGACATTGAAGCAATTTCTTTTCATTTCAATAATTTATCGTTTAACTTTAAAAGAAAAGGTTATAAAAGTTAACAAAAGAAAATTACAAAAAAAAAAACTATGAAAATAAATTGACGAAGAAGCAAAAAAATGTATGAAAATAAAAAATAAAAAAACTAATTTAAGAAATAAAAATAGTTTTATTTTATTGTTATTATGATTAATATCATTAGTTCATAAATTAACGTGTGTAAATGTATAAAATGCACCCAGATAAATGCAACAGCTGTTTTATACTACTTGAGTGTGTATTTTAATTTTATATTTGAAATTACCTCTCAAACAGGGGTGTACAATGTAAAAACTTTGGGTGTTTTTTAATCGACATCTAGGGGGATTTGAAGTTGGTCCTAGGGGGAACACTCTGCAGGAGTTGGCATCACTGCATTTGCATCTGTGCGGGGCTCGGTCGGCTGCTTGCCGGGAGAACGTCGTCGCCTCCTGCCTTCAGCAGGGAAGTGGGCTCGTGACGGCTGCATTAAATAACAATCACCGAAACGAGAAAACCAACTTTAACTACTTATTAAATAAATTTGCATCACTGAGTCTGTTTAAGTGACGGGCAGAATTACAACGTAATGAGTGCAGAGTGACTGGAGAAAACTAGAAAACTATTGTGTTTGTTTCGTCTTTCCGTTTTACTGTGTTTTTGTCTCGTTTCAACTGTTGTGCTGAATTTTTGGGTTCAGTATTTTTGTGCTGTCATCATTTGTGTTTTTTATTTTTTTTCGTTCTGTTAGTCCATTATTCTTTGTTTTTCTTTGTTTGTTGACCATATTCCTGTTACGGAATCCTGACAACAGCAATTTTTTTTTGCTTAATTTGTGTTTTTGTCATTTGTGTTTTTTGTAGTTTTCTTCTACAGACATACATATGCTTAACAATGGCTAGAGGCCTGCAAAATTCGCGGATTCATTCGGTGATAGGCTAGAATTCAAACACATATAATTTTGCTATTGGCTTACTGTTCATCTGGACGAATCTCAACCAGTTATAAATCCTCAACCAAAGAAGGATCGAATCACAGACAAACCAGCTGAGACGACTTACAAGTCGGCAGCCAATGAACTTGCGTTATTTGCCCGAGTGTACAGGGGTGTGTGCAGTCTATCCTGAAGGCCATCGAAACCGCGAATTTTGCAGGTCTCTAACAATGACGTATGTCCAAAAGTTTACATCGAGTCGACCGGAGGAGCCATCTTGCGGAGCCGCTGCCACGTCACCGGAGCGGGTCCGGGGCGCCGCGTCAAGGCCGCTCCACTGGCGCGAGGTCAGCCCGCGGACGTAACGGCGCGGCTCGCAATTTTCCCCCGGACCTGTTCCAGAACTATTCCTCCTCCCCCAAACACCCCCTTCCCCTCCACGATGGCCTCTCCCGCTGTGCCGTTACCGGCGACACGGATCCGCGCTTCTATTCGCGGCGCCGGCTCCCGTCGGCCGCCTGGGAGGCTGCGTGATGGACCACCGCCGCCTCGCGCGTCTTCCCGCCCGGTGCACACGCTCGTTCTCCCCCTCCTCCCTTCTCTCCAACGACCGTCTGACTGCGTCTCGCGCAGCGGGATGTCGGGTTTTAAAGGTACAACGTGCGTGCACTTATGCAGGCGCGTTAGAAGTTATACTCATGTACTTGGCGTGATAAAAATAACTAACTTTGCATGCAAATAATTAATAGAATTGAGATAATAAAAGGAATCAGTTTTAAATATTAAAACAAACGCGAGTATAAAATTAATTATTTAATCTAGTAAAATAATCGATATTAATTTTAATTAATAATAAAAATCATAAAAAGTTTTTTTTAAATTTATTTATGAATAAAATTTTTATAAGTAATAATACAAATAAACTATATATATATATATATATATATATATATGGGGAACATAACCTCAACTATATCAATGCACTTGAAAAACAATATAAACACAATTTATATTACTAATATTCACATTAATAATTTTTTATTATATGGACCAGTATTCAAAACCAATCACTAAAGAATTTGATTTAAAAAATTACTTTATTTATAGGTAATAATGTTATAATTTAAAATGCATATAAACTATTTATATATATGGAAAACATAAACCCAACTACATCCATACACTTGAAAAACAATATAAACACTAATTATATTTCTAATTTTCACATTAATAATTTTTATTATATGGACCGGTATTCAAAACCAATCACTAAAGAATTTGATTTAAAAGTACATAAAATTTTTATTTGAATGTAGCCTTTTTTCATCCTGTTAAATTTTGTTTCATGCTTGGGCTTATATTGTAAAAAAATTATTCTTATAATTTTTTTCATAACGCACCTAAAGAAGTGAAACTTCAAAAAAAAATATTTTAAAATGCTTTAAAATATCAACTAAACGCAGGACATTTGAGTTGCATGTACATGTATGTAGGCGTAAGTGTTAACGCGTCCACTAATAAAAACGGCATTTCTAAAATATTCACTGTCAGAGTAAGAGACCCACTTCTGAAACGTTCTATTCCGGCCTTCAGTCTCTTTTGAGACTCACGCATAAATAAATTATAATGGAATGTAAGTCATTGTGTAGAATACAGTATGCAATTCAATAAAATATTTTTTCTTTATTTATAAAATTGTAGAATGCTCATAATTCCATAACAAAATTTAAAAAAAAAACGTTAATGCAAAAATTATAGAATATCTTGGCAAATTACGAAAATGTGGGTACCATCAGAGCTTTAAATAAAGTCATAAATTCATTTAAATATCAATAAACTATTGATTACACAAAAATATTCTTGAAGTGTTAATAAACTTGTTGATAATTTCTTTTGCATTTATTATTTGCAACTACGCTGTGTAGAAGCAAAATAATGGTTATTGAAGTTTCATTTGCAAGCATAGCTGAAAATAATTTTTCGCATAAATCCAGAACTCTTCCTCTAAAACAAATCACACACACTCTCTCTCTCGCTCTCTCTCTCTCTCTCTCTCTTTCTCTCTCTCTCTCTCTCTCTCTCTATATATATATATATATATATAATAAAAGTGATCTTGTGCACTAGGCCTTAGGATTAGTTCTTCTTCTCTTTTTCCCTTTGCTTCAGTAACGGTTGTCCATGAAAAAAAAAACAGAAAAAATATTTTTTTTATGGAAAAATATTAATCTCCTATATTTTGCAGAAGTTCCGTTAGTGAACCTGTTTCAGCCAGTAGACGGCTGACCTTGTACCAATGAGTCTCCTTCTGAGGATATGGGATTAAAGAGAATCAAAGCAAAGTAAATACATATTGCTTTTACACGAAGGAAAATTATTTGATTCGATTTTATTGAATTTACAAAATTTATAATTATAGGTCTTCCCTTTTCAAAACTTTCAGATAATCAATCATCACTATAGTTATTTCGCCTTTAATTGATTATTTTGTGTGTGTTTTTTCTTCTTCTGGGTACTCCACACTCCTTTTCGAAATGCATTCCGCCCCTCTTATTCGACTTGAGGTTTACCGAAATGCGATTATTATTACTGCTTTGTCAGCTTGAGGGGCAAGGTAGGCCGGAAGTAGAACGAATGAATGAATGGATATGTAATAGGTGGTTTGGGTCCAGGTGGTTATTGGAGAGCGAGGATCAGGTCAATGACCGGAGACCGGCGTCCGCCATCTTGGATTCCGTTGACCTTCCCCTTAGTTCTTACCCCGAAATCATACATCCATGTGATACTTGATACTATGAGTGTTATTTGACACCCAGTTTAAGTCTGTACCTAAAAACTAATAAATAAACATGTTATTAAAAAATTTCAAAACTATGAAAAAAAAAATGTATTTAATATGAAATCGAATATGGATTCCCCGGTTTTATTCATTTAAAGTAAATTTAGTAAACATTTATAAAAAAATAATTTAAAATGTTTGGAAAAGTATAAAAATAAACCCTATTCTAATAAGAAAGTGCTTATGTCACGGAATTTGGAGTACTCGGTTCATTTCCCGGTGAACCCTTTTGTAAATATGGTCAACATATCCTTACCCCTAAACATTCACCAGGTTACACCCCCACCGCTATGACCAAGACCTACATATATTACTTTAACCAGTATGACGTCACAGCAGTTATATTGGATTTAATTTTTCCATCTCGTGAACACCAAGGTCATTAAAGACTAATGAAGGAATGAACAACGTGTGGCAGAATGCAGAATGCCATGAGGGGAGGGGGGAACAGAACCCAGAACCCTCCGACCCACGGTAACGTCCGCCACGTTTCCCACTTTGAAAAATTACGGGGAGGGGTCGTGTGCGGGTTTGACCCCACCGGGACTCGAAGGCGAGTGCCAGTGCTGTGACCACTCGGAAGTGTAGTGACGTTGGGTTAAAAAAAGGTGTGCGTATTGGTCACCTAACGGGACACGGCGGTCAGTGCGTTGCGCTCGACGGAGCAAAGAGGGAGGAGATAGTTGAACCTACCACCACCTCCTCTGCACCACGCAGAGGTCAAGGATAATAACTTGACCTAGCCCGGCATTCTCACGCAACTCAGCGGCGCGAACTGGGGTCAATGCTAGCGAGGAAATAATCATATGGTTGTCATTAATTCATTACGTCCTCTATGGCAATAACTTAAAATATTATTTATTCTTTGTTAAACGTATACCTTCGTTAGGGCGTAAGATAAAGTGCCGGTAAAGCTCGCACGGTTACAACCCACGAGATGTTTATTGCGGGGCACCCGAAAGCATGGCTCATAAATATGAGCATTGCTCATAAATATTGAGTATGGTCAGGTATTTTTTTTCCCCCCGCTCATTTGACTGCAATGAGGCATGCCCGCAGCAGCGTTTTCATCCTAGTAATTGGCGGCCGTCTGCAACATAAGCCAGTGCCTTATTTGGCTAGGGCCTTCAGGACGTGTTTGCTTCCACACTAAATTGCCGTGATTCGTGTGCGGACAGTGGACCTGTACCTGAAAGATACCCAAATAATAAGGAAAAAAACAGACGATGCTACTACAGTGTTTCAACCACTGCTAGTTTCGACGTATTTTTGAAAAAAAGAAGAAAAAATACATGTCCCGAAATAATGAGACACTGTGGAGGCAAGGCAACACTCCTTGCCTTACTACAGGCAACATCGTTGCTCGCTTGCACGCAATGCTTGTAATAGTGCTAAGTTCACAAAGGAGAGCCTATTGCGATTTTTAATGTATGCAGGTACAAGCAACATTTTTTGTTAAATTGTTTTGTCGTTGAATAATTTATGACTGTATTTGGTTAGTTTAGAAGTCTCCCCCCCCCCCCGCCCCTAAAATAGTTTTATTAGCTAGGAAAAAAATGGATGCTAGTACTTACGTACACGCGTCAGAAGATTTCTTGCTTGGCATAATAACAAATTAACTTTAATATTTCATGCAAATAATATAAATACAATAATAAAGAGTCTTGACTGATATTATAAATACGCTTGTAAAGTATAAAATAAAATTTTTTTTAAAAAATTAATAAATACTCAGTATTCAATACTAGTATAAACGCGTGTATAAAATTAATTATTTATTTTAGTAAAATATTCGAGATAAACTTTAACTAGTACAGGAAATAAATAAATATACTGGATGTTCATTCTAATTAAATCATTTAAATTGTATATTATATGATCATTTATAATGCAAATAAATTATACAAACGGGAACATAACATCACAAACATCCGCCGTGTAAACGGCCAGGAAACTACTAAACCCTCCACAGACACTCCCTGCCAGCGATAATGGAAGCTTACATGCAACCTGACATCGTTATACATACGCCATACGGTAACATAAGCTCTTTTACATAAATTCACTTTAAAATACTTGAAAATGTTTATGAACACAATTTTCATTAGTAATATTCACAATAAATATTTTTAATTATATGGACCAATATTCATTGTCAGTCATTAAAGTATATGATTTAAAAGCGCCTATATATATATATATATATATATATATATATATATATATATATAGTTTTATTTGTACGTAACCATTTATCATCCTGTGAAAATTTCGTTGCATGTGGTCGCGCGCATAGTAAAAATCCACTCGTTTTTCATTAAGCTCCTAAAGAAGAACATCTTAAAAATTAATATGTATTTATTCTTCATTAACCAATGGATTTGTACGTGATATAACTTTTTTTTTTATAAAAATGGGAAAACAATTTTTGTAGCCCAAGAACTCTTTATTTTACTGTGATTGTACTATTATCAGTCGTTCTATGTTACATTACAAACAAAACCCAGTAACATTACAAACATTTCTATACAACTTTACTATCTTGATTCCTGTAATTTATGTTGAGTGTTTTTTTATAGCACCTGGGTGACCAAACGCCTTATTATTATTATTATTATTTTGTTAAATTTGAATTTTTCAGAGAATACACTTATTCAGATAAACTTGAAAAGCAAAACGTTAACTAGATATACATTTTCATCCAAATCGTTAGAGTCGTTTCCGAGATACGAGAGATCGAAGTTTTATTTTGTATTTATAAAAAAACATATTCATTATATGTGTTTTTATTTTTACGAGCAGTTTAATGTTTAAAGTTTTATGCAGTGATGGGATGGGTAGAGTTTACCTATCAGAATTTACCTATGAGAGTTTACCTATAACTCTACCTATTCCAATCACTGGATATAAGATTAGATAGATTACAATAATAGACAATATACATTATATATATGAACATTTTACAATATTCACTATACCTCATACCTACCTGCATAAGAACTGCAGTCGATTAAATAAAAAATCACTAATGCTCATAGTTCAACTCTTTATTTTAATTAATCGGCTATTCTATGGTTTTTAATCATATTCACTTCACAGTTCATTACTTATACATTTTTTAACTTACCCGAATACTTCTTTCCATACTATATTGCGTGTATGTAAAGAATTTTCATCTGGGAGAAGTGTTTTTAATGTACTTGGTCGCTTTACCCGGGAAAATGCCACATAAACCTGCCATGCATAAAAACTGATGATCTTAAATCCACTCCAACAAATTTAAGTCTGGCCTTGAGATTTATGTACTGTCATGGAAAATACAGATCTTATTGGTGTCGCAGCATGGTACATTCAAATTGGCCTTTTGATGAGGTAAGAGTGTTTCTAGGTATATGTATTCTTTGCCAGATTGTTCACCAGTAACGATTTTTGCCTTTATTGTGTTATTACACAGACTTGTCACAATGAGTCTTACACTGTTACATAGACCTTCTGATAAATCCAAATCACGCAACAGCAATATTAATGCTTATTTTTTCAATTTCAACTCGTGTGGTGGCATGTCTGAAATGCCGACAGTATTAAGGAATTATATTGTAAATCGAGTGCTTCTTCAGGTTGGTATATCATCGAGTCATTAGTATAATATATTTTGTACTCTCCGGAAAGTTTGGCAACTATGTCATCGTTAATTATGTAGGTGATGATAATAATAATGTGGGTGACGGTTCAAAAACAGACATACTAATTCAATTGAAAATATTTGTGGTTCCATTAAAATTCATCCATTCAAACAGTAGTCAACAAAAGAATTTCTATTGATACGATTATAAACATGTACCCCAGGAAAATGGAATGCACCACAGTGGATACACAATACTTCAAATGAACTTAAGGTGTGATATGGCACATCCGCAGTAATGGCGCATTTATATTTTTACGAACGCGAGAGACCAGACCGTGATGCCAGGTTCGGAGCTGGCTGGCGGCACTGCACGGCCACTGGCGTCACACGCATTGTCACGCACCGTCCACTGACGTAAGGCATGCCACGCGCGCATGGCCGGGTTACAAGGGTCGTCGCTACCCCTTCCTCATTTACTACCCGCGCCTCGCCCTGCCTCGGCGCTGTTATCTATCGCTGAGCGGCCTTGTGAGTTCCGCGAGCCGCCGCGCGGAGTGGCGTGAAGGACCGACGCCTTTCTGGACTTTTCGGGCGTCAGGTCTGTCCAGCATGACGCGACTCGTCACAGCCGCTCTCGTCGGTTCGAGAAGGGTGCTAAAAGTACTTAAGGAGCGACACCAACCTCCGCACTATTCTTCGTAATGGCGTCTCACAGCTGTTACGACGTAAAAGTTTTGAGAACTTTTAAAACGTGGTTTAAATATAAAGAGTATTTTCTGCACACCAAGAATTTTATTTTATTCAAATTTGGTTAACGTGTGTGTCTCTCAATGCGTGTGAGTCATCTGGAATGTAACGTTGAAGAAACATGCCTATTACTCGTAGTTACCTGTAAATATACATAAAATGTTTAAAATTGTGCTTTTTATAACGTTTTAAATCCATAAATTTTTCGTTACACTTCACTTTTAAAATTGGTATCTCGTTTTATAAGACGTATTCATTCCAAAATATCGTTTTGCGACATTTAATAGATTTGTACGATTTTAGAGTATTTTAAATGTCACATAACATAAACATCCTTTCATTGTAGCCAGACTCGCCAGACGAGTGTAGACCTATCCTCCTGGGGAAAATAATATTTTTGCGAAGATTTTCGAACTCGGGATCAGTGAATGTCAGGTATCCCCTTGAAGACTAGAGAATGCTGGCGTTGCCAGCTCCACGCCGAGGGGGGAGGGGAAAAGGACCATGACAATGAGCGAGGGCTGCCCCACACGGACTGAACTTGGCACGAACCGGCGGCAGAGGCGCCTCTTGCATAATGGACGAGGCGCCCTGGCGTCGGAATGCGTCACCCGCGTCAGTCTGCGAGGCCTAACGGTAGGACGGAGACGGAGTCGGAGTCGCGGACCGATCCCCGCCGCATCAACGCGTTGACTTTGCTCTCCGCAACGAAGCTGTTCCATTCTGCGCGGTCGCGCTTCAAGAGACAGCATACATACGTACATAGCGCCGACGTCTTGAAGATCGAGTTTTTTTTTAATGTGTTAACATCTTAGCTCTCGGTATACAGCATTTGGTAGGAGTGATTTTGCGAATGAAACGAAGTCGCATGGAACGGAAGAAAGTGTAGCCACGGTGCTGCCATTTGTGGTGGGTGGCGCGAACAAAAGTTGTCAAAACCTAAAGTAAACTTTGTGGAATTAACTGTGCAATTAATGTTCATCAGATGGGCAGTGTTTTAATGAAATCCCTTGCCGAAAAACAAGTCCAAAGTACGGGTTTAGTATTTTTTTTCCAAGTCTTTTAACGCTTTTATCGGTCTGCAAATGGAATGATTCAATAGTCGACGTAGCTGCTCCGGCAGCGAATTTTAGCGGTGGGTGAGGAAGTTACATGTGATTAGCAACCATAAATTAAGTTGAAAACACAATTTTCATATATATTTATCACGCCAAACATTAAATTTGGTGTCTTGAGTTTCGTATTATAGGTGTATTTGCAACATTAAAACATATGAATTTGCTCGTTATCGAGGTAAGATGTTACATATCTCTGGAAAGACTCGCTTTTTTTATAGTACCAAAAATTGTGTTATCTGATGGTGTAGATTCTGAATCTCGAACTGGGAGTCACTTCATGCTCCGCTATTTCTAGAATTAGTTTTCAAAAAGTTCCTTGCTAAGGTAAACTCATTAATATGTACTAATTAAAAAAATTAATAAATATCATTCGCGAGAGTAAAAACTTGGTTCTTATTTGAACTCTCCCTAACCCTATGGAATGTCTACACATTTTTCTTTGTCATGTATTATATGCCATTTAAAGGATGTTCGTCCATTTGAACTTCATCATAAATAAGAATTTCTTTATACCAAATACATTCACATCAATCATGACGTAATTACAATAGTACGATATTTCACCGACGCGACGTTGGATGCCCGTTATGTTTACTTCGAGCATTTCGGAAGTGTGCCAAATCCTACATCTTGGTGTCCGTACATTGTACGGCAGGCAATGACAGAGGGAGAGAGAGTTAAATCATTTGATATCGTCTGGTTTGCTAAGTGCTATCATCATCTGTCACTCAGAAATCATAACCAGTTTTCGAAGGGCGCGTGGTTCTAGTGGCAAATTGTAAGACAGAGAATTGGTTAACCAGAAGCACAGCACTCATATTAGCATTCAAGAGTAATTCGATTTATTTCATTTTTTCGTCTTCTTATTAATACAAGTATTACGACCACTGAAAAACACAATAAAAACGGGTTTTTTCCGTGAACGCTTTTTAATACGAAAACGTTTACACACAGCACACAGCAAGTATTTTAAGTAGTCTAGGACCCGCTTGCTGAGTCAGGTAAGTAAAATCTAAGCAAAAACTTTGTAGGTTAAGCCTCCGTTCGTCCGTCATCGGTCCGTCAATCATGTAACCTGTAGCCACCAGATGCACCCGGAAAATTCCGTCCGTCCGTCAATAGAACGGCCGTCTGCGAGAGATGTCCATTGCCCTATTTGTCTCGGGCAATTTAGGCCGTGTTGCTTCCGCACTAGCTGGTTATGATTGGTGTGCAAACGTTAGACATGTTCCTGAAATAAACCCAGCCAACCTCGAAACACATGCAATGGTACAAAGTTTTTTTTAACACACAGCTGTGGTCTGGGAATCATTTCGCAAAAAGTACACGGTCCTGTCCATGATATAGTTCTGTAAACAAAGCCTACTCACCTGAAGCCTTGCGTCGCTTCGTCACTGTTTGGAGCGCCATCGCGACCCCGTTAGCCAAGACGTTGGGAGACGGCGGTCCATCTCACTCCTGCTTAAAGACGCCGCGTGACAGCCGTCGAATGTTCCTGCTGCGGCATTCGACCGCTACGACACGACGCGTCGCCACTGGCACGGAACACCGGAACTCCAGCCACCGATATGACAGAGCACGGTTGGTCCCTGGGGTCAGACTTACAAGGTGGTGGCCTTAAACCACTCCAGTGAGGACGTTAAAGGAGAGGAGTGGCGAATAAGTCACCGGGGTGATCCCCGCTGACCCGTGCTGCCTGTGCACGACCTACAGCACTCTTGCATCAAAGGACCACCAGTCACACTGTATCCGCTTCTGTGGTGATGTTCATTCTGTGCCGCTGTGAACAGTCGAGACCGAGACCCAAACATGAGGCAAACATGTCTTCGCTCGTTTCTAATAACATTCTCTCATTAAGTTACGTACATATCTGCATTGAAATACGTGTATCATCGTCTTCCTGTATTCCTGTTGGAATAACAATCACGCTCATTCAACGGATTTTTAGTTTTGCAAGCAATACGCAAGACACCATTCATTATAAACGTCCCAAGATCAGCTGCTCAATTGTAACATCACGTAAAAAAAATACACCTATTTGAATTTCGAAACTTTTCAATCACTCGTAACTGGAGACCGGTAACATTCGCGGGTTCGTTGTCTTCTGGACTGGACTCCACAGCCTATATACTCAGGCACGTGACATCACTGTTCATTGGCGGGCTGCTGACTTGTGAGACGTCTCAACTGGGTCGTCCGTAATTCGGCACTCTCTTGGTTTAGGGTTTCCCATTGGCTAACAGTTCTCCAGATAAAATGTGGGCCAACCACACAAGCGGAACAAAGGTTTACTTTTTTTTTGGGGGGGGGGGGGGGGGGTTAGTCTATCGTGAAATTAATCCGGGATATTGTTTTTTTCGGTCTCTACACATAACAAAATGCTAAAAATATTTTTTATAATGATATACCGCAAGTGCCTGTGAATTTATTGCGCCACAGAAATCTCCCCCAGGTCGGCGTTGACGTAGATACTGCAGTGTAGGAGGGACACACGAAGCTACGTCTGTGATACGTGCACACGTTATGTCGCTGGACGCGACACGACGGTCCGTGACGTGCGCACGCGCAGCACTGAACCGAGAACAAGCGCGCGTGGCCGCACTTCGCCCAATCAGGGACCGCGCTGTGCCACTCGCTTGGGAAGCTCCAAGGTCAGTCCGTGACTCTTCGCCCGAGTCCCTGAGGACACGTAGCAGCCGTGTTGGGACCCGACTAGGCCCAGCTGTTTGATGCCGTCCACTGCAGATAGTGAAGGCTGGGCTATAATCGACACAAACATTTAAACGCAGATGGGCATAGCGATAGGCACACGTACAGCACAAAACAAGCACAGCGGCCTGGCTTAAATGGGCCTAAAAACACAACACATTTGTTTGCGTCGGTTATCTGACTTGAGACAGTTAATGCTGCTGTAGTCGGTTTTAGTGTGACAATTTTGTTGTTGTTAATGGAACAGAAATATTCATGTAAATTTACAGATATTTGTAAATTTGGTACATGTACATTAAAACGACTGCATCACTACAAAATAGCGTGGGAAGAAATTCTGTGTTAGGTTTCTTACCCGGGAATAAATGTTTTGTATTGTCCCAGAATTTGAAAACCGCTCCTTTAATAGTTTTCCATTATTAGCTGCGCAAATTAATAAGCATGACACAACAAAATAAAGTCAAATTTTTGAATATTCGATTATCTTTTCCAACGTAAAAAAAAATCCTTCAATTTCCTTAAGTAATACTCAGTATTATCTCGAAAACCTTATTTCATACAATGCGTGTTATTCGATTCTTCTTTCGTTGAGGGTTATTCATTGGCTCAGAGTCCTTTAAACAAACTGTGGTCAAATAACAAAAGCAGCAAACTGCATTTGAATTCTAGCCCATCGCGAAATGAAATAGCGAATATTTGCTGCCTTCAGCAATAAGGCCCGCGAGTTAGGTTACGGTTGTATCCCTACAAGGCAGTGCTTGTTCGCTACCTTACCCGAACGTCTTGTAATACCGCCTCTAAAAGGAAGCCACACACTTTATGGGACTGAAAACCTCGAAGCCAACATTGTGAGTCAGCTACGCCGATTACTTCACCGCGCTCGGTCAGATTCCTTTAAACTGGGCCTATCTATTTTAATCTATCATGATAGGGTCGAGTTTCCCCACACACATAATGTGTTTATCTAAGCGTAACGAAAGGGAAAAAGGAGGGGGGGGGGGGTCGTTATGTTGGTCTCCGGACATTTCAGGAGTAATGTATTCGGCAGCCCCGGGCGGGGCGCGGGGAGCAGAACTGCCCCGGTCAGAGCAGAGCTGCGCTCCTGTCAGAGCAGAGCTGCTCCTGTCAGAGCAGAGCTGCTCCGACACTCGCGTCTCTGCTAATAAAATAATTTACATTCCGCCCGCGGACTTCCTCTTCAGCGACGAGGCGAGGCCGCAGAAGTACGCCTGATCACCGGCGGCCAGCGCTCAGAGATTACAAGTCACAGCTATCGCGCCAATCCGTTAGGAGGAGAAGGAAAAAAAAAAAAAGAAGAACGGGGCAAGCGTAATGAATACTCATCCTTCTTCTTCGGAAAAAAGTGCTTTATTTTTAGCCCATAAAAATCCGTAGCTCTGACGACAGGAATCCGAAAAAGAAAAAAAACAGAAAAGAAGTCATTCCGGGGAGAGGGAGGGGAAAGGGTTGAGGAATGCCAAAATTAGAAGCCAGAGTTTGTTTTGTTGGACTATGATTAAATATAAACAGCAAGCTTGTAAGGTAAATTTTTAATAACCCATTACTATTTATTATGTTTTAATGCTAATCTCACTGGAGGGATAAACATTTTTCTTCTCTTAAAAAAAAAATGGGCGCATGTACTTATGTACGCGCGTTAGAAGTTATATTTACTTGGCGTAATAAAAACCAACTATGAATTTAAAAACAAATCATATATAGAAACAAACTAATAAAAGACTTGAGCGATA
Source organism: Bacillus rossius redtenbacheri (assembly GCF_032445375.1). NCBI lineage: Eukaryota > Metazoa > Arthropoda > Insecta > Phasmatodea > Bacillidae > Bacillus > Bacillus rossius. The sequence goes on from NC_086332.1 coordinate 34,862,646, forward strand.
ATATAAATACTATTGGTAAAGTATAAATTCAATCAAATTGAAAAAAAAAAAAAGAATAAATACTCAGTATTAAATATAACCTACTACAAACACACGTATAAAATTATTATTTAATTTAGTAAACTAATCGTGATGAATCTTAATTATTAATGAAAATCATTACATATGCTGAATGTTTATTCTAATGTATTAAATATAATTATTTATTAAAAAAAATAATGTAATTAAAATGTATAATTTTTAAGGCAAATAAATTATACATAAAGGGACATAACCTCACTTTATAAATAAATTATACAGACCAGTATTACTAAAGTATATAATTTAAAAGCACACATTTAATTTTTATTTGTATGTAGCCTTTTTACTGTAAGTAGCCTTTTGATTGTATTAATTCTTTTTCATCCTGTGAAAATACCTTTGCAGGATGCGTGTGCATTTTAAAATTCACCCTCATATTTTTTTTTTTCGTAACGATACTAAATAAGTATATCTTAAAAAAAAAATCGTTCTTCACCGAGTACCAAATTTCACTGGAAAATTGGAGCGTTCTTGGAATGGTGGTTCCTATGTAGGTGATTTAGGGAAAGATCTCGTGGCACAGTTTTGCCTTTAGCGTGCTACGGTTGCGTCCTCCATATTCATGGCGCGGTTGCCACATCTCTTTGTTCGGCGCGCGCTCTAAGCACAGCCCAGAGCGGCGGGCTGATCATGAACGCACATTCTGCCACACAAGAACGGACACAACATTTTTCATTAAACTCCGACCATTGTATAATGTAGGCTCGATGCATGCAAGATGAGTTAAGCTCATTTTTAAGTGGGGATGATAGATCTATTCCAATCCTGGCGTTGCTCATATTTATATGTGCAATGCGAGCTGGCTACCAAAAGTTTTACAGACTACTAAAATCTCGAATTTCCCTTTAAGTTATGCTTCTATGAACATAATAGTGTGACGTAAAACCCCACCTTTACATTTTATAAGTGAAGCTGACATTTTGTACGTAACTTTAGAGTCTCGCTATATCATCTCTGAACAGAAACTCATTATTTTATGAACTATAAAATGTGAAACCTACTGTTGACCGTTGACCTACAGGTTATTTCCATTTGATGAGGTAAATCATGTCCTCGATATACGTACACATTTTTTCGAATATTAGGGCTTACGTTAATGTCTGACATGTATTATCACAAGCTGATTTCAACCGGATAACTAATTTATTGAATAAAAAAATATGTTTTGAATATAATAATAAGCGCATGAAACTAAATAATATAATTTTTTTCTTTTCAAAATGCAATCTTAGCAAACGTACAATTATTGTGCAACAAAGGATGTAGGTAAGAAATAAGTATTTGGTAATTTAGTTGTAATTTTTACAATAGCAGCATTTCGTTTATTAGGAGTAAACAAAGGCAAAAGAGACACGTTCTCTCCACTCTCATCCTTTTAAGAATGGACAAATGAAAAACACTCAAACCAGGAATAAAATCAGTATTTGTCTTTGCAGGGAAGGGGAGAGTGAAAACATCCGGCCCCTTCCTGCCGCTAGGCCTGTAGACACCAATTTTAAAACATCAGCTGAATCTTCAGATGTACAGCTAGGCTGTGCGAGACGTTGATGATGCACTGAGGCAACCTGATGCGGCGGCGTCGCCCAAGAACCGTCCAATTACTGGCGATTACCCTGCACGCTATAATGGCGCGCAAACAGCACCAATAACCACCGCCACCATTACGAAGTTAACACCTCTGGAAGTCTGCAACGATTCCACGTACTACCAAGCTGCCATTTACAAGTAGGTACACCTCGCTCAATTTTATTTCGATTCAGAAGCTGCCAGAAATTTTTTAACGTGCAAACGTGTTGAACCATTTCCTCGAGGTAAGAACTATTCAGGCACTGTCAGTCATTATTTAGGATTGGGTGGTTTCACACGGAATCTTTGTTGACATTTGTCATTATTTCATATTATTTAAGGACTATTTCTGTAAATTCATCAAGATAGCTCTTTTTTACCACAGTAAAATACGACTTAATACATACACCATTCCAAAAATTTTTGACGGATACAATAAATCCATCGTGTAAAATTTATACGAAGAACCATTAAAAATAGTTATGCCAAAAGTGGAAATTATTATGGCGTGGGAGACAGAGCAACTATAGAGCAAACAAATATTGAAAATAAAAGATAACTTAAAAAAATATATACTACGTTTAAAACACTTTCAGTTATAGGTAGGTTATGCTTGTCTGGAAGATGCGTGGTGTATAGAATGGTTAATTAGAGGGAACATTTGATCGTCCATATTATTTTTTTAGGGTGTATCTTGATATCTGAACAAACAGGACTAATTTAGTGAAATCAGAGGTTGCGGAGTAAACACGAGGTAGTCTCGGCCGTGTAAATGGGTGGGCGGACCACAGTCGGGCTGGGGCGAAGCTCGCGGGAGGCAGGGATGAAGGACTGGGAGCTGTCGCCTGGTCGTCCCTAAGGGCCCGTCGCTGGCTGGGGGCTGTAACCAGGCTGGATACCCCCTGGTGCGCCGCGCGCGCCGTGTTTACGGAGCAGTTTGACCAATCTACGAGGAATTTCGGAGGAAAAACCAACATTGCGACCGGTGGCCTGCGCGCGTAGCTCCGCGCAAGAGCGGTCCTAATCACACTTCACCGGTGCGTATTTTGTACGACTGTATTTCCGCCCACGAAACTGAAATTTCCTGTTACTAAACGCCCGGAAAAAAAAATAATTATTTATTTATTTCCAATAAGATTTTACGACATTCTAAAAAATCCCGAACTAAAACAAAAATAACAAAATATGAGATTTATCATTTAGTTGCATATACATAATGCACTAGCTGAAGTACCCGGCGTTGCCCGGGCTAAACACATCATAATATAAGGAAGATCACTACCGAGTTTAAAGTCTGTAGAACATTCACGAAACGTGAGATTTTGATTTTAAAGTCCCATTGATTGCACAATATCGGTGCATCGAGGCTACGCATTAGAAAAACCGGGGCGCCAATCTTCAGCTTAATTTGTGGGAAGGCAGGTAACCCATAGGCAAGACGTGACGGACGCACCAAACGATAGCGAGTTACAAATTCAAGACAACGCTATCTACTGACGAAGTTCTAAACTAATTTGTAATTAGTGCATTTAGTTCGCTAACAGTCGCGAGCTTCGCTAAGCGGATGGATTTCGCCAAGGAGAAGAATAGGAAGTAGGCAGATCTTACTAAATGACCGTGTGGCGGACACAAGGAAATGACTCACTGTTTGTGAGTCTATGATCTACCTCCTATGATTTTATATTATAAAACTGACTGTACCCCTTTTTACACTTCTTTCGGAATGTAATTTTATAATTATATGTATTCTATGTAACTCTCCGGCCTATACAGTATTTATATATAAAAAATCATGTCGATCCGTTACTCCGTTGCTGCGTGAAAGACGGACAAACAGACAAACACACTTTTGCATTTATAACAATAATAATACAAAATAGGGATTTAAGCGAATCTTCCTTTTATGGCGATAAACCAGTGGGTTGGATTAGAGCATCATATATCCACCTCTCTGCCTTCGTCCCCATGCAGTAGCAGCAGTCCTTGTCCTCAGTTGTTTGAAGACTCGTTTGTGTGTGCCTATGCATTCCCTACCTTCCACGATACCTTCAAGCACTGACGTCACCAGATACAGGTGTCCTTTACAGTTGCCTAATCTTTCTTCTTCAGCATTTCAACAGGCATGGAGACACATCCGCCCTTCTTGTACCTCCACATCCGTGATTCTGTCCATCATCCGAATTAACCATAAATATTTAATTGGCACTACAAAACGACAGACTTCAATGAAAAAAAACAATAAATTCATGCACTGTTACTTCATTGCCAAGTTGTTTTGTTTGAAAATCGTGCTAAGTCAAGACTAATTCAATGGTGATTGTGTACCATCAATTTCCGTTTGTTTTTTCCAAGTTAGATAAATTTGCGAAGTAAAATACCAAGAAATAATTTCTATGTCTCATTGGATTTAGTCTTGTTTCGAGAAGTGCAACTAGATGTCGTCTACCTATCAAAACCAACTTCCTTTTGTTACTTTGTGAAGAAGAATATATTAATGTACAAGAAAACGGGATATACCAAACATGTTCTTTATATGCCTGCAATATCCGTATATATTAGAGACACGCTGGGTAATATATGATTATACACAGTAAGTTTAACATAAACAATAATCCGTGATTATCACATGTGTACAGTAATAAGATGTTTATATTTTGAGCATAAAATATTCTACGGATATTCTACATATACCTACGATATTAGGCTACCCATTAAATATGCTATGTATATACCAATAGGACCTCTCGGGACATACCAAATGTGGATATTGTATAACCAGAGGATAGTGGGAGATTACAAAGACACAAAGGAATATCTTACGGAAAATCCTAAGATTCAACGTGATATTCTTTAAATATCCTAGGATATTCATATTTTGTATTGGAATTTGCTTGGATTCTGGGTTGTAGCCGCGTCCAAGGCGATTATATCACCGACGTTTCGGTCAATGTTGCAGTCACCATCATAAGGGTAGAGTTACCTATTGAGATTATTACAAGTTATCTTGCCTTTATAATACTCTCGCCTGAGAGGGGAGTGTTTTCCGATTGGCTGCAGCTTCATACATTGACTGCGAATGCCTGCGATCTTTATTACCTGTGTTAGAATTTGTTTTTAAGGTACGATTTGCTTTGGTAAATATAAGAACAATAGACTTCTTTCCGAAATTATATAGCCTTGAAAATATTCACATAATAAGTTGTCTGGCGTAACATACCATGTATAAAATTAATGCAAACACTAAACCAAGCTTAACTATGATATTCTAAACCCCGTATTACCGTATTGCTAGAGATATTTTATGTGCTCTGGATCTAGATGCTCGGAAGCTCAAGTAAGGATAGTCAAGGGTGGTACTGAATGCAATTTTAGTAACCTTATCGCCTTTAAGGCACTGACAGTCTACCCGTTATTGCACACAATCACGTGGATCCATTTATTGCCTCGACGTTTTATGGAGCGGTTATGAAGATTTAAGACTGTTAGCCACTTACCTCTTCTCTAGACTGAGATGCGTCGTTCTCCAACAGATTGTTAAATATTACGTCACTAAAAAAATTTCAGGATTTTTTATACAACTTGAATATATAGGATTATTTTGTTTTCATGTAGGTAAAAAAACTTGATTAAGAAGACTAAAACTCCTAATATATCATATAAGGACGTACACCAACTCCTAAAAAAAAAAAAAAAATCAAGTTCTTCTACAGCTTGTATGAGCTCTTTTCCGTGTTCGTTGTTGTCATTAAGATGTATAACAGTAGGTGAACCATTTATTTTAATATGTTTCCGACTGTAGATGCTGCATGCCACGCTTAGATTAAATAAATGTTTTGTGCGGTAGTGGACAAATTTGAATTCCGAAAAGTGATAACAAAGTGTCGAGATAAGTTGGACTCTACTCTAGGTAAATCTAGAAGATGTACGAGCTTTTTGTTGAGGTTCGTCAGGACGGGGAAAAAAAGGAACAGAAAGACGCCATTCTGGTTTTGATAGTTTTTAGGCTATAACAGTTATATAGCTTAATAATTGATTTTTAGAATTGTTGAGAATGTGTGATCTCTGAACTTACGAAGACAAATGTTCTGTTTTATACGATAAAACAATTAATTTTACGTTCTCAAACTATTGAAACCAAGATGGCGTCTGTCTGTTCACATCTCCCACCCCACCGAAGATGCACACTGCGAAGTCAGTGTCGGAACCGTCGCAGGTCGAACACAATCGTTCTCCTACGCGCAGTTGTAACGTCGGGTCGCGTACCGTTCCATCCACGAAGGTTCAGGTGCATTCAGCTGCGATTTGTCGTTCCGTAACTCCGTGCGTTTGATTTTGAGAGAGTAACGGAATGGATACCACGTAATATTTTGGTCGATTTGTATTAAAACAATGGAGGTTGCATTGCGCTTCAAATTACTTAATTTGATACCAGTATTCACTCTACGATGTTCTTTTGTCAACTCGAGATTTACCTGAAAGTAGGATTGCACATCTGTATCAACTAACTGCACACTTGCACGGTCCCGCGCGGTACATTCCTTGTCGCATTATCCGCCCTTCCCCTTCTACCCTCTTCCACAGCGCTTTGTCATCGACCCCTCAGTCAATCTGGAGGTTTCTGCAGACTACCGGAGGCCGCCGCGTGGAGTGGCGTAACTTGTCGTAGTTCAGGGAGCTTCGGGTGTGAGACCATTCTAGAAGGGGGAGGGGGGCTGTGAGGTATAAATAAGGCGATGCCAGCCTCCGAGAGAGTGTATAGGCTGGCTGGCAGCCTGGTTGGAAACGACAAAGTCGCCCCCAAAACAACCAGTGCCACCAAACCAAATGCGTCAAAATGTCCAAGCTCCCGCCCATTTGCATAGTGGTCTTTCTACTCTTTCCAACTCTTCTTCCAGAACCATCCTTCTGTTTCCTGTAACCAACCTGCTTGTAATTAATGCATGAAATTTTGCATCCCGCAGGTCAAGTGCGCAAGATTTTCCCTGTGTCTATGCAGGTTTTACCTGGGCCCAACTTATCTAGTTTTAACCTAGAATAGTCAGTGAGGGGAGTTAGTCATGGCTAAAACTTTTCAATGGCTGGCAAATCCCCTCCTAGCACATGATGCACGCTTACTCTCCTGCATGGTTCATAACCTGCATGCTTAAAGCGTATAGGCTTCGGCCTGAGACGCACTCGGAGTCTTCCCTACCCAGAACACTCCCAAATACACTTAGTTATTAGTTAGGGTAGGAAGAAAAAAAAGTAAAACCGAGAGAGTGAAGTGGAGACGCGGACGACAAGCGACAAGGGGCTCCGCGTGCGAGAGACTGGTGCTTCGGGAGACTGTGCCGTGTGCGACGGACGAGAGAATCGCTCGAGGCAGTGCGTCGGGACTGAGGTGCGAGTTGAGAGAGACGAGCAGTAGGGATAGCCACTGTCGAGCCGAGCTCCAGTGGGGAGAGTGAACTTGGGACTTATCGAATGAGTGAATAATTTGTGGCAGACATTTTAAAGGGCTGTAATTCAATTAATCGCGTAAATAGTGGTTAATAAATAAAACTGTATTTTATTAGTTGGGCCATCCTTTCCGAACTTTTTTTCCCACTCATAAAACTATATATATATATTATTTATTTATTCTTGACTTAAATATTTCTTTACTCCCGCCAAAAATTCGCCCCCTATGTCGTCAGCGCACGGATCGCTTGTGCTCCAGAACACGTGCGGTTGATGTGCGAGGTTGGCCGGAAGCAGAGTGGCGCAGGCCTTACCCTGAAACTCTTTGACTGAGTTACGGAACTCGCCATGCGCGCACAGACTGCACTGACGCAGCCTCCGACGCCGACTTGCGCCGCTGCTGCGCGGAGGGGGTCCCGAGCCGTGATCACAGTAATTCCTGTGCGAGGGGCGCATGTTAATTCGAGGAGGCGTGTTGCTGAAGTGGTGGGTAGGCCCAAAGAGAGGGCGGAAGGGGGGGTTGGGGGGTGTCGCGAACGAGGCTGTGGCGCTAGAGAGGGCAAACCACCCCGAGGGGAAATTAGGATGAACCTCGTAAAGAGCATTTATGAATCTTATTTTCCTGGCCTGGGGCACAGTCCCCGGTGACTCATATCCACCCGGTTCTCGCGATACTGCTCTGGCGCGGGCGAAAGACACCGCATGGGTTTCGTTGAACTCAGGCCTCATAAAGACTATGCTTCAAGGGTTTTAATCGGGTATGAGTTATCGTAATGAAATCATTTATCTGTAGGATTTCCTTTATGAAAGAGTAATATCGCTCTGGTTATCCCGGTAAAATATATCACTAAAATGAAACAGCCTTGTTACCACCACTCAGTGTCTTGCCAATAAGCAAATACAGGGTAATTATAAAGTCCGTGAAACATTTCAAAAAATCGGTACAGTGAAATGGCTAAGAATTATGTAACAAATTATATACCTCGTGAAAGAAAAACTCACAAAGTTTTTTTTCACTAGTTATAAATGTTCTATGTGTCCACCTTGCGTCACACGTCACACATCTACTCGATAGTCCCATTCTGCATATACCCGACCCAGAATATCAGGAGTGATGGTAAGAGCAGCTGCTACGTTGCGGTGTCTCAATTCGTCAAGGTTCTGTGGTAGAGGTGGAACATAAACACTATCCTTGATGTATCCCCACAAGAAAAAATCGCAAGGTGTCAAGTCCGGTGATCGTGGTGGCCACGGGAGTAGCACTTGGTCAGCGGCCGCCCCACGGCCCATCCAGCGATGTGGCAACGTCTCATTCAGATAATCTCGTACCACATTGTGGTAATGAGGTGGAGCACCATCTTGTTGGAAGATGAAGTCCCTGCTATTAGTGGTGACAGCAAATTTATTTTTGGTCGCAACAAAACCATTTAGCATATGAGTGACAGAAAAATTATTTCTGTCACTGATAATCCACTCCACAAACACTACAATTAATTCTTTTTCAACACTACAAAATATTGGCGGGGTAGCTATATGCACACGAACCAAATATTCTGTTAGTAGACCATAAAACGTGGTTGCACCTTATGTTCCAGGTTAAGTTGGAACTCTCAGATCTTCCGGGGGAGGGCCGCCACAAAAGTAAAAGAGAGCCCAGCGCCCCGCAGGGTGTGGGCCACCACCGCGTCTTCACCTCTGCGCAGCCGGTGGTTCTGCGACGTGGACCCAGCCGGTGTGACGGCGGGCCATCGGGTATTCCGCGCGGGTCCCGCAGGGCGGGGCGAGTGGCCTGGTCCAGCTCCGGCGACGCAGTCTGGCGAGACGACGCTAGCGGAGCTGCAGCGACTCCGAGGACAACGAACCCAGTCTCCAGTCTTACCTGTTCCCACGTGCTGAACCCGAACCTCGTAACGACGAGTAAAAACTTTCACAAACCACTGCACGGTAACTTACATCGTAACATCCAAGTTTATTTTTTGACGTGACAACGTCTAATAAATCGATGAACGCCGGCTGCAGGCACGAAAAAGGATGACTCATTGTTCCGTTACGCTCATTGTCCCGTTACGCTCATTGTACGCTTGCGCCGCATCTATCTCTCTTCCACTCGATTGGAACAACCATCGATTTGACTTTTTCGAGGCACATTAAACTTGAAACCTTCCCATTCGTTTCCTACTTTTCCTATCATCGTCCTATCCTTAAGAGAATAACACAGATTGGAAGAAGTTAAATAGCAAACATAATAATCTGTTCGTTAAAGTGATAAACATATTTGAATTAATGAGTGCAAATAAAAGTAAATTTATCAATTAAATTGTAGATTTCATTTCACTCCTTTGTATCCATACAAAATAGTGATAATTCAATAAAAATGATTCAATTTTATTCATAAAAGTATGCAATCATTTCATCAATGTTTTGTTATGACGTCACGTTAAACTATCGTCCGTAACCCGACTTTACAGACAACCAATTTTTTTTTAATGTTCAACATCTCGGTATGCGGCATTTGGCGGCAGTAATTTCGTGAAGGAAATGGAAGTCGCATGGGACGGAAGTGCGTAAACACGCTGCTGCCATATCGGGCGGATGGCGCGAACCAAAGTTCACAAAGCCAAAGGTGAAAACTGTTTAAAATGAATTTTAAATCGGGTCCAAAGCCAGGGTTAAGTATTTTTTCAAGTTTTTTTTTTAATCCTGTTGAAATTGATTTATTATTATAGTTTAAAATTTCGGTCAGTCAAATGATTAAATAGTTGCTCTTGCAGAAAATTCTATCAGTGGATGCGAAACTACGTGAGATTCGCGTCAATTATGCAGTTGAAAACACAAATTGCGCGTATTTATCAAGCTCGGATCTATTTTAAAGAATAACTTACATACTTTTTACGAGAGCAGTTTAAAGAATTTTCAACTATTTTCTAACAAAAATGTGGTCTTATAGAAAAACCGTCGAACGATGGTTAAAAGTGCATTTTGCACAAAAGTAGACATAGTGTCTTGTACTTCGGAGGTACAGACTTTTATAATCGCCTTTACTTTCCCTTCCGTCCTTCCGTGTCTTGGGTTCACTGGACGCTTTGCCACGCCGACCTCCCACTCCACCTCTAAGTGAACAGGTTTCATGAGACACAGCACTCTCGTACACCAGTCAAGACGCTTCAACCATTTTTTTGCTCATCGTTTAATCTTGTTAAATACGAGTTTGCTTGAGGACTCAAACTGTAAAAAAGAAAACAACCGGCTGTGGAGTGTTTAACAGCATCTGACCTTTGTGAAGAAGATGGTTGAAGCCCCAGCGGAACTTCGGTGCGATGAGTTTAGCGTTCGGTTCTTAAGCAAGGAAAGAACGTTATTTATTAATACACTATAATTATTTTTTAAACGGGACAAAAATATTCATGTTTATTTGCAGATATTTGTAAATTTGTACATTTGCATGTAAACAACAGTATCACTACAAAATAGTGTTCGCAGTATTACTGAGTTCAGATTCTTGCCCGGGAATTTATGCTTTGTGTGTGGTCCCAGTACTTCCAATAGTTAAAGTTATTTGTAAACCGTTCCCTGAATAACTTTTCGGTATTACCTGCGCACATACTAAGCATGATACAACAAAATAAAGTCAATTTGTTGAATAATATATTATATTTGCCATGCTTTTAAAAATTTTTATGCTTGATTGTAACATATATTAAAATATAAATTGATGCACCAATTTACGTTTGACATACTCAGTATTATCTCGAAAAAGTATTTCATAAATACACAAACAACCATAGCCATGTATTGTACAAATTATCAATACTTTTCTTGTAGTATTAACCGATTTTTTATCAACTGATTTCCAAAAGTGGAGTGGCGTGAATGGACGCCGCTCTTCTGGACTGTTCGGGCGTCGGGAGGGCCCGGGATGACGCGACTCGTCACATCCACTCTCGTTGGTTCGATAAGGGTGACCAGGTACTTAAGCAGTTCGGCGACGGAGTTTTTGGCGACCGAGTTCCGCGGGATGTGCCGCGTGAGTTCCGCGACGGGTGCCGCGTTGCACTTTTCGATATGGTCGCCATCTTGATTTAAATGTCACTTCCACCATCTTCTATCTCATGTTCAACCACTTTTTTTTTATTCTGACGACACAGCCACCATCTAGTTGTCGTCTGCTGGAGGTCTCCATATTGGATGACATCGCGACCATCATCTTGGTTTATCTGTTCTGCTGGAGGCTGCCATCTTGGACATCGACATCTTTGTTTCTGCTGTTTGTTCCTAGAGAGCACCAGCATCGGTCTGGCTCATGCTCGTAAGGTCGATTTTCCATTACCTACCAAATTTGTTGTGGTCCTTATGGACATATTAAATTAAATTTAAAAAAAAACATTGGAACCGAGGTGATTCGAACCATGATAGCTTGGACCTCTTTGCTGACCGCACGCCCGTTGAGACATTTACCAGACTATGAATTAAAAAGGTATGTAAAAATAACACACATTTTCGGACTATTTTCTTTTCAATTTGAAGGAATAATAGCATCACCCGCTAGAGGACGTAGCTGCAATCTTGATTTTCAATACAAGTTACCAGGTGCGCTAGTTAATACACATCACCTGCTAGAAGGCGCTGCTGCCATCTTGTTTTCACTTGTTTCACATGACCTATTGGAAATGTTTTTTAAGTATCGAAGATAAGGCATCTTGGCTGTTGAATTTATGTACCTAACCACCAACTAGATCTGGCTGGCCACCGACTGGATGTTCCTTCCCACCAATTGGTAGTGTTAGCCTGAACAAGCGGTTGGTTAGGTCTAGTCATTTAACTGGACATGTCTTGTTGCTGTCTAGACGTGCCTAGTTAATCGACTGTCATGTAGAAATGCCCTGAAAACACATGCAAAGGACTCACTTTGCCTTCTTAGAAGACTGTATAAATTGAGAAACGCTGATATTTGCTTTTTTTGTGTATTTTTAGAATTTATGTAACAATTTTTTATTTATAATTTTGGTGTATTTATCGAACTGTCGTGTTTTGGGGAATTTATGTGATATTTAATTAAATTACATTTTTTTACAAGTCAAGGATTGAATCGAGGATGGATATCGATCGAATCAATTAATATTTCAATAAGCTATTTTTCTGATGAATTTAGGAATATTTTCCTAATTTCCAAGTTAATAATTAACGAATTTCAAAATGGTGGTCTATGTAATAATTGGCTTACTGGAAGCTACTAGATGAGGAATTTAAGTGACTTTTAAGATTTTGGCCATGTTTTATTAAATAAGTGTTTTTTTTTTTACCTAGAATAACATTTTTAGCATCGTCCATGGATCTAACCGAGAACAGGAATCGATCATATCATAATTAAATAATAAGTGATTTTTCTGATAATTTTTTGGAATTTTTCCCGGATTTCTAGTTAAAATATTACAGATTTTCAAGATGGCGGCCAATATAGCCGACAATATTGTGGATGCCATGGTATAAAATTGCACTCTAGCAGGTAACAATAAAATGCCGACAGCGCCCTCTAGCAGACGGTATGTGTACTATGTGACACTAGAGCTCCTTGTATCGATTACTGAAAACAAGTTGGCGGTGGCACCCTCTAGCAGGTTACATGTGTTAACTAGGGCTTCTGATAGCTAGTAATGAAAATAAATATGGCAACGGTTTCTTCTAGCAAATTATGCTATTATTCCTTCAAAGTGAAAAAATTACAAGTTTATATATGTGTTACATTGTATATACCTTAATTAATTCTCGGGTTGGTAAATGTCTCGATGGCCCTGCGGTCAAAGGCGTATGTCTTTCAAATCAGAGGTCCGAGCTGTTATAGTTCGAATCACATTGGTTCCAATATATTTTGTAAAAACATTTAATTTAATATGTTGATAAGGACCACAATATTGGTAGGTAATGGAGCGTCATCCTTACGAGCACGAGACCTAGCGATGCTGGCGCTCTCTAGGAACAAACAACAGAAACAAAGATGTTGGTATCCAAGATGGCGGCCTCCAGCAGAACATAAAAACCCAGATTTTAGTCGAGATGTCATCCAAGATGGTGGTTTCCATCAGAAAAAACAATATGATGGTCATGACATCACAATCGAAAAAAGTTGTTGTGATCTTAGATCCAAGATGATGGCCATGAAATTAGAATTAAAGATGGCAGCGTAGTGAAAAGTGCAATGTTCGGGGAGTAAGGCGCTCGATGTCAGGATGGTTGAATTAAAGATGGAGCGAGCTTTACGCAGGGTTAAGAGGCTTCGTTGAGAGGGATGGGGTTGGTTTTATTTCCGAAATATTAGTTAGATAGTGATTTTCCTATTATTTTGGTCCAAGGTCGATTGTGAAATTTTTTACCAAGCTTGAAAACATCTGTAAATTTCATTTAGATTAAAAAATAACAAAAGGATAACTTATTTTAGAGCTTTTCATTGCATCTTCTTCATTTCAAGTTTTTATCATAATCTTTAATTTAATAATTTCATAAACACTCTTGATCTGGCTAATTGTCTCAAAATAAAACAATACTTGCAAGCCAGTAAGTAATTAGGTACTCTTGCAGTTTGGCTTTGTTTGTACGTCTTACACACGGAAAGATAAACGTTGAACACGCGAGTCTGTGATTGCGTTAATTCACGTAAACACGTATTTAAACTTGAAATATTTATGTATGTATTTGAAAAATTTATTTGCGGGCTAGTAGGCGAAGCGAACCCGAATATGAAAGAGTCTTTTACTGGAAGTTTAATACAGAACGCTAATTAGCCTTCAAGCACAAACTAATTTTTGCTGTATATTCAGAAACCTTCTACACATTATTATAAACATAATCACAATGCTAGTCTTAATTATGAAATATGCCTCTTCATTAAACGGCCTATTGTCCTTTTATTTATTTATTTATTTATTTATTTATTTATTTTGCGATCCAAGATACACTGCTTCAACAAAGCGGCCGCCGTGTAAATTCCGAACAAGGGAACTAAGAAATCTTTTTCGTTATGTGAAAATTCTGAGAAACTGCAGTAAACGACGAAGTCGGGCCGTAATTAGGACAAAGGAGGGGGAGGGGGAAAAGTTAGTAATTAGCTGGAAATAGAAGGGACAAAGAAAAATCCTTCCCCTGGTAATACTCCCCAGGCCGTGTACGAAATGCAGCCCCAGCTGGGGTCTCGTGTTCGGGGGAGGCTGGGAGGAATTAGGAAGGGGAGGGGGCGGGGCTAAGAGGGGAGAAGCAATGCATCACGACGTGTGGTGTTACAGAGGGAAAAGGCGACTTCCGGAAGGGCAACATACCACTCGGAGGTCTGCTTTCCTGGAAGCCTTCTGTGGGGAGCGAAGGGGCTGGGAAGTGGAGGCACTTTCAGGGGCAAAACCCCCCCATGACCTTGAAGTCTGCTCCTGGCACAGAGTCTTTATGTTCCCGATTCGTTTAAAACCTTGATGCCATCCACTCCCAACAAGTTAGGCCGTGACACACTGTCTGATTTTCGCTTCCAACACCTTCCAATATGTTGCGTCAAAGTTATGAAGTCACTGAAAAAGTCACTATCACAGCCATGGTTGTTTGACAAATTGGGTGACTTGAGTTTCCATCGAATATTTTTCATAAATGACGCCTTTGTTCAATCAAAATCGCGCCTAGCGAAAACGTAAATTGCATCCGTTTCCACCTCAACGATTCTTTAAAACGGCGAAGACCTCATGTGTGATTAAAGAGGTTGTAAATGGTAACTAACTAAAATAATGTTAATATGAATATCGTATGCGAAAACATTTTATATGTGAAAATGAAATAATGTTTCTATAAATTAAAAAAATAATCACTAACATTTATTTTTATCACGTAATGAATTATTGTAAGTTTAATTTACACTTTAAAAAAATTTAAAATGCACGAATAGCATTCACAAGTTAAAAGGTTAATCCAAAACGGTGTTACTTTATTTATTTCAAAATCAGATTAAAATGGAAAAGTTTTATGTAACGCAGACCAAAAATTAACTCCTATAGTGTCATGATTTAAACCGTATTTGAGGTTATCTGTTCAAATATATTTGATGAAGAAAATTGGAAGTCCTTTTCTTTCCAATACTACCTCTACAACCTTATTGTCAAAAATGTTGGAGGCAAATATTTGAAAGAATAACAGGGCCTTTAGTAACAGGATAATCGATATTGTAGGGAGAATTCAATAAAAGTTGACAAGCATTTAAATAAGTAGTTTATATTTATCAAAGAATGACACTCGAAAACAGCAGTTGGTTTCCAAAACAAGGAGAGCTCCGAAATTGATAATGTTTGTAAAACATTAATTTAAATGCTTCATGTTTGCTGCGAAATACCTGCATATTTATGTTCTCTATGACTTATCATCAACTCTTTTGCTCGATAACTAGTTTATTACGAACCCACCGACCAGCTCTTAGGAAACCTACTTTGTTAGTCTGTGTTGTCTTCGTTGTGTTGCCGTTCATTATGGTGGCCAAAATTGCAGGCCACCGATGATTCAAGATAAACCTATGAGGAACTCATAATTCAGGAGCACCGAGCCTATTCCCAAGTGATTCAGATCCCATTTTTAAGCTCAGTCTCAAAACCTTGTCTTCAACTTTAGATCTTCGTACCCAAAACATGTCAACGTTCGATATTCCTATCTTTTTTTTAATCATCAAAATGTTTTTCATGATTGAAAAATCATTTTAATATCACCAAATATTATCACATGGGTAATTACCACAAAATATTTGGCAGGCTGATTCTCAAAAACATATACTGATAATGTAAATTACCATTGGTATAGATAGCCTACTTATGAATCACCCTATACAATAGTATCAAAGTTTTCGTTTGAATGAAACATAATGTGTACTCGTAATGTGATTTTTTCTTCTCGTTTTTACTGTTAGCAAAGAGCTATTTCTGTACATTTAACTCTACAACTCATTTGCAATTTTTGTGTTACAAATGAAGGCATGAGTGGATGAAGAGGACATGACACAATTTTGTAAAAATTAAAAAAAAAAGGGTTAAAAGTTTTGATACTTATTTTTTTTTTAGATATTATAAAAATTTTGGTTACTTACTTAATAACTAAACATGTAAAATAATTATAATTGAACATATATACATGTACGCACATAACACATTCATTTAACGTAAAAAAAAAAAAAATATTAAAACTTTAAGATGTTACATAACACTTCATTCACTCATCAATTAAAATATATTCAACGGATATTTACTACATGGTATAAACAATGGCCATAAAGACCGGAAAAATTCGCGATTTCAAATCCCTAAAGGATAGATTCCATGATCCTCTATGCACTCGTGCAAATTACATCTGCTGATTGGTTACCGCCTCGTAACACCTGTTGACTGGAACGATCGTGATTCGCTTATTCTTCTGTTAAAGAATTTTCCTTCAGATAAACTGTAGCCCAATCACTGAAGCAAAATAATGTCAAAAGTATTTGGACTCTATCCTATCGCGAAATGAATCCGCGAATTTTACAGGTCTCTATGGGTATAAAAGCTCACGCAAGTGATACCACACGCTTGTCTCGTGAGAATATTTGGCGGAACAACAGATGCGTTACATGCGCCTAATAGTATCTTCGAGAACACGTGATGCCGAGCCTCCAGGCGATGCGCGCCTCCCCTCCCCGCGCGCAGGTGCATCGCTGCGCCCGAATGCAGCCGCTCCAGTGGGCGTTGTTGCAGCCTGCTCGTGGCCGCGGGCCGCCTCGGACCGGGCTATAAATACCTCGCCAGGCGGCGCAGGAAGCGATCTTCCCGGAATTCCGGCGCCCCGGCTCCAGACGGCTGCCACGCACAGCCTCTTTTTTTTTTGTGCTCTGCAAGCGAACCGGCCGCCCGGCCTTCGGGAGACACTCAGTTACGTAACACAGGAGCTCATCTATAATATTATCGTACATTATAGTTAAAATTAATGTTAAAAATTAAAAAAAAAACTCTTTTTTTGTATTGCATTATGACTGGATTTTAACGATGCGCGTGAGCATACAACAAAATTTTACAGAATGAAAAAAAGGGGCTACATACAAATAAAAAAATTATATGTGCTTTTAAATACTTTAGTGACTGATATTGTATACACGTCCATATAATTAAAAATATGTATTTATTGCGAATAATACTTGGCGTGATAAAAATAAAATAAATTTAACTTTTCATGCAAATAATTAGTGGAAATAAAATAATAGAATGACTGTAGTGATGTTATAAATACAGTTGGTGAAGTATAAATTCAATCAAATTTTAAAAAAAATCAAATTAATTCTCAGTTGTAATTATTTTAATTATTTATTAAATAATAATGTAAATATATATATATATAAATGTATGACGGGAACAGCCCACTTATATAAATACACTTGAATAAGTTTATAAACACAATTTCTATTTCTAATAATAACAATAAATAAATTTTTAAAATTTTATGGACCAGTATTCAATATCAATCACTATAGTATATGATGTAAAAGCAAATCCTCGCCAATGAAATAGCAATGAAAGAGGAATAATAACGTTTCACATTTGTGACCATGGTCAAAAAAACACAAATTAATAAAGGAGAAACTGCAAAAATACCACAGTGGGAATGCAAATGAAGATAACACAAAGAAAATAAAGAAAGTAAAAGGTTAGAAAATTCAGTAATGTTGCTCTGTCGTTAAAACTATTTCTTTTTATAAATTTTATGCAATATATTTAAATTTTAAATTGGAAAAAGTAGCGATACATCAACACTGACAATAATCTTTAAAAATAAAATAAGAGCTGTAGTCAGGTCCGTCAGAAGATTGGCGGAGTTAAAGGGTTGCAGAAAGACTCGAGACCAAACATAAAATGTTTTTAGAGTAATATTTCATAAGTGCGATGTAAATTAAATATACATTTGTGATGGCTATGTAATAACTGTTAGTATACGTAATAGTAAACCGTGACCCTTGGCCGACTATACCTACTTGGGTAAATAAACGAAACAAACAAACAAAACCCTGAGTGCATACCAAAGTATAAAATAATGATGTTGCTAATCAAATTGGGTTTAAGTAAAAAAGTTCCATACCTCGTTGAAAAAATATGGACAAAAAAAATTGATGTCACTCCTCAGGAAATTCTGAGCTCTAAACATTTTCAACACGGAATCAGTGGCTACAAATTAATGAGGCATAATTAGGAGTTGGGACTCATACCACGCCACATGGTCGCATCAGCTTCGTGTTCACGGCTTACACTTGATGAGGCAAGGATGAATGAGTGCCTCTTTGAGCTCTGTTCCCAAAATGTTTTCTTCATATTTCTGTGAAAGGTGTAAGGGAGAAGGCCTAAGTGGTTGTCTTAAAAAAGAAAGTCTGCAAAACCCGCAAACTTGGCATTCATCGTTTGAAAAGCGCCGAAGTTGGCTTTTTGCCACGGCCTTCCCCGATGCATAGGAGTTTGGCCGCACCCAGCTACGAGACCGCTTATTTAATGAAGCCCCGTGTTGTGACGCCTAACGAATGGAAATGGCAAATGTTAAACATAATTGACCTTTACTATCAAAACTCACCTATAGTCACGTACAACTCAATGAAAACTAGATTTAATTATACTTTTTATATCATTGTGGACACGCTTACAGGTTAAAATAAAAAAATATATACAGTTACACTGTCATTACTCAGTATGTTATAGTTATTCAAATCACTATTACTAAAAGTTGTATATTAATGATAGTTTTACGTTTTAAGTGTTTTTTTTGGTTCTACCTCAGTTAATAAGTAAACGATACCTACTTAACTATATAGATATAACTTATACAACAAAAAACCATAAGACTTTTTGGAAATATTTGAAACCTTATATTTGATTCTGCAAATCAAACCAGTTTCAGCAGAAAAACTTAAAATTGAAATATATTTTTCTTGCATTATCAAGGAATTTCGTGAACTATAGCTAGATATGATTTATTTGCGGAAAAGTTTTTCGCACCGCGTCATTTTGCAAAACAAAAATGAACTTATTCTCGGTATGTCTATTAGTTTCAAGTGAATCACTGATGTTCTATGAATAGAGGTAGGAAAAATTCGTGGTTTCATTTCGCGGTAGGCTAGAATTCAAATGCGTTTAACTTTTTGCTGCTTTAATGATTGCACCACAGTTTGTTTAAAGGACTCTGAGCCAATGAATAACCTTCAACGAAATAAGAATCGAATAAAAAGCATTTCAGTTTAATTGGTGTCAACGAGTCATTAGCCAATCAGCAGGTATTATTTTCCCGAGTACATTCAAGGATCATGGAATCTGTCCTAGAGGTCGCTGAAACAGCGAATATTTCCCGTCCCTATCTATGACACAGCCTGTTTGTGCCTGATGATGGGAACAGATGCCAGTTCCCAAAACGTCGCAACTGTTTTGTCATAGGAATCTTACTGTGTTAGTCGCTGTTGTCGTCGTTATATCTGTTTATCTTCATCGTTGTGTTCGTATATTTGCTGCGTTGTCCAGGTTTTGTTTTCTGTCTGCATTTACTGTTATTGTTGAAACTGTCTCGTCGTTGTTATCCCCCTATGTTCGTATGAGCTGTTTTTTTTTTTTTTTTTTTCATTTTTTCAACGGAATTCTTGTGCTTTCTGATATTTAAGTTTGAATTTGTTCGTCTGTGCTGTCGCAGTTGTGTTGACCATAATACTCGTTTAGCTTCATCTTTGTGTTTATCTGTTTGACATCAGCTGATTTAGGATTGTTTCGTGTGGGTTTGTGTTTTCAATTTTTATTTCTTATTTAGCATTTATGAAATTTTTCCCATGACAAACAGTGCAATGTAGTATGTCCAAGATATTGTATTAAATCAAAATTACCCATTGCAGGAATCATTTAAAGGTCTTAGTTCTTATTGGCTCCTTCAAGAGTAAAATTATTTTTTTACCGTCGATCAGAGCCATTTACGAAATAAATTCTTCAGAAAAGAGAGCGTATTTAAGCGTGTCAGTCAGTCAAATTGACCCGCGGTGAATCACTCGGAACCAGAGGAAACCCGTGGATAGACTTGACAATTATATGCAATCTCAGGCCGATGTCACCAGTTCCTAAGCTGCTGACTAGTGGGTCAAGACCTGGAGAATTCACGTCATTTTCAGGCTATACTCCACAGACGTGTGCGTAATCAAGTCCATGTCACTCGTTCGTTATCCCTAGAGACCTGCAAAATTCGCGGTTTCGATGGCCTTCAGGATAGACTGCACATACCCCTGTACACTCGGGCAAATAACGCAAGTTCATTGGCTGCCGACTTGTAAGTCGTCTCAGCTGGTTTGTCTTTGATTCGATCCTTCTTTGGTCGAGGGTTTATAACTGGTTGAGATTCGTCCAGATGAACAGTAAGCCAACAGCAAAATTATCTAAGAGGTATATATGTTTCAATTCTAGCCTATCACCGAATGAATCCGCGAATTTTGCAGGTCTCTAGTTATCCCTATCCGCTGCCACATATCACCTTCCCTCCGTGACGCTGGTGATTCCGTCGGATGTCGGTTTTTTTCATGGACACCATTGGCTTCACAGGATTGGAGAGGTAGCATCGAGCTGATTGACGAGTGTATAAGAACAATACGAGAATCTTAATACTTGACGGCTGGATATTTTCATTACGGACACATAAATATACAGAAGTAGTCAATTCAACGTATAGTTAAAAAAAATTCAAATGGTTGTTTATAAAATATAGTCTTGAAACTAAAAAAAAAAAAAATCAAATATGAACCACTTTGGGATGTAAAACTATTAAAATCACACAATAAAAACCTCTATAATAACCACATATTAGAGCGAATTATGTTTCAGTTATTTTCTTTTACAGTTGCATATTATAATGTTTTAATAAGTTAAATAAGTTTAAATTGTAATTTATTGAGATTTAATTTTAATAAATGAGATAACAAATTTCAGACAACGAACTGAAACCCTAACCTTACTATACACTATGACGTGTCCAAATAAATAAATATATATATATATATTTAATTTTCTATCCGCCAAGGTACGAAAAAGTTTCATCTTATAATAAAAGAAGTCACAAAATTTAAATTCTGTGATATCTTTCGACCACGCATCCAACTAAAAGTAGAAATACCATTTATTAGTTTAACTTGTTGAAACATTGACATGGATAGCAGGGTTTCTCGGCAAGTGCGCTCTAAACCGCATCAAAAGTGAAGAGTTCTCCATTTCGGTGAAGCAATGCAGTCGCCATCATCAGGGTAACAGGTGTCGTACTGTTATACTGAATCATAAAATAAGCACAACAAATTATAGCGTGTTGATAGTTGAATTTAAGGAACACTATATATATGTAAACTATAAGTACGATGCGCCGTTAGAACATGTAAACATATTTATATTCATTTGTTTGCGTCGTTTTACTTCTCATTATAGCAGGAAACTTTTCCGTACTATAGCGGTTTTGAAACACACACACACACACACACATATATATATATATATTTAATTACACACCCAATGGACGCAGAACCCAAGGGGGCCATGCCCCTTCCCCCCTATGGAATTAAGAAACCCCTCTCCGATGGGGCTCGCTTACTCTTGCAAAATATCGTGACTGTTAAAAGGGGGTCGATAAACGTAAACGTCAAAACTATGTTTTATGGAAAATCTTTCAGTACATTTAAAAGTTTTTTTTTTTTGCTGATTGCATAAATACATAGCATACAACTATACAGTAGGCCTATACGTAGAGACCGGAAAAATTCGCGAGTTCATTTCGCGATAGGCTAAAATACAAATAGTTATACCTCAGTGCTGCCTCTGCTATTGGCTCACAACTAACCTGGATGACTCTGGGCCAATGAGAAACGCCCGACCAAAGCTTTATCGAACCACAGGCTGCTACGTTGGGACGTCTCACAAGACAGCAGCCAATGAGTGGGTGGCATTTGACCGAGTGTACGTAGAACTATGGAGTTCATCCGAGAGGTCATAGAACCCGCGAATTTTTCCTGTCCCTACCTATACGACATACAAAGCACCCTTTCCGGAGGTGACTCACGTCGGTTTAAAACCCCACGCGCAGAATATTTCTGATGGCCCCCAGTTGGGAATACTGCAGATTTGCGCCGCTGAAGGTTGTCCCTCTCGCCGCATCACCGGAGCTGGGTGTTGTTGGCGGAACAGGCGTGCCGGCGGGGGGAGGGCGCGCGAGGAAGCGGCGACCAGGTTCCCACGCCGCGGCGGTATCCGGCGGGCAGGTGCAAAGGTCGCGCGGAGGGGCGGAAGGACCTGGTGACCAAGTAGCGCGCCGACCCAACGGTACCTACCGCGAGCCCGCGGAGAGGTCGCCCCGCGCGATGTGGGTCGCCCGCGCGCGGGTCCAGCGACCCGTCTTCTGTCCCAGCGCGGAGTCCCGCGACCGGCCGTGTGCAATCTGGTGGCGAGCCATCTTCTGCTCGCGGGAGAAAGTTATTACTAGAGACATGCAAAATTCGCGGTTTCGATGGCCTTCAGGATAGACTGCACATACCCCTGTACACTCGGGCAAATAACGCAAGTTCATTGGCTGCCAACTTGTAAGTCGTCTCAGCTGGTTTGTCTGTGATTCGTTCCTTCTTTGGTTGAGGGTTTATAACTGGTTGAGATTCGTCCAGATGAACAGTAAGCCAATAGCAAAATTATCTAAGAGGTATATGTGTTTTGAATTCTAGCCTATCACCGAATGAATCCGCGAATTTTGCAGGTCTCTAGTTATTACACAATCACCTAAACGATATCTAGAGACCTGAAAAATTCGCAGATTCATTTCGCGATAGGATAGAGTCCAAATACTTGTGGCATTATTTTGCTTCAGTGATTGGGCTACAGTTTATCTGAAGGACTCTGGGCCAATGGAAAATCTTTAACAGAAGAACTAGCGAATCACATCAACAATCCCAGTCAACAGGTGTTACGAGTCGGTAACCAATGAGCAGATGTAATTGGCACGAGTGCATAGAGGATCATGGAGTCTATCCTATAGGTATTTGAAATCGCGAATTTTTCCGGTCTCTACCGATATCTCTCCACCACAAACATCAATTTTCGGAGACGAAGTACCGATCTCACCACCACCTTCAAAACAAACAACTATCACAGAAAATTTTTACTAACAAGTTTTCTTTTTAATCGAGTTTTAAAAGAAAATGGTCACACCAAAATCTCAGGTAACAATAGATTTTTAAGAAGTCCAACGTCTACACATATGAATATACCTAAGTAATGATTTTGCTTAAGAAATAAAACTGATCATTTTATACCTTGGGTGTTTATTGAATTGTTTTTAATACCTTTTATTAAGTCAATTGTTTGATGTTTTCGTTAAAACAAGTCATTTAACATGTTATTTAACACACGAAACACACATGTCAAATTTGCAGGAAAGACATGTTTACAAATAACACGTGTGCAAACTGGCATTAAATATAGACTTCTTGCAAACACAATTCCTACCGCTTCTGTGCATGAGGCGTGTTGGGCTAGATGTTGGAGGAAATGCATTTGTTGTAGCCTGCTACAAAGATTACAATAAATAAAGCTCTCTGTAACCTTATGTAGCTAAGTTGCTGTGCTGTAATATTCTCATTCTGTCTTCACTAATTTACTATTTCTTTTCATTTAAATCATGGAAGGGTGGGGTACGAACCCCACGAATCTATCCCCCCCCCCCCCCCGCTTCTCATGGTACGACCCTGCCATCAGAAATTTTAAGATGGCAAGGTTGTGATTATGGACTTATAGTGGATTACATATTAATAATTATAACATCTCTTTAAACTCTCAATTGATACATAAATTAACAACTTATTAAAAGGGGCATGCTGATTTCGCGAAAAGATTTAGGGACTAGATGAAAGTAAAAATACTGTAGCATCGTCTGTGTTTCGTGATTGGGTGAGTTTCTTCCAGGTGCATGTCGATTGTAACAACACCAATCACAGTGATTCAGTGCGGAAGTAAACGCGTCCTGAGTGGCTCGGTCAAATAAGGCAACGACTTCTCTCACAGATGGCCGCCAATCACAAGGAAGAAACCACATTTGCGGGTATACCTTGTTGCAGTCTAATAAGTGTTCAGATCTTTTCGCGAAATCTGCATGCCCCTACTTATTAAGTATCCATGATTTTTAGTAAACATTGGTTAAAAAAATAGTTTCAAGGTCTAGAAAATGTTTATTATAGTAGAAGTTTTGTTTTTAAAAGGTTTTTGAAAGAATTGAGTTTGTATACCTCTGGCAAGAATACGGTGATTTGCTTTAAAAATCGAAATAAATAAATAAAGTTATGTCAACGAATAGTAGTTCAGAGAAAACTTATTACCCCCTTTATTTGTTTTTTTTTTATTCACTAAACAGGCGATGGAGGGGACTGTATATCGGCTACACGCGCTTCCAATGCTATTTTCAGAACACGTCACTCTCGGCTTGCGATGTTGATCTCAGCGCAATGTTGCTGGAATAAATTTATGATATTAAGTACGGAACATGGTCTTGTGACAGCTACAAGTCTAGGCCAATTTTGAGAGTGGGTGATGCACTATCGCCGTGAGCTACGTGGAACCTAGAGAAGGAATAGGACATGGCTAGAGCTCGCCTGGAGCTATTTCCGAATTCGGGACAGACGGCGCCAGTTCGTCCGTGCAGTCAGCCTAGAGTGTTCAGTACTTTAGTAGACACAAGGGTGACTTCTACACGTCCATCAAGTGCCCATTTCGCCTCTAAGCTCTGGTTGGCAGTATATTCTTTAGGCTGCGTAACCCGGCATTTTTCCTCTGCAGAATAGGACAACTAAAATAAACACATTACTCTTTGCTTGTTTCTTACATACTTTTAGTTTGAAGGTTAAAGATAGTTCATGGTAGTGTGAATCTGCAGTTTTAATGTTTTTAAATGCTTCAATATGATTCTTGTGGGATGCGGAATTTGTTTATAGTCAACTTCTGGAAAATCGTGAAGCATGATTTAGCTTTTGTACGTAAAATGACTGCGGATACGTGAAGAGGTCCACCCGCCTAGTCGGAGGTGTATGTGCGTTGGCTAGGCAGGATGATACGAGCGACGCTTGTTGGAGCTTCTAAGCGCAGTATCGCCTCAAAGCGCAAGAATCTGGACTGGCGCGCAGTCTTCTCGTCGTGCATAGGGCAACTATCAGATTGGTAACCATAACATTATATGGTGTAGAAATGAAGATCAAGCTGTACTGCAAGTCCCTTGAGTGAGTCCTTTCAAGAATATGTAACTGGGTGTTTCACGCCAAAAAAAATAATTCTGAAAACACGCGTTTTAGACCTTTTACACTTATCTAAAATTACAGTTTTTAAAACTAAAAGCGGATACACAACTACTCATCCGCCCACAGCATATTATTAAAAGCTTTTCGTGTACACATCTCACTCGGATATCTTCAGCAGTTTTTAAATCACGCGGTTTTATCTTCACATCGTTTGTGTTTCCCGGGTAGGCTAGGCCCTTTAAGTGGTTTTCTGCGAAGATAAAAAAAAATTGGATGTCTGTAGAGTCGGTTTACGGGCGATAGTTTAACGTGACAACGTCATAACAAAACATTGATGAAATGATTGCATACTTTATGAATAAAATTGAATAATTTTTATTTTAATAATAAAAGAATAAATACTTGAAATTATACTAGTAATAAGATTTTTTTAAAATGCAAGAATAATTAACCTTTATTGCCGAAATTGTTGTTGTAATAATCAATGAAAACCACATTAACTTTTCACTTCACTTTATAAACAGTCGAGTGGAAGATAGATAGATGCGGCGCAAGCGTACAAAGAGCCTAACGGGACACTTTTTCGTGCGTGCAGCCGGCGTTCATTGATTTATTAGACGTTGTCACGTCAATGAAGTTTGATAAAACTAATGTGTACCATGGGCAGTGCTTGGGTTGGATTAACTTGCGTGCATAAATGGGCACGGAATGTTTACAAATGTGTGCTGCGGTAAAAAGCGCTCGACCCCCCTGTGGCTCAACTGCATCCAGACGTGTTCCAGAGACGAGGCGTCGTGCTCGTCGCCTGGCCCCGCGACTGTCGCGACCTCCGACGGCGCGCGGTCGACGGCGACAGGTCAGGTCGTGCCGGGACTCGAGGGACCCCCCCTCTCGCGGCCAGACCGAGGGGGGAAGGAGACGTTTTCGAGAGAGAGAGAGCGGAAAAAAAAAAAAAAAAATTCGCGGTACCCGGGTCATTCGTCTCCGCAGATGGGGACGATAATGATGACGGATACTTCGGGCGTGCAGCAGCAGTACCTGGGGAAACTGCCAGGACGTCGTTCCACCATTCACTGGCGGAGGTCATTAAAGAAGCACGGCCTGGTATGTTGGGTGGCCTGGGGGATGGGGGGGATATTTATTCATGAAACATCAGCAGAATAGAAAAAAAAAGGTTAGATTTGTGTAAGGAATTTTTGTTTTTAAACTTGTCGCGACATTAATTTACGTCGTTGGGCATTTACAAGTGTCATTGAAAGAAAACTGATCAAATTTTACGGTATGGGAATTCAAATATAATTAAAACGATATTGGAAATATTTTAAACAAACACGCAATCTAAGGGACCGCCTACTAAACGAGTATATTTATTGGTGTAATGAAGTGAAGTTATGTGGTCCATCTTCCCTGCGTTGATACAAGAACACTCGGCATAATGATTAAAATTACGTGAAAAACCAAAAAAAAAAAAACCTGTTTTTTCTTCGAGTGAGAAAGGAAAAATGGAAAAGTATCATCATAGTTTAAGCTAAACGATTGCTGGTATTTACTCTTACATAGTGAACAAGTGTGCAGAGGATTTATGTGCGAATCTCGCAACCACATCCACACTCCGTGTGAAGAGTGCGGGTGCTTACTGCATATCGAAGCAAGGCACGTTTCGCAACGCACCTGGCGTAACGTATGACGCCAGCTCCCCTGTAAATACCAAACTACTGGATGCCTCGCTTTTCAAGCAACTGGCGAGAAATGTTTGCAAGTCTGCTGTAAGTTTGAAAATTTCAACTAATTAATTATCACTCCAAGGAACTTCAACACGCTTCCCTTATATCCAATTCAATCGAATTCATAAAACAAAACTACAATTATCAAAACAATGTTGCTTCATTTGTTGATTATATAGAAATTTGACGGGCATGCATAGCTTTATCTTTGGTTAATACTGCAATACGTTTACGCAGAGGGATTGTTAGTTAAACTGTTATTGTACTTTACAATCTACAATTACAAGCTGATTTAATTTCATCATTGTTCATGATTTGTGTTTCAATTTTCGGCTGTTAACATAAGAAAAATCGCGATTCTTTTTTACTTTGATTCTAGTTTTGTCTAGTTTAACCAGATTTTGTAAGTTAAAATACAGAAAAAAAAACAAGAAATAACATGAAAAGTATAGCTCTAATTTAGTCAATAAGAAGAAAAAAATATAATGAAGGATGATTAACGAATGAAGTTTAACGCACTCGGCCAGTTTGTTCAAACTAATCATTTTGAACTTCCCAGTGCGTTCTTCAATCAGCCTCCAACAAGCGTGCGATTGTTACATCACGGTGAAGTAAGTTTTAGCCAACGTTGACATCCCTACTAATATAATATTAAAAATGCGAAAATGTGTTTGTCTGTTTGTACTTATTTCGCGCAGCAACGGAGAAACGGATCGACATTATTTTTTTCCCTGAAGATAGTTTATAGGCCGGAGAGGGGCATAGACTACATATAATTATGAAATTACATCCCTAATAAGTGAAAAAGGGTTAAATCAAGTTTTGTAATAGAAAATTACAGGAGATAGGTCATATATACACGGACAGTGAGTTTGTGTCATTTCCTTATGTCCCCCACACGGTCATATAGTAAGATCTGGCAACTTCCTCCTTCTCCTTGGGGAAACCCATCCACTTAGTGAAGCTCGCGGCTGCTAGTGAACCAATGGCCAAAAGACGCTAATAACAGTTTATTTAAGATCTTCGTCAATAGATGGCGTTGCCTTGAATTTGTAACGCCTTTGTTTGGTGCGTCCGTCACGTCTAGCTTAGGGGTCACCTGCCTTCCCAAAAAATGAAGATGAAGATTGGCGTCCCAGTCTTGCTGATGCGTAGCCTTGATGCACCGAGATTGTGCAATCAATGGGACTTTAAGAATCAAATTTTCCTGTTTTTCAAGTGTATGTCCTACAGACTTTAAACTCGGTAGTGATGTTCCGTATAAATTGTGAGGTGTTAAAAAACGAGCAACGCCGGGTACTTCAGCTGGTACTGTGTGATGGAGAAGAGAGTTTGCGGCAAATTTCTCGTTGGCTTGAAAAACCGTGCGAGGTTGTGTAATACAATTTGTGAAATCTGTGGACCGGCAAGTGGGAAAGTACGGACGGTGTCTTGGTCGTGTTTCGCAGATGAAGAGACCCGTCCCTTGGGGCCACGCTGGGTGAATTACGAGGGGAGACTTCGAGGAAGGGAATAGTAGCAGTTGTTGATGGCTTTTAGACCCAACACCCCCTCCCCCACCACCGACAGTAATTGACAGCGCAGCGAGGTAAATCAACCCATGCCGCGGGCGAGTTGAGTCGGGCGCGTTCAGACCTCGAGGATGTCGTTACACTGTAATTTTTTTTTGTAATTCATGTAAAATTACAGCTCGTTTTGTAAATTTTATACATGTACATGAAAACAATATAATGTTCGCAGTAGTAATGGGTTCGGATACTTACCCGGGCATTTATGCTTTGTTTTGTCCCAGTACCACCAAAATTAAAAGTTATTTGTAAACCGTTCCCTTAATAGCTTTCCAATATTAACTCCGTACATTAATAAGCATAATAAAACAAAATAAAAAATATTGAATAATCGATTACCTTCTCTATCTTTAAAAAAATATATAAAATTTGTACCATTTTTCGTTAGGAAAACTCAATATTATATATATATATATATATATTCAAAAATAGCCAACCATTTCATGGGACATGAATCTTCTGTAAAAGTAGGCAAACTAAAAAAAACCTTTCTGTGTAGAAAACTGACAACACTAATAATGGATGATGGGGAAGAAAACGGCCAGGATTTGCCTAGAGTGACTTAAGAAAGCACAGAAAACCGAGACAAAAACGCCCGGAGCCGAGACACGAGCATGGTCCTCTGGGCCACGAGCCTGGACCTCTGGGCCACGAGCCTGGTCCTCTGGGCCACGAGCCTGGTCCTCTGGGCCACGAGCCTGGTCCTCTGGGCCACGAGCCTGGTCCTCTGGGCCACGAGCCTGGTCCTCTGGGACACGAGCCTGGTCCTCTGGGACACGAGCCTGGTCCTCTGGGACACGAGCCTGGTCCTCTGGGCCACGAGCCTGGTCCTCTGGGACACGAGCCTGGTCCTCTGGGACACGAGCCTGGTCCTCTGGGCCACGAGCCTGGTCCTCTGGGCCACGAGCCTGGTCCTCTGGGCCACGAGCCTGGTCCTCTGGGCCACGAGCCTGGTCCTCTGGGACACGAGCCTGGTCCTCTGGGCCACGAGCCTGGTCCTCTGGGACACGAGCCTGGTCCTCCGGGCCACGAGCCTGGTCCTCCGGGCCACGAGCCTGGTCCTCTGGGCCACGAGCCTGGTCCTCTGGGACAGGAGCCTGGTCCTCTGGGCCACGAGCCTGGTCCTCTGGGCCACGAGCCTGGTCCTCCGGGACACCAGCCTGGTCCTCTGGGCCACGAGCCTGGTCCTCTGGGCCACGAGCCTGGTCCTCCGGGCCACGAGCCTGGTCCTCCGGGCCACGAGCCTGGTCCTCTGGGCCACGAGCCTGGTCCTCTGGGACACCAGCCTGGTCCTCTGGGCCAAGAGCCTGGTCCTCTGGGACACGAGCCTGGTCCTCTGGGCCACGACCCTGGTCCTCCGGGCCACGAGCCTGGTCCTCTGGGCCACGAGCCTGGTCCTCTGGGCCACGAGCCTGGTCCTCTGGGCCACGAGCCTGGTCCTCTGGGCCACGAGCCTGGTCCTCCGGGCCACGAGCCTGGTCCTCTGGGCCACGAGCCTGGTCCTCCGGGCCACGAGCCTGGTCCTCCGGGCCACGAGCCTGGTCCTCTGGGCCACGAGCCTGGTCCTCTGGGCCACGAGCCTGGTCCTCTGGGCCACGAGCCTGGTCCTCCGGGCCACGAGCCTGGTCCTCTGGGCCACGAGCCTGGTCCTCCGGGCCACGAGCCTGGTCCTCTGGGCCACGAGCCTGGTCCTCTGGGCCACGAGCCTGGTCCTCTGGGCCACGAGCCTGGTCCTCTGGGCCACGAGCCTGGTCCTCCGGGCCACGAGCCTGGTCCTCCGGGCCACGAGCCTGGTCCTCTGGGCCACGAGCCTGGTCCTCTGGGCCACGAGCCTGGTCCTCTGGGCCACGAGCCTGGTCCTCTGGGACACGAGCCTGGTCTGGGCCACGAGCCTGGTCCTCCGGGACACCAGCCTGGTCCTCTGGGACACGAGCCTGGTCCTCTGGGCCACGAGCCTGGTCCTCCGGGCCACGTGCCTGGTCCTCTGGGACACCAGCCTGGTCCTCTGGGCCACGAGCCTGGTCCTCTGGGCCACGAGCCTGGTCCTCTGGCCCACGAGCCTGGTCCTCTGGGCCATGAGCCTGGTCCTCTGGGCCACGAGCCTGGTCCTCTGGGCCACGAGCCTGGTCCTTGGGCCACGAGCCTGGTCCTCTCGGCCACGAGCCTGGTCCTCTGGGCCACGAGCCTGGTCCTCTGGGCCACGAGCCTGGTCCTCCGGGCCACGAGCCTGGTCCTCTGGGCCACGAGCCTGGTCCTCTGGGCCACGAGCCTGGTCCTCTGGGCCACGAGCCTGGTCCTCCGGGACACCAGCCTGGTCCTCTGGGACACGAGCCTGGTCCTCTGGGCCACGAGCCTGGTCCTCCGGGACACCAGCCTGGTCCTCTGGGACACGAGCCTGGTCCTCTGGGCCACGAGCCTGGTCCTCTGGGACACGAGCCTGGTCCTCTGGGCCACGAGCCTGGTCCTCTGGGCCACGAGCCTGGTCCTCTGGGCCACGAGCCTGGTCCTCCGGGCCACGAGCCTGGTCCTCCGGGCCACGAGCCTGGTCCTCTGGGCCACGAGCCTGGTCCTCTGGGCCACGAGCCTGGTCCTCTGGGCCACGAGCCTGGTCCTCTGGGACACGAGCCTGGTCTGGGCCACGAGCCTGGTCCTCCGGGACACCAGCCTGGTCCTCTGGGACACGAGCCTGGTCCTCTGGGCCACGAGCCTGGTCCTCCGGGCCACGTGCCTGGTCCTCTGGGACACCAGCCTGGTCCTCTGGGCCACGAGCCTGGTCCTCTGGGCCACGAGCCTGGTCCTCTGGCCCACGAGCCTGGTCCTCTGGGCCACGAGCCTGGTCCTCTGGGCCACGAGCCTGGTCCTCTGGGCCACGAGCCTGGTCCTTGGGCCACGAGCCTGGTCCTCTCGGCCACGAGCCTGGTCCTCTGGGCCACGAGCCTGGTCCTCTGGGCCACGAGCCTGGTCCTCCGGGCCACGAGCCTGGTCCTCTGGGCCACGAGCCTGGTCCTCTGGGCCACGAGCCTGGTCCTCTGGGCCACGAGCCTGGTCCTCTGGGCCACGAGCCTGGTCCTCTGGGACACGAGCCTGGTCCTCTGGGCCACGAGCCTGGTCCTCTGGGACACGAGCCTGGTCCTCCGGGCCACGAGCCTGGTCCTCCGGGCCACGAGCCTGGTCCTCTGGGCCACGAGCCTGGTCCTCTGGGACACGAGCCTGGTCCTCTGGGCCACGAGCCTGGTCCTCTGGGCCACGAGCCTGGTCCTCCGGGACACCAGCCTGGTCCTCTGGGCCACGAGCCTGGTCCTCTGGGCCACGAGCCTGGTCCTCTGGGCCACGAGCCTGGTCCTCCGGGCCACGAGCCTGGTCCTCTGGGCCACGAGCCTGGTCCTCTGGGACACCAGCCTGGTCCTCTGGGCCAAGAGCCTGGTCCTCTGGGACACGAGCCTGGTCCTCTGGGCCACGACCCTGGTCCTCCGGGCCACGAGCCTGGTCCTCTGGGCCACGAGCCTGGTCCTCTGGGCCACGAGCCTGGTCCTCCGGGCCACGAGCCTGGTCCTCTGGGCCACGAGCCTGGTCCTCCGGGCCACGAGCCTGGTCCTCCGGGCCACGAGCCTGGTCCTCTGGGCCACGAGCCTGGTCCTCTGGGCCACGAGCCTGGTCCTTAGGGCCACGAGCCTGGTCCTCCGGGCCACGAGCCTGGTCCTCTGGGCCACGAGCCTGGTCCTCTGGGCCACGAGCCTGGTCCTCTGGGCCACGAGCCTGGTCCTCTGGGCCACGAGCCTGGTCCTCTGGGCCACGAGCCTGGTCCTCTGGGCCACGAGCCTGGTCCTCCGGGCCACGAGCCTGGTCCTCCGGGCCACGAGCCTGGTCCTCTGGGCCACGAGCCTGGTCCTCTGGGCCACGAGCCTGGTCCTCTGGGCCACGAGCCTGGTCCTCTGGGACACGAGCCTGGTCTGGGCCACGAGCCTGGTCCTCCGGGACACCAGCCTGGTCCTCTGGGACACGAGCCTGGTCCTCTGGGCCACGAGCCTGGTCCTCCGGGCCACGTGCCTGGTCCTCTGGGACACCAGCCTGGTCCTCTGGGCCACGAGCCTGGTCCTCTGGGCCACGAGCCTGGTCCTCTGGCCCACGAGCCTGGTCCTCTGGGCCACGAGCCTGGTCCTCTGGGCCACGAGCCTGGTCCTCTGGGCCACGAGCCTGGTCCTTGGGCCACGAGCCTGGTCCTCTCGGCCACGAGCCTGGTCCTCTGGGCCACGAGCCTGGTCCTCTGGGCCACGAGCCTGGTCCTCCGGGCCACGAGCCTGGTCCTCTGGGCCACGAGCCTGGTCCTCTGGGCCACGAGCCTGGTCCTCTGGGCCACGAGCCTGGTCCTCCGGGACACCAGCCTGGTCCTCTGGGACACGAGCCTGGTCCTCTGGGCCACGAGCCTGGTCCTCCGGGACACCAGCCTGGTCCTCTGGGACACGAGCCTGGTCCTCTGGGCCACGAGCCTGGTCCTCTGGGCCACGAGCCTGGTCCTCTGGGCCACGAGCCTGGTCCTCCGGGACACCAGCCTGGTCCTCTGGGACACGAGCCTGGTCCTCTGGGCCACGAGCCTGGTCCTCCGGGACACCAGCCTGGTCCTCTGGGACACGAGCCTGGTCCTCCGGGCCACGAGCCTGGTCCTCTGGGCCACGAGCCTGGTCCTCTGGGCCACGAGCCTGGTCCTCCGGGACACCAGCATGGTCCTCTGGGACACGAGCCTGGTCCTCCGGGCCACGAGCCTGGTCCTCTGGGCCACGAGCCTGGTCCTCTAGGCCACGAGCCTGGTCCTCCGGGACACCAGCCTGGTCCTCTGTGACACGAGCCTGGTCCTCTGGGCCACGAGCCTGGTCCTCTGGGCCACGAGCCTGGTCCTCTGGGACATTAGCCTGGTCTGGGCCACGTGCCTGGTCCTCTGGGCCACGAGCCTGGTCCTCTGGGACACGAGCCTGGTCTGGGCCACGAGCCTGGTCCTCTGGGCCACGAGCCTGGTCCTCTGGGCCACGAGCCTGGTCCTCCGGGACACCAGCCTGGTCCTCTGGGACACGAGCATGGTCCTCTGGGCCACGAGCCTGGTCCTCCGGGCCACGTGCCTGGTCCTCTGGGACACCAGCCTGGTCCTCTGGGCCACGAGCCTGGTCCTCTGGGCCACGAGCCTGGTCCTCCGGGCCACGTGCCTGGTCCTCTGGGACACCAGCCTGGTCCTCTGGGCCACGAGCCTGGTCCTCTGGGCCACGAGCCTGGTCCTCTGGGCCACGAGCCTGGTCCTCTCGGCCACGAGCCTGGTCCTCCGGGACACGAGCCTGGTCCTCTGGGACACCAGCCTGGTCCTCCGGGACACGAGCCTGGTCCTCCGGGACACCAGCCTGGTCCTCCGGGACACGAGCCTGGTCCTCCGGGACACCAGCCTGGTCCTCTGGGCCACGAGCCTCGTCCTCCGGGCCACGTGCCTGGTCCTCTGGGACACCAGCCTGGTCCTCTGGGCCACGAGCCTGGTCCTCTGGGCCACGAGCCTGGTCCTCTGGGCCACGAGCCTGGTCCTCTGGGCCACGAGCCTGGTCCTCTGGGCCACGAGCCTGGTCCTCTGGGCCACGAGCCTGGTCCTCTGGGCCACGAGCCTGGTCCTCCGGGACACCAGCCTGGTCCTCTGGGACACGAGCCTGGTCCTCCGGGCCACGAGCCTGGTCCTCCGGGCCACGTGCCTGGTCCTCTGGGACACCAGCCTGGTCCTCTGGGCCACGAGCCTGGTCCTCTGGGCCACGAGCCTGGTCCTCTGGGCCACGAGCCTGGTCCTCTGGGACACGAGCCTGGTCCTCTGGGACACGAGCCTGGTCCTCCGGGCCACGTGCCTGGTCTGGGCCACGAGCCTGGTCCTCCGGGACACCAGCCTGGTCCTCTGGGACACGAGCCTGGTCCTCTGGGCCACGAGCCTGGTCCTCCGGGCCACGTGCCTGGTCCTCTGGGACACCAGCCTGGTCCTCTGGGCCACGAGCCTGGTCCTCTGGGCCACGAGCCTGGTCCTCTGGCCCACGAGCCTGGTCCTCTGGGCCATGAGCCTGGTCCTCTGGGCCACGAGCCTGGTCCTCTGGGCCACGAGCCTGGTCCTTGGGCCACGAGCCTGGTCCTCTCGGCCACGAGCCTGGTCCTCTGGGCCACGAGCCTGGTCCTCTGGGCCACGAGCCTGGTCCTCCGGGCCACGAGCCTGGTCCTCTGGGCCACGAGCCTGGTCCTCTGGGCCACGAGCCTGGTCCTCTGGGCCACGAGCCTGGTCCTCCGGGACACCAGCCTGGTCCTCTGGGACACGAGCCTGGTCCTCTGGGCCACGAGCCTGGTCCTCCGGGACACCAGCCTGGTCCTCTGGGACACGAGCCTGGTCCTCTGGGCCACGAGCCTGGTCCTCTGGGCCACGAGCCTGGTCCTCTGGGCCACGAGCCTGGTCCTCCGGGACACCAGCCTGGTCCTCTGGGACACGAGCCTGGTCCTCTGGGCCACGAGCCTGGTCCTCCGGGACACCAGCCTGGTCCTCTGGGACACGAGCCTGGTCCTCCGGGCCACGAGCCTGGTCCTCTGGGCCACGAGCCTGGTCCTCTGGGCCACGAGCCTGGTCCTCCGGGACACCAGCCTGGTCCTCTGGGACACGAGCCTGGTCCTCCGGGCCACGAGCCTGGTCCTCTGGGCCACGAGCCTGGTCCTCTAGGCCACGAGCCTGGTCCTCCGGGACACCAGCCTGGTCCTCTGGGCCACGAGCCTGGTCCTCTGGGACACGAGCCTGGTCCTCTGGGCCACGAGCCTGGTCCTCTGGGACACGAGCCTGGTCCTCTGGGCCACGAGCCTGGTCCTCTGGGCCACGAGCCTGGTCCTCTGGGCCACGAGCCTGGTCCTCCGGGCCACGAGCCTGGTCCTCCGGGCCACGAGCCTGGTCCTCTGGGCCACGAGCCTGGTCCTCTGGGCCACGAGCCTGGTCCTCTGGGCCACGAGCCTGGTCCTCTGGGACACGAGCCTGGTCTGGGCCACGAGCCTGGTCCTCCGGGACACCAGCCTGGTCCTCTGGGACACGAGCCTGGTCCTCTGGGCCACGAGCCTGGTCCTCCGGGCCACGTGCCTGGTCCTCTGGGACACCAGCCTGGTCCTCTGGGCCACGAGCCTGGTCCTCTGGGCCACGAGCCTGGTCCTCTGGCCCACGAGCCTGGTCCTCTGGGCCACGAGCCTGGTCCTCTGGGCCACGAGCCTGGTCCTCTGGGCCACGAGCCTGGTCCTTGGGCCACGAGCCTGGTCCTCTCGGCCACGAGCCTGGTCCTCTGGGCCACGAGCCTGGTCCTCTGGGCCACGAGCCTGGTCCTCCGGGCCACGAGCCTGGTCCTCTGGGCCACGAGCCTGGTCCTCTGGGCCACGAGCCTGGTCCTCTGGGCCACGAGCCTGGTCCTCTGGGCCACGAGCCTGGTCCTCTGGGACACGAGCCTGGTCCTCTGGGCCACGAGCCTGGTCCTCTGGGACACGAGCCTGGTCCTCCGGGCCACGAGCCTGGTCCTCCGGGCCACGAGCCTGGTCCTCTGGGCCACGAGCCTGGTCCTCTGGGACACGAGCCTGGTCCTCTGGGCCACGAGCCTGGTCCTCTGGGCCACGAGCCTGGTCCTCCGGGACACCAGCCTGGTCCTCTGGGCCACGAGCCTGGTCCTCTGGGCCACGAGCCTGGTCCTCTGGGCCACGAGCCTGGTCCTCCGGGCCACGAGCCTGGTCCTCTGGGCCACGAGCCTGGTCCTCTGGGACACCAGCCTGGTCCTCTGGGCCAAGAGCCTGGTCCTCTGGGACACGAGCCTGGTCCTCTGGGCCACGACCCTGGTCCTCCGGGCCACGAGCCTGGTCCTCTGGGCCACGAGCCTGGTCCTCTGGGCCACGAGCCTGGTCCTCTGGGCCACGAGCCTGGTCCTCTGGGCCACGAGCCTGGTCCTCCGGGCCACGAGCCTGGTCCTCTGGGCCACGAGCCTGGTCCTCCGGGCCACGAGCCTGGTCCTCCGGGCCACGAGCCTGGTCCTCTGGGCCACGAGCCTGGTCCTCTGGGCCACGAGCCTGGTCCTTAGGGCCACGAGCCTGGTCCTCCGGGCCACGAGCCTGGTCCTCTGGGCCACGAGCCTGGTCCTCTGGGCCACGAGCCTGGTCCTCTGGGCCACGAGCCTGGTCCTCTGGGCCACGAGCCTGGTCCTCCGGGCCACGAGCCTGGTCCTCCGGGCCACGAGCCTGGTCCTCCGGGCCACGAGCCTGGTCCTCTGGGCCACGAGCCTGGTCCTCTGGGCCACGAGCCTGGTCCTCTGGGACACGAGCCTGGTCTGGGCCACGAGCCTGGTCCTCCGGGACACCAGCCTGGTCCTCTGGGACACGAGCCTGGTCCTCTGGGCCACGAGCCTGGTCCTCCGGGCCACGTGCCTGGTCCTCTGGGACACCAGCCTGGTCCTCTGGGCCACGAGCCTGGTCCTCTGGGCCACGAGCCTGGTCCTCTGGCCCACGAGCCTGGTCCTCTGGGCCACGAGCCTGGTCCTCTGGGCCACGAGCCTGGTCCTCTGGGCCACGAGCCTGGTCCTTGGGCCACGAGCCTGGTCCTCTCGGCCACGAGCCTGGTCCTCTGGGCCACGAGCCTGGTCCTCTGGGCCACGAGCCTGGTCCTCCGGGCCACGAGCCTGGTCCTCTGGGCCACGAGCCTGGTCCTCTGGGCCACGAGCCTGGTCCTCTGGGCCACGAGCCTGGTCCTCCGGGACACCAGCCTGGTCCTCTGGGACACGAGCCTGGTCCTCTGGGCCACGAGCCTGGTCCTCCGGGACACCAGCCTGGTCCTCTGGGACACGAGCCTGGTCCTCTGGGCCACGAGCCTGGTCCTCTGGGCCACGAGCCTGGTCCTCTGGGCCACGAGCCTGGTCCTCCGGGACACCAGCCTGGTCCTCTGGGACACGAGCCTGGTCCTCTGGGCCACGAGCCTGGTCCTCCGGGACACCAGCCTGGTCCTCTGGGACACGAGCCTGGTCCTCCGGGCCACGAGCCTGGTCCTCTGGGCCACGAGCCTGGTCCTCTGGGCCACGAGCCTGGTCCTCCGGGACACCAGCATGGTCCTCTGGGACACGAGCCTGGTCCTCCGGGCCACGAGCCTGGTCCTCTGGGCCACGAGCCTGGTCCTCTAGGCCACGAGCCTGGTCCTCCGGGACACCAGCCTGGTCCTCTGTGACACGAGCCTGGTCCTCTGGGCCACGAGCCTGGTCCTCTGGGCCACGAGCCTGGTCCTCTGGGACATTAGCCTGGTCTGGGCCACGTGCCTGGTCCTCTGGGCCACGAGCCTGGTCCTCTGGGACACGAGCCTGGTCTGGGCCACGAGCCTGGTCCTCTGGGCCACGAGCCTGGTCCTCTGGGCCACGAGCCTGGTCCTCCGGGACACCAGCCTGGTCCTCTGGGACACGAGCATGGTCCTCTGGGCCACGAGCCTGGTCCTCCGGGCCACGTGCCTGGTCCTCTGGGACACCAGCCTGGTCCTCTGGGCCACGAGCCTGGTCCTCTGGGCCACGAGCCTGGTCCTCCGGGCCACGTGCCTGGTCCTCTGGGACACCAACCTGGTCCTCTGGGCCACGAGCCTGGTCCTCTGGGCCACGAGCCTGGTCCTCTGGGCCACGAGCCTGGTCCTCTCGGCCACGAGCCTGGTCCTCCGGGACACGAGCCTGGTCCTCTGGGACACCAGCCTGGTCCTCCGGGACACGAGCCTGGTCCTCCGGGACACCAGCCTGGTCCTCCGGGACACGAGCCTGGTCCTCCGGGACACCAGCCTGGTCCTCTGGGCCACGAGCCTCGTCCTCCGGGCCACGTGCCTGGTCCTCTGGGACACCAGCCTGGTCCTCTGGGCCACGAGCCTGGTCCTCTGGGCCACGAGCCTGGTCCTCTGGGCCACGAGCCTGGTCCTCTGGGCCACGAGCCTGGTCCTCTGGGCCACGAGCCTGGTCCTCTGGGCCACGAGCCTGGTCCTCTGGGCCACGAGCCTGGTCCTCCGGGACACCAGCCTGGTCCTCTGGGACACGAGCCTGGTCCTCCGGGCCACGAGCCTGGTCCTCCGGGCCACGTGCCTGGTCCTCTGGGACACCAGCCTGGTCCTCTGGGCCACGAGCCTGGTCCTCTGGGCCACGAGCCTGGTCCTCTGGGCCACGAGCCTGGTCCTCTGGGACACGAGCCTGGTCCTCTGGGACACGAGCCTGGTCCTCCGGGCCACGTGCCTGGTCCTCTGGGCCACGAGCCTGGTCCTCTGGGCCACGAGCCTGGTCCTCTGGGCCACGAGCCTGGTCCTCTGGGCCACGAGCCTGGTCCTCTCGGCCACGAGCCTGGTCCTCTGGGCCACGAGCCTGGTCCTCTGGGACACGAGCCTGGTCCTCTGGGCCACGAGCCTGGTCCTCTGGGCCACGAGCCTGGTCCTCTGGGCCACGAGCCTGGTCCTCTGAACCACGAGCCTGGTCCTCTGGGCCACGAGCCTGGTCCTCTGGGCCACGAGCCTGGTCCTCTGGGCCACGAGCCTGGTCCTCTGGGCCACGAGCCTGGTCTTCCGGGCCACTATCCTGGTCCTCTGGGCCACGAGCCTGGTCCTCTGGGCCACGAGCCTGGTCCTCCGGGCCACGAGCCTGGTCCTCTGGGCCACGAGCCTGGTCCTCTGGGCCACGAGCCTGGTCCTCTGGGCCACGAGCCTGGTCCTCTGGGCCACGAGCCTGGTCCTCTGGGCCACGAGCCTGGTCCTCCGGGACACGAGCCTGGTCCTCCGGGCCACGAGCCTCTGGTCCTCTGGGCCACGAGCCTGGTCCTCTGGGCCACGAGCCTCTGGTCCTCTGGGCCACGAGCCTGGTCCTCCGGGCCACGAGCCTGGTCCTCTGGGCCACGAGCCTGGTCCTCCGGGCCACGAGCCTGGTCCTCTGGGCCACGTGTCATGTTGGCCTGTGCTGCGCCGGCTCGCTGCATGGTTGCATGGCTGCAGACCTGCAGAGTTCCGAAGCAGACGCAGGCGCAGCACGACACTCTGGCCAGGGGTACTTTGGGGATGATTGGTAGTATCTGTATGTATTTAACACCAAATTTAATTATTTTTTGGTTAGTACTTAACTATTATGTCAATATCATAATAATTTTCATATTATATAATATGTGTTATGTAAATATATATTTATAATTTAATATTATAATTTTAACATAATATTCAATATTTAAGGTTAGTAATTAATTGAATTATAATTGTATTTAAATATATTTAAAACAATATTAATTAAGTTTTAGATTTTTATTTAATTTTTTAAAATTATTTTGTATTCAACACAATATTTTCATATTTTGTGATTAAAATTATTAATATTTTTAGATGTTCATGTTTTAATTTAATTGTTCAATTTTTTATAAGTACATAATTTTTAAATTATTTATGTTAGTGCTAACTTGAATGTTAATTTTTATATAATTCTTCAATAATTGCTATAATTTGTAAATTTTTTGAATGATGTAATGTTATGTTGATTCCGAAATATAGCACACGATGTTTGTTGACCAACACCGACACACACAAATGTAATTGTTTACAAAAACAGTTGACAAAACCGAAACATCGGTGAAATCTTTGCCTTCGGCGCGGCTCCAACCCAGAAACCAAGCAACTCCAGACAATGGCAGAGAAAGCCTGCGTTCTTTACTAATCATAATGAAATATTTCATGTAGCTGTTCACGTCCTGCATTGACAAGGCTCGATGTATCCTAACTAGTTTCTGCTGTGGAGTAAAATAAAAACTTGGAATAAAGCTGACCATTGGCATCCCCGCCCTGGAAATAATACAATGTTGTAGACATAAAAACAAGTTTTTTGAATAATCTCAATACCAAAACATTTTGATAATAAATAATTATGAAATAAATAATTATTTTTGGCCACAAAACAAAAATTGTGTATCCTACGATACTGCATTGTTTCCACCACTCAGTGGTGGCTGCAGACATTTTGTTCACTCCAGGAGTTTTGCATATTTGAAATGTGTTTGATGTTCTCGACGGCAGAAGTTTTCAGTCTTTTTCAAGACAACCATGCTTTTTCCATAAAATCCATTTCGTTTTTGCTTCACTGCCGCTGAAACATCTGCATGCAACAAGAGAAGAGGTATTTATAATCAAGCAATACTTATCTACAAAACATCGAGAGGCTCACATTTTGTATGCGATTAGGTTCTACGTCCTATTAATTTGTTGAAAACTTTGAGGTTTGGTCGGTTATTAAGACTTAAAAAAAAAGATAACTAATTCCGTAACAGAAATCATTTTCTCCACTATTGTATTTGAATCACAAATAATTTTCTATATTATGCTTAGACATAACCATACAAAAAATTTAAAAAATATATCTGGGCTGTAATAACTTGTATGTACTTCAACTCAGTTTATTTATGGAAACATCTTCCGAAAAATGAACTTTTTTTTATTTGTTTGTCTGGTGGAAATTTTTTTTGTCACATGTGCGTCATTTGATAACTGAGGTAAACTTATCTTGAATGTTCTCCGAAATTCAGTGAAGACTCCGGAAAGATCATTTACTACCTGAATTCCTTCCGAAGAGCAGTATCGCAGTTTCGATGAGGTTTACGACCGTCACGAACACACCGGCTACTGGTGCTAGGACGCCAAAACGCAGTGTTTACGACTGCGACAACTCACGGAACGGAAACGGCGTCTTGTGCGAGTGTTGATTTGTGGACGCGTATGTGTCGGGAGGGCTGTGCTGCGACTGGTTTAGAAGACTCGGTGCGAGTAAATTTCAGATATTACGGGCTCCCGCGTGACACAAAAAAAAAAAAAGAAAAAATATATATATATTCGTAGAAATTGTGGAGGCTAAGTATTTCTAAGATATCATTTGAAACTGCCAATAGTAATTCACTCGGTGAGATTTTTTCATGCATTTTACGATCAATAAATTTATAGCTATTTGTAGGTGTTCTTGATGCATTATTTTACTCTTAAGAAGGTCGAAGTGGACGCGAGCTATATATTTTTGAATAATTTGTGACTTAAAATTTAACTTAAATGATTTCAATCAAATATTTTTTTATAATATAATTTCGTGCGAAAAAAAATTATAAGGTCTAAATATGTAAACAATGTAGTTATTATTTCCATTGGTTAAGCTACTGTATATTAATAAATTAAAATTTGGGTAAAGTGACTTGTAAGGACTCTTTTTTATTTAATTTTCAGGGGATATGCCTGTGTATGGTCATATATATCATTGTATATGTATGGTCATTAATATTTTCCTGCACATTTCTTTAAATAAGAAAAACACATAAATATATAATTTTTTGTAGTAAATGAAGTATTAGTTTTGTATATGTTACAGAAGCATGTTGAAAAAAAAACATTTATAATCTTGTTTGTATAGGAAATTCCACACCTAAATAATGGGGAGATAATGTCAATTTCAGAAAGGTTCCGATTATAAAAAAGGCACACTTTATTTCGCATAAAACATTCACGACTAAAGTTTAGTGTATCGATTAGCAACCGGGTAAACAGTCTTCGTTAGGGAAGCCAGCTCGTCAAGTACTTGCTCATGAACCCCGTCTGCCACGCAGCCGCAGCCGGCACGAGCCTATGGTCGGAAGTAGGCTGACGTGGGACGCGCAGTGATTCTCCGAACGGAAAGAATGGAAAAACGTTGGTTTTGCGCCGTGTGCACTGAGGAAAGGTAACGGAAAATGGCAAAATAATTGATATCGTGTATGGTTGTAAAAAAATTAATTCTCAGATTTCATAATGATCTCCAAAAGAAGGGGATTCGGTAAATTACTTCAAATCACAGATGGATTTATTTCGCATTATCTTGGAATGTGTAATTAAATATTTTGAGATTTCTTTACTAACATTTCAAACTTAATATGTTTTTCCATTACGCTATTAATTATATATATATATATAAGGTAAATGTTCGTTCGTTCAACATCTTAAATCTTCACCGATTGCTTTAAAATTTTGACAAAACGTTAGTAGTATGTAAATGGGCATACTGGCACTGGCGCTGGCGCGTGGATTGTGATTGCCGACCGCCATCTTGGATTTGTGACGTCACGGCGGCAAAAATTCCTCAAAATTCCTCAAAAATGACTCAAAATGACTCAAAATTTCCCGTTTTAAGAAAAAATTTCCCGTTTTCGAGGGAAAAATTCCCGTTTCGAGGGAAAATTACCCGTTTTATTCCTCAAAAATCCCAGCGGCTAGAAATGTCCTGATAGAGGCTTAAGCATCCTTAACTCAAGCCTCAGTTAAGCCTCTATCAGGATGTGACCTTGACCTTTGACCTTGACCCCGATGGACATCTTGGATCCACCATCTTGGATGACGTCATTTCGTTTTCTCGAACATTCCGGCATTGTGTTATCCGCCATTTTTGAATTATGGCGTCATCGTTGCAATTTCCGTTACGGCCGCCATCTTTAAATTTATTATCTGATTTTAATGAAAAAAAATTAAAATTATAAAAAATTAAATAATAAAATTTTTAATAAAATATTTAAAAACAAACATTTACGACACGGAGCTCGGAGTCCTCGGTTCAAACCCGACGAGTGCAAAAAAATAAAAATGGCGACCGATCCTTCCCCCACGGTGGCTGCAGGCATACTGACTCCCACCACGTTTTTTTCAAAGCATATATATCGTCAGGTAGTATGACGTCATGTCCGCCATCTTGTCCTCGTCTGCTGGAAGCCATCATCAGTGTATCGTCGGCGAGAGTGCGCTGACGCCATGTTAGTTTAATTCTTATCCGCTAGAGTGCAGTAATCATTTATTATTGCTGTGACACCCGACATCTTGTCATTTGGCCGCCATCTTGAAAAACCGTAATTATTTAGCTAGAAATTCGGGAAAAATTCCAAAATTCATTAAATAAATTTATAATCTATATACTGATTGATTAGGTCGACTAAGGTCCTTGGTACGATCTAGGACGATGCA
Organism: Bacillus rossius redtenbacheri; assembly: GCF_032445375.1. NCBI lineage: Eukaryota > Metazoa > Arthropoda > Insecta > Phasmatodea > Bacillidae > Bacillus > Bacillus rossius. Next base: position 34,906,335 of record NC_086332.1, read on the forward strand.
AAAAAATATAACATCAATTTAACATAATAGTAACAGGTTCGAGGAATTAAACACCACAAGTTCTTTTACAAACATAATATTTATTACATAATTTCTATTCTACTACAGGATCATTTGCGAAAGCCAGCAATCTTATAATCATTTAGTTCCGCAGCGGTGTGAAATGACTAATTCTTAGCTCCAATCGGTTTATACTAGACAGAGTCCAACCAGAACCTTTACAGACATAGTCCACCTCTTCTTGACAGAGTTTCTGGATACCGTTTTTAACAGTTTGCTTCACATCGTTAGAACTGTAAATTACTGCAGCCGATGTCTTGAATGCACACTTCTTCACTTTGTCATCGAACGGATATGGCTTTCCATATATACAGTCCAACCACAAGTTATATTTCAAAGGTCCGTTTGTTGTTACATCATCAGTAAGCTGATTGATTATGTCCTCTCTGATATCATCAAGAAAATTACAAATGTCTTTCGACTCACCTAACGTATTTAAATAATAGTAGTCCTTCAATGTTCCACGAAATGCAGACTGCGCCAAGTAGAAGCCATTATCGTTCACTTGTAATGCGCCGAACACAGTCTTAGGTTTATTTTCCTGTTCAGACGTCATACCAATCGGTTGCTGCACATCGGTTTTCTTGCTTGTACGCTCACGAGCCTTCAACCTAAACCGAGGAGTCGAAATTTCTGCAGGTAGTTCAGCAGTAGGCACACGGACTTCACCTTTACAGTTTTTCGCATGTCGTCGCAAATTATCAATTCGAGTAAACCATTCATGACACTCATCACATCGAAACTTCATGCGAGATGGATTCTTCGTGCATTTGCTCCGCTCATGTCTTCGTGCATCATGAGCAAATGCGAACGACGTATCACAGTAGCTGCAAGGATACCGTGGTGATGAAGACGAACCTTTCAGACCCGATCCAGATACTGACGTTGCCGCAGTTGCACCATCTCCAGGCATACTGTTATGAACATCAATGCATCGTTGTTGCGCCGAAACCTTTACTTTCTGTCGAACAGCAGGACCTTTGCATGCCTTCATGTGCGTTTTCATATTATCTTTTCTGGCAAACTGCTTATGACATTTCTCACAAACAAACATTTTACGATATAGGTTCTTGGCACATTCTCTATTCTCATGTCGTCGAGCATTGCTGTTGTTTGAGAAAATCTTGTCGCAGTAACAGCACCGATGTTCGTTAGTTGTTGTCGATTCGGCATCCATTGAAGTCTCCATTGATGGCGAACCAGCGTTCGCCGAGTTTCCCTGTGCAGCCAGCACTAGCGGCATTAAAGTCTCTTCTGCTGGCGGTACCAGGTCTGTTGAAGTCTCCTCCAGTGTTGACATCGACGTTGCCAACGGGATCTGCTCCACCATCGTCGACGCTGACGTCATGGTTCCCGCAGTCGATGGTACATCCTCCATCGAGTTCGTCGTTAAAGTCGGTAAAGATGCCATCGAAGTCTCAAGAACAGGCAATTACACGACTTATGCACCAGAAGAAACAAACTAGGTGATCCTTACACCGACGAGGGCAGTAACAAACTGAGCGTCCTGTTGTCTAGGACTCGTTTATATACATGCACCGTATGGAATAATACGCTAGTCAAATCAAGAACCATTTACAATAATACTAGAGTCAAAACAACATTTAAAAAATAGAAGCACCATCAACAAAAAAGGAAGCACATTTGGAAGCACCATCAAAAAAAAGGAAAAACAATAGGAAGCACCGAATACGAAAAGGCAGCACATTTGGAAGCACCGACTAGGAAAAGGCAGCACATTTGGAAGCACCGACAACGAAAAGGCAGCACATTTGGAAGCACCGACAACGAAATGGCAGCACATTTGGAAGCACCGACTACGTTGTCGGTGCTTCCAAATGTGCTGCCTTTTCGTTGTCGGTGCTTCCAAATGTGCTGCCTTTTCGTAGTCGGTGCTTCCAAATGTGCTGCCTTTTCGTATTCGGTGCTTCCTATTGTTTTTCCTTTTTTTTGATGGTGCTTCCAAATGTGCTTCCTTTTTTGTTGATGGTGCTTCTATTTTTTAAATGTTGTTTTGACTCTAGTATTATTGTAAATGGTTCTTGATTTGACTAGCGTATTATTCCATACGGTGCATGTATATAAACGAGTCCTAGACAACAGGACGCTCAGTTTGTTACTGCCCTCGTCGGTGTAAGGATCACCTAGTTTGTTTCTTCTGGTGCATAAGTCGTGTAATTGCCTGTTCTTGAGACTTCGATGGCATCTTTACCGACTTTAACGACGAACTCGATGGAGGATGTACCATCGACTGCGGGAACCATGACGTCAGCGTCGACGATGGTGGAGCAGATCCCGTTGGCAACGTCGATGTCAACACTGGAGGAGACTTCAACAGACCTGGTACCGCCAGCAGAAGAGACTTTAATGCCGCTAGTGCTGGCTGCACAGGGAAACTCGGCGAACGCTGGTTCGCCATCAATGGAGACTTCAATGGATGCCGAATCGACAACAACTAACGAACATCGGTGCTGTTACTGCGACAAGATTTTCTCAAACAACAGCAATGCTCGACGACATGAGAATAGAGAATGTGCCAAGAACCTATATCGTAAAATGTTTGTTTGTGAGAAATGTCATAAGCAGTTTGCCAGAAAAGATAATATGAAAACGCACATGAAGGCATGCAAAGGTCCTGCTGTTCGACAGAAAGTAAAGGTTTCGACGCAACAACGATGCATTGATGTTCATAACAGTATGCCTGGAGATGGTGCAACTGCGGCAACGTCAGTATCTGGATCGGGTCTGAAAGGTTCGTCTTCATCACCACGGTATCCTTGCAGCTACTGTGATACGTCGTTCGCATTTGCTCATGATGCACGAAGACATGAGCGGAGCAAATGCACGAAGAATCCATCTCGCATGAAGTTTCGATGTGATGAGTGTCATGAATGGTTTACTCGAATTGATAATTTGCGACGACATGCGAAAAACTGTAAAGGTGAAGTCCGTGTGCCTACTGCTGAACTACCTGCAGAAATTTCGACTCCTCGGTTTAGGTTGAAGGCTCGTGAGCGTACAAGCAAGAAAACCGATGTGCAGCAACCGATTGGTATGACGTCTGAACAGGAAAATAAACCTAAGACTGTGTTCGGCGCATTACAAGTGAACGATAATGGCTTCTACTTGGCGCAGTCTGCATTTCGTGGAACATTGAAGGACTACTATTATTTAAATACGTTAGGTGAGTCGAAAGACATTTGTAATTTTCTTGATGATATCAGAGAGGACATAATCAATCAGCTTACTGATGATGTAACAACAAACGGACCTTTGAAATATAACTTGTGGTTGGACTGTATATATGGAAAGCCATATCCGTTCGATGACAAAGTGAAGAAGTGTGCATTCAAGACATCGGCTGCAGTAATTTACAGTTCTAACGATGTGAAGCAAACTGTTAAAAACGGTATCCAGAAACTCTGTCAAGAAGAGGTGGACTATGTCTGTAAAGGTTCTGGTTGGACTCTGTCTAGTATAAACCGATTGGAGCTAAGAATTAGTCATTTCACACCGCTGCGGAACTAAATGATTATAAGATTGCTGGCTTTCGCAAATGATCCTGTAGTAGAATAGAAATTATGTAATAAATATTATGTTTGTAAAAGAACTTGTGGTGTTTAATTCCTCGAACCTGTTACTATTATGTTAAATTGATGTTATATTTTTTTGCATCGTCCTAGATCGTACCAAGGACCTTAGTCGACCTAATCAATCAGTATATAGATTATAAATTTATTTAATGAATTTTGGAATTTTTCCCGAATTTCTAGCTAAATAATTACGGTTTTTCAAGATGGCGGCCAAATGACAAGATGTCGGGTGTCACAGCAATAATAAATGATTACTGCACTCTAGCGGATAAGAATTAAACTAACATGGCGTCAGCGCACTCTCGCCGACGATACACTGATGATGGCTTCCAGCAGACGAGGACAAGATGGCGGACATGACGTCATACTACCTGACGATATATATGCTTTGAAAAAAACGTGGTGGGAGTCAGTATGCCTGCAGCCACCGTGGGGGAAGGATCGGTCGCCATTTTTATTTTTTTGCACTCGTCGGGTTTGAACCGAGGACTCCGAGCTCCGTGTCGTAAATGTTTGTTTTTAAATATTTTATTAAAAATTTTATTATTTAATTTTTTATACTTTTAATTTTTTTTTCATTAAAATCAGATAATAAATTTAAAGATGGCGGCCGTAACGGAAATTGCAACGATGACGTCATAATTCAAAAATGGCGGATAACACAATGCCGGAATGTTCGAGAAAACTAAATGACGTCATCCAAGATGGTGGATCCAAGATGTCCATCGGGGTCAAGGTCAAAGGTCAAGGTCACATCCTGATAGAGGCTTAACTGAGGCTTGAGTTAAGGATGCTTAAGCCTCTATCAGGACATTTCTAGCCGCTGGGATTTTTGAGGAATAAAACGGGAAATTTTCCCTCGAAACGGGAATTTTTCCCTCGAAAACGGGAAATTTTTTCTTAAAACGGGAAATTTTGAGTCATTTTGAGTCATTTTTGAGGAATTTTGAGGAATTTTTGCCGCCGTGACGTCACAAATCCAAGATGGCGGTCGGCAATCACAATCCACGCGCCAGCGCCAGTGCCAGTAGCCCCATTCCTATACTACTAACGTTGCATTCGAATACGCGCGAATTTTTACATACCTGTGTCACAATGGTGACAGGTAAATGATAGGTAAAAATATGTTTGTATGTTCAATATGAATGTTTGTGTGTTAGTCTTCTGTTTTGTGAAGATTAAGATAAATATATATAGGTATATATATATATGTGTGTGTGTGTACATATATAGGAAGATATAGACATCGAGAGATAGAGGGGTACAGATATATAGAGAGACAGAGCGAGATGTATGTCGATATATAGAAATATATACAGATAGGGAGATAGATTGAGATATATATATACATGAATACATAAAGAGATATAGAGAGTGATATGCAGAGATATGGATATATAGCTATATATATAAATATAGTGAGACTAGCTGCCCGACCCGGCTTCGCACGGCTATACTAAAGGAAAAAAATTAAGCCACATCCCATTTACAGTAATGGTAAATAAAAAAAATTCAGTGAAACTGTATTACAATGTTGTATAATGTACCGGAGAGGAAATGAATAGCACCGATGGTTTCCCAACTCGTGCACGCAACGTACAATTGATGTACCCGTACTTCGCTACGGCAGTCTACAGGCAGATCACTCTTGCGCCGTTCATTATACATTCCCCTCCTTGTGGGTACGCCACTGCCGCGCGATGCCCGTTGCCATGGAGACGCAGAAGGCATGAACAATGCAAAATCCTGTTCTCATGCAGACAAAGTACCCACTGTTGACTGGTTTTAACCACCCATGGGATCTAATTTTCGGAAAATGTCATCCTGCATAACATAAGGAACATTACTGTGAAGTTTCAAGTCTGTAAAATATATATACTTGAAAAAAGGGCAATTTTTGATATTTAAAATACCCGCAAAATTTCAACGGTGATGAGGACTGCACTAACAATGAAATAGTCGTTGCCATAGAGACGAATGAAGCATCAACAAAGCAACAGTCGTAACTGGAAATTTTGATATATTACGCCCCCGAAACTCCCCTTGGGATCGGATTTCCGCAGAATCCGTTCTTAGTGAACGTCTACATCACAAAATTAAACACAGAGAGAGGAAAAAAAACAACAGTTTAGGTTTGCGATTTAAAGTGATAAAAAGTATTTAAATACTAATTGAACTCTTATGAGGGTACTGATTGCTTCGTTGTTAATATCACACGGGTGTTTTTTACTTGTATTGGAAAATTAAGAATGATAAGGCATCTAGTGCGTGGCAACAATGTTAATAGGCAATATGAAATAAATTTCTAGCGCCTGCGGCATTGTCAACACACACTTCGTACGTGTACTGCATGTTGTATCTAACCCCGTCCAACGCATTTGATTCTAAATTGGACTTTTAGTAAGGATCCCTAATGTTATTGATAATATAATATAGTATAGCCTATAGCCTTCCTCGATAAATGTACTATCCAGCACTGAAAGAATTTTTCAAATCGGACCAGTGGTTCCTGAGATTAGCGCGTTCAAACAAACAAACAAACAAACAAACTCTTCAGCTTTATAATATTAGTATAGATTTATAGAGGAACATATATAGAGAGACAGAGACAGATGCTTTTGATATGTAAGTATAACAAATTACAAAAAAATTTGATATCGGCGTTAGCTAGTACATGTGTTAGGTTGCAGTATCTAAATGAAAAGTCTCGACAAACGGCACATTCACATCGGCGCGCAGGCGCAGCAACAGGACTCCCCCCCCCCCCCTTTTCTACTCACGAGCGTGGCACGTGCGGTCACGTGCCTGCAGGGACCGGTCACGCGCTGGTCGCGGAGACAATCATAAACGCATTAAGGGGACAGCCGTCGAGTCGGAGTGCCGCCGGCGATCATGACACAGCTGCAGAGAGCAGTCAGTGACCCGCACCTCGACGACCAGGCGAACAAAATAAACTACGCAACGGTTTTGAAATCTATCTAGTTATTCGTGTCTTATTATTAGGGCCATGCATATTTCGCGAAAAGAAACCAAGGCTAGCTGAAAGGTAAAACACTGTAGCATCGTCTGTATTCCGTGATTGGGTGAGTTTCTTCCAGGTACATGTCGACTGTTACAACACCAATCACAGTAATTCAGTGCGGAAGCAAACGCGTCCTGAGAGGCTCGATCAAATAATGCAACGACTTCTCTCGCAGACGGCCGCCAATCACAAGGAAGAAACTGTTGGTGTGGATATATCTTGTTGCAATCTAAAAGGCGTTCAGATTTATTCGCGAAATATGCATGGCCCTACTTATTATTAGAGACCTGTAGAATTCGCGATTTCAAATCCCTAAAGGATAGACTCCATGATCCTCTATGCACTCGTGCAAATTACATCTGCTGATTGGTTACCGACTCGTAACACATATTGACTGGTATGATCGTGATTCGCTAATTCTTCTGTTAAAGATTTTTCATTGGCCCAGAGTCCTTCAGATAAACTGTGGCCCAATCACTGAAGCAAAATAATGTCAAAAGTATCTGGACTCTGTCCTATCGCGAAATGAATCCGCGAATTTTACAGGTCTCTACATATTATTTTGCCAATCGCCACATTCAGAGACATTCAGACTGGTATACATGATAGCACGAGGCGCAAAGCTATTTATTCCAGCATATCGCACAGTGCGTGGAGGCGTGATGGTAACATCCTGTTTGGAATATATGGCCGAACATTGGCTATTGAATTGTTTTACCATTACTTCTGAACTTAGCTGCGAACTTAAAACATCGCGGCGAGACGTTTGAACTGCCGCAACATCGCCTGTTTGTGCTGTTGTGGAGAGCAGTTTTTTTTTTGCTTCACATTTCTTTGAAGTGGCGCAGACTTATTTCCTAATCACTGGCCAGTATCTCAGGGAATTATGGTCCTTAGCGAAGTTGAACTTTATAAATATACTTTTTTGAGTACATGTACCATATTTTTTGATATATAAATGTTCAGTATTGATGTTTCATTGTACCCACCAAATAGTTTGTTTATCATTATTTGGGTTACATAATTTTACATTTTCGTCCTTGTAATATTTTGTAATCATCATTATACAATTTCCCCTATAATTATCTAGACAGTGTATCCCTCTTGAATATATTTATCTTGTTCAGGTTAAGCATGAATGTGAACTTAGCTTTAACCTTTTTTATGTGCTGCAGCACCCTAGTTATACGAAAATCTAGTCCATCACGTACTAGCCTTAACATACTGGTGAATATCGTTTTCATGTACAATCGGGTTGTAAATTTGATTACCCACTTTAGTCGCTCCTTTTTCTCAGAATTTGCGACTGTTTACCTTATACCTACTCTGATAGAATTATTCCTCAGCGACTCACTGGTTTTGACTAGGATAGCCCGAAACGCCTCAGAACTTAAAGTTGGTTTAATTGTTGCTATATAACTAAAGGTGTACATACTTAACATTTGTAATAAAAAAACTAGGTTATTTTAGCTTCAATTTTGTGTATTAAACTGTTAATACATATAATTGAAACTAGGAAGTTATTTTATGGACATCCTGAATTATATCGGCCTAGGATTCACATCTCATTGTGCACACAGAAACGGCAAACTAGGTATGTCACTGAGACAGAACATCACTGATAACTTGTGACAAACCATTTAAGTCAGACAAACATAAAATTGATCTTCCCAACCTGTGGCAGGTATTACATTAACTCCGTACATTCTGCATGTGAGGCGTCAAGGCTCGGATTCAGGACAGGGTTTGCAATTTCCTCTCTCTCGCTTAAGAAACAAACAATGCCTTCGCAATTAATTAGTGTTGATCGGTCCTACCTTCGTTTCGAGAAAGGTTACGTAATTGGCTAGTCATTTCTAATTTCCCCCTCCCCCTCCTTACGTTACGGCGCAATAAGTCGGGAGAAAGATGCAGGGAAACCAAGGATGTGGTAAAAGGTAAATTACTCACACCGCACAGCTGGCACAGAGGGAGTGTTCGCTGCGTATCACCTGCGGACGAACAGTGGATGACGTCGAATTACGTGACTCTAGCCAGCACAAAACCTTTGAGGACTCCGCCTACCTGGGCACACATACGGTGAGCATAGCTAAAGAAAAAAAAAAACAGCTTTTTTAAAACTTCTCAGAATATCCGATTGGTTATCTGTTTATGAAAACCATTTCATAATACGCTGAAAACGAATGATTATTTTTGTTCTCGAATTTCGTTTTTAAAAGGTATTTTTAGACGAGTGAAAATGTCTAAAATGCGTTTTCAAGTTAATATTTTGGCATGAAACACGAGGTAGAAATTCTTGAAATTATTACATTACATCTTTGTCTTTGTTTCTCCGCCATAATGTTAAGATTGCCACACCAATCTCATAGTTTCCTTATCCATGACGTAAATTCAGCGTATAGGTTCAAAGCCTTGCTCGATGAGGCGATGCCGTGCTAGAAGCACCAGAGAGCGTCTCACTTATCATCCCGCCTCACTGATACACATACTAGGACACCTATGACTAGGCGAACCCCTTAAACACGCGCTCGTTGCAATCAGTAGGTCCTGGAAGAGAAGTTGTCTCTGGGGATAGTTTTCAACTTCAGTTACTAGTTTCATACCAAGCAGAGTTTTCAAAAGTCTCAACGTTTTATGCCCAAACAAAACTTTTTGTGGCCACTACCAAATATTTTTGTCATTTCTATTCGACCACACCATTTATGTTGTGTGAACAGCCGAATAAACAACCAATTATCTAACGTCCCCGAAAAGTGTCTTATTTGTGGAAACCACGGAATATTTGGTCGGTTAAGTATTTACTTCTTTTTTTTCGGCGGTCTGTTATTTCTGCGTCGTGGCTTTCGAACCACTTGGTGTACCGGCTCATTTCTCATTGATTATGAGTCACGCAGATGCTTTGGGCGTGAATCTCTACTGACCTTTCACCTCTTCGACTCCTTGGCGAGGGAAATCCTATCGTTTAACATGGTGTCTCGTGACATTGGCGAGGATGATTTTTTAAAGCAAAGTGGGTGTTCCCTTTTCGAGACTTGGTTCAAATGCTGTTCCAGAGGTTACTGCGTCTAGAGCAGGATGTTGCGTCTGACGGCTATGCTCAGGGGCTTGTTGAGAAGCAGGGGTCGGCAGACCGTGGTTCGCGAGCCGCATGCGGCTCTTTTATAGAATGTTACGGCTCTACAACTCACTGTGCTGTCACAGCTAAAAAAAAAAGGGGGGGGTGGCTGTGTCATGGACACGGCCGTGTGTTGTACGTGATCACGTGTACGTGACAGGTAATATTTTCTATACAAAATATAAAATACATTTTTATTTTAACACCATATATATTCACCGTAACTATTTTACACTAGTGTTTTGTATATGCAATCGATATATTTTGACGAGAGATAACGATTGAGTCTCAAATGAACGTCGTAGGTTCTCCGAGTCTAAAGTTATACAAAATGGAAATTTCGAAACGCAGCAAAACAGCTCAAAATGGCGGCGCTTCCCCCTTCACCGCGCGCGATGCGTCACAGTCCTCACTTAGTGTAACGAATTCTTTGATCCTTTAGCTATCCAGTGGTGTGATTATATTTTGGATGGAGATGATAGATATGTAGCTGCAACACCAAACTGTATCCCCCGATTTTGTTATCATTCGTTTTTTGAATTGCCTTCCACTATGAAAGCAATTTTAAAAACGTATTCACGCCAAAAGAATTTGCAGTTGATAGATACGAGAAGCAAGGAACTGCGGAGCAGCAATTTCACAGATCTCATCAGCCACCTGGAGGAGTATAAAAGAGCGAAATGAAATTTGATTAGCGAAATATTCTTCCTGAAACCTATAAGAAAAAAAAAACATTAAAAAAAATTAGCTATTCTAACAGTCATTGGCTCTACCTAATTGTTCTGATCATTTTACAAACATTCTCTTCAATGAAGAAAAAAAAAATAAGTTAATTTATCGACAACTTATAATCATGCCTAAAATTGAAAATAAGTAGTTACTTGCGAGACACAGGTAAGCTTTCGAAAGCGATGCAAGGTCACCGTTCCAAATAAGTAATAAAGCCCACGTGCTTTTTCGATTTTAATAATAATTAGGTGTTAAAAATAATTTAGGTTTTTTTTTGTTTTATCAGCAGAGCTCTTCTAAGGACTACCAATTTTTTTTTTACATTTAGTTGTTTTTTTTCCTATGCAGACTTTATTTTTAAGACTTTATGTTGAGTTTGTGAATAAAATATTTTGATTTTATTTCGATTTTTTAATCATCTTACAACTCCATGTAGATACAGAGAGAGAGAAAAAATGACATGTTGTGGCTCTCTAAAAACAAGAAAAAAATGGAGGAACTGTTGACTTAACATTTGGCTGATCTCACTCTAAAGCCTGCCGACCCCCGCCGCTGTGGGTTTGGAACCACCTCAGTTCAGCAGAGTCGAGCACGAACCCGCGACCCTCGCCGCATCAACTCGACAACCACGAAGACCAGTGCGCGAGGTTTGACAGCCTAAGTCAGCTAGTTACAGGATTGCTAGTTCCCTCAAGTATTTTGCTTCTATCATTTCTTGTTATGGCCACATTTTAAGTTGAATTCATGATTTAAATATGTTTAACTATTAATAAATTGTTTGTAATTTAATAGGCGTTTATTGTTTTTAAGAACAAATTTATGCTTAAATTGGAGAATTTACTTAAAGCGTGTCATATTTTTTTTTCTTCAGTTTTTAACGAACCCTGTTGTGTATTCTTTGTCGTCTAACTCTTAATGTTAGAGTATCACTCATAAATATATAAAATTATATATATATTTTTTGTACTTGTACAAAAGATTCCTTTGAAAACATTTGCCAAGAAACAGTTTGTAATACTACTCGAAATATGCTGTAAAATTGTTCAACACATTGCTATGGTTATTTTTGCATGTATGAATTACATTTTTCCAGAATATATTTCTTACGAAAATTAGAGCATAATTTTATATTTTAATTGATTTTTCATTCAAGCATAAATTTTTAAACCTTGGAAAATATAATAGAATTTTAAGTAAGTTGACACTATTTTGTTGTATCATGCTCATTATGTGCGTAGTTAATACTGGAAAGCTATTTAGGGAAAGGTTTACAAATAATTTTAACAATTGGAGGTACTGGGACACCACAAAGCATAAACTCGCGGGTAAGAATTCAAACACAGTATAACATCGAACACTCTTTGGTAGTGATGCAGTTGTTTTTATGTAAATGTAGAAATTTACACGAATCTGTAATTTTACATGAATATTTCTGTTCCATTTACATTGCACAGAAGGCGTGGGTTTTACTACCACGAGAGTAAGAAAAATACATTTTAATAACCTTCGAAATGTTTAGAATTTATACCATCGGCCCATTAATTCCGTAAGTGTAAAGATCGGAGAAATTAATTAACTCTTTCTATAACGTACAAAGCCCAGACTGAGCAGATTCAATCCTACTGGACTTGACCAAGAAGTCATCGTAATTTATATTCTAACCAAGGAAGAGCCAGTAGCATACCTCTGAAATGGTACACCGAGACACTCGTTTACACATTCTTTCGAAGTTTGAGTTCTACGTTAAGTATTATTTGGATGCGATTAAATTAACCTTATTAAAAGATACGAGAGTACACAAATTATTATGAAACAGGTTTTTGAGTTATTACCAGATGCAATTTATTTTTATGTTTTTCTTCATACTTAATTTATCCTAGGCAGATTCGGATGACAAGAGATAACTGTACGATCAGATACCGCTAGCGCATGGTCTACTAAAAAAACCAACTTCATGGTTCCACAGGTTACGTTAAACGTGTCTCGTTAATAAGGATTTAAACCTGTTCCAAAGAGATTTTCCCGCTGGAAAGCTATGGACGATCGCGAATCAAGTGAAGTAAAACGAGGTAGCGTTCTATCGACTGAGCAAATAAACGAATAAACCCCTGGACTAAGAAAACACGAACTGTTTCCTTGGCCCTGGTGAAATTTAAGACTCGGCATGTTGGGGTCTTGAAGATTCATGCCGTAGCGATTGCTACGGAAGTTCAGAATATGCTATCTGCTGGTTATGAAAAGTCAGGCAATGTTCAGAGTTAAAAATTTTGCCTTACTGCTTGTGTAAAAGTCACTCATGAGAATTTTTTTTTTTGTTTCCGCGTCTTCAATCTCATACAAAATATAAAGTCACATCAAAACAATCCTTTCGTAAACAAGCGAAAAAATAAAACTGAAAACTAAACATGTGTTACGTAGTCCCATCTGGGGTGAGAAAATAAAACACTATTGATTTTTTAATACAGTAACTCGAATACTTGTATTTTTATGGTGACAAAAATTCTATTCGCACAAGTGAATTCCAGTATTCTTTCAAAGATTTATTTTTTAAAACAGTGGTTTTAATATTTTGTAAACTGTACTAACACACTATACTTTGAGTTAGAAAACATGTATGATTTTTTTTTTAAAATAAAAACCTTAGCCATCTTGCGATTCCAAATATTTTGATACCACTTTGAATAAAGCTTCCGTTTTAAATTTATTTTGGTTTGATGTGGCATAGGACTAAGCTTCGGCTACTTGGATGAAGTCAACGCTTGTGAACTAGTGTGGTCATCGTGACAGTTGTAGTCGCCCGCGTTTGAAAGTAGTTATTATCCTCGCCGCGGCGCTTAAAAAACTATGTAGTGCTTGTTATGCGTGGTCGCAACAAGGTTGGTTATGAAAGTCTGGGAGATACGAGTTTTATGATTTGACATGCCAAAAAAACCAAATTGGGATAAATAGTTTAAAAAAAAATTCGAATCATAGCAAAAAAGATTGCAAAATCCAAGGTTTCTTCCCCCGGAAGAAACGGTTTTATGAATAAAACCATTTGGTAAATAACGTGCGTGGTCGCAGCAGCAGACAGGCAACTGCTGGTGAGATCGGCGCGGCGACACCAGGATTCCTGCGGCGGCCAGCGCCAGGACGTGGGGTGATTGCGGGAGACGGGGGCTGTCCGTCAGCGCCGGCGGCCCGCCCTCCGAGGCTGCGTGAAGGTCCGCCACTGCTATGAGATCACAGCAGATTCTCCGTCTTCACAACGAAGAATATAAATAAAATAAAACAAAAAATTAGTTCTTCGTTATTTCAAACTAGCAAATGCCCGGCATTGCGTTCCTATTCCTCCTGTTTCAATTTTTTTTTTTGTAATTCGTTTGAAGTAGGTACACGTATACAAAGCATATCTCTCTATCAGTCTATATGTGCTATATAACAAAAAAACTATATTTCTCTCTATATATAAATCTCTGAACATCTCTATCTTTGTATATCTATTCATATCACTCTATCTCTCTGTATGTATCAATGTTTGTATCTATATCGCTCTACACCTCCCTCTATATATAAACAGCCCACGCTCTATCTCTCTCACTGTATATCTGTATATCTCCCTTTCTCTATCCATCTATACATATCTCTATATCTCCATTTATGTATCTTCCTATTTATATATTTACCTTTATAAAACAGAAACGAACCCACAAAACATTAATAATTAATTTATATTTTTTACCTATCTCTATTTTTATCCATATTTTTACCTGTCACAGATGTGATATAGAACCTTCTTTCAGGCAGCAACGGAGCAACAGATCATCATGATTTTTTGAATATATATATATATATATATATATATATATATATATATATAGTTTATGGGCCGGAGAGTGACATAGACTACATATAATTATGAAATGCCATCCCTAAGGAAGTGAACAAGCGGTAATTCAGTTTTATAACAGAACATAATACGAGGTAGGTCATAAACACACGGACAGTGCGTTTTTGTCATTTCTCAATGTCCACCACATGGTCACATAGTAAGGTCTGGTAATTTCCTATCCTTTTCCTTGGTGAAACCCATCCGCTTAGTGAAGCTCGCGGCTGCTAGCGAACTAAAGGCGCTAATAACAGTTTAGTTTGGAACTTCGTCAATAGATGTCGTTTCCTTGAATTTGTAAAGCGCTATCGTTTGGTGCGTCCGTCACGTCTTGCCTATGGGTTACCTGCCTTCCCACAAAATTTAGCTGAAGATTGGCGTCCCGATGCCTTGATGCACCGAGATCGTGCAATTAATGGGACTTTAAAATCAAAATTTCCTGTTTTTTTCGAGTGTATCTCCTACGGACTTGAAACTCGGTAGTGATGTTCCTTATATTGTGACGTGTTTAAGCCGGGCTAACCCCGGGAAATACAGCTAGTATTTTATAGTTTCGTTGCATCGTAAATTCTAACCTGGAAGCCATAAAGTGAAAAACAACCTCTTGTGTTACTCGGGAGCGGAGCCCGAAAGGCCTGTGCCAAGCGCCGTGCTGGTCGATTCGGTGTGTAGCCGGCGGTGCATTCCTGGACTGCAGTCGTGCGCTCGCACCCGACGACCCGTGCACCGCATGTTCAGTTGCACTGCTGGCCGCGCTTGCGCAACAGGTACCACATTGTTCACGAGGTTGGAGAGCGGCCACCAGCGTGCGCCGCTGTGATCGACTGTTACTGCCGCCGTGACGCGTTTATTTCAAGAACTCCGCGACTCGCTCACAGACTCATCGCTTCCGTAGTCTTTTGCAGTGGCAGTTGTCTTCATACGCCTGATGTACACTTGAGTGTGGGACATGCGAGTGTTTGTTATAGATAGAGACAAGATATTATGGTTTTTATTTTTAGGACTATTTAAAAGTTTTTAAAAACATGTTATTTTAATATTTTTTTTTATAAATTATGTTTTGTTTATAAAGGTAGCATTTTATTGAACAAAAATGACACGTAAATTTTTCATGAAACTAATTTCACCAATTTGACTGATACTAAATAATTCAATTTTACAATATCTATAATAATTTTTAATAAGCTTGTATAACTAGGTGGATCAATAAAAAAAGTTAATTTGCTAGTAAGTGTTTGTTCGAAAAATGTACCAACGCCATAATGTAAAAAATGAGTTACTAAATACAGTTGCAGGATTTTTTAAAAAAAGTAAAATATTATTGAAGCTACACATATTGGAATTATTTTAATGATAAATAAATTACAGTTATTGAATTTACTATATTAGAAGATAACATTTTTGTGATTTGAGTAAAGTTTTGTTTAAAAATACAGATTAAATTATTTTATTTGCATTTTGGTGATTAATTGTGAATTAACTTGCATTTTGGGGTTATTGACGTGGTTTTTGGTGTTGTTCCGGTTTTATCGCACTTAACCATATCATCTTGTACTTCTTGTTCCTTGTTATAGATGAAGCATGCAGTCAATTACTCTGCGATAATAACCACCTGCTATATGACTATAAACACGATAATGTTTAACATATTGAAGCACATTTATATCAATTTCACTTTGATTGTTGGATCACAGTTCTATCGACACACATCGGACGACCCCTCAGCCAGTCATAAAAACAAGGAAGAAGCGTTGAACCAATCACGAGGAACCGAGTTCATAGGATAAGTCTCTGACGTTGTTAATGGCCCAACGAGAGCAATCAAAATTTGGATTTGATTGGGTGTACAACAGTTGAATCAAGCCTCGGAAGAAAAGAATACGTTAAATAAAACTTAGCATTATCTATGTATGTATGGAATATCTGTAGCGGTCAACTATATGGAATCAGTGTTTTATTAATATAAAGTATTTAAAATAAGAATAAATAAAATAAAATTACAAACAATAAGAAATATTACTGTCTTTCGCGGCTTTTGTCTTACCAGCTAGCTTGGCTTTCAAAGTTGAGCCGGGTCTCAGCGGTATTGTTTATCGACGGTTTGCTCTGCATTGCAACTGAGGGCTGGGAAGTGGTAAGCACTATGCAAACTGCCGGTGAATTCCTAATGCGTCAAACCCGATGTAAAGAACTTCAGAAAGGATTCTAGGCACGGCGTAGAAAACCACAGCTAGCCTATAGCAGAGACTTCAAAAGGGAATTTCAGGCACCTTTTAAAGTTCACATACGAATCAACGGGAGGCCATGCTGTTTAGACAACGTTCAATAACAGGAGACTGCTAATAACCTTGCATCTGTGAGAAGATCACGTAAGATTAGCTTTTGGATTTGTTGAGTTTATTGCATACAGAAAATATTTTATTCTGACACCGGAATGTATTCGGTTTTTCATGGATATTACCAACTACTCTCATATACTAGCAAGTGTAATATAATGTTTATGTTCTAGAAATCACCAATTTTTTGTTTTAATTGTAGGCTACGTAGGATTTAGCTCTAGTAACTGTTTGTATTTAGAGTATTTTTATGTTGGTCAATTGCTTGTACACCTTTCACTGAACAACTCATAGAATGTTAAGGTATGGGTAGGGCACGAATTTAGTAGTTATTGGGTCAAAAGGTTGTCACACAGATATTTTGGTTGGTTTTATAGGCCTACCACCTTTACATTGCATTTTGATTCCGCGTTATAAATAACTAAAAAATAACTCAATCTGGTCCCTCACAACACATCTAATATATTATATTTTCTAAGTTATAATATTAATTATTTATTTTCCTTTTAATCCAAAAGTATTTTGCAATTCCATAATATATGTTTGAAGCTTACAAACATAAATTAAATTTCCACAACCTTTAATGGTTAAATGCGAAATGAGCTGTTTTTCTTATGCATAATTTTTTTCAAAGTTGTGAACTAGAAGATCGATGAATAAAGAACGATGGACGTTAGGGTAACTGAACTGATCCACTCGCGATAGCCTCTCTCTCTCTCTGTCTTGGAGGCCCGAGGCCCATACTGATGTCGGAGGTGGCGTTGAATGAATTATGCGGGCGTGGGCGCTGAGGTGGGGCGAGGTTCGTCGCTTGCTCCAGCGTCGAAGTCTCCACGCACCGTGGGAACCGCCGCCGCTGGACACGCCGCTGGACGCCGTCCAGTCCCCGCGAGGGGGAGGGGGGAACTGTTAGGCGGCGCGACGCTGCCAGGAACGAGGAGGACACGGGCGATCGAGGTCATGCGCGGCCGGGTTCGAGTCCCTGCGACGACGGCCCGCGTCTGAAACAACTGTTAGGCGCCTTCATTTCTTCCCCCTCTCCTTTCCGCGCCCGCCATCCGGGCGCGGTGCCAAGCGCCAAACAGCGAACGATCGAAAGTCAGATAAATTCCCGGAAAGCAAACGTGCCTCGTCTTTAAAATATTTGCCCAACCCCTGAGTGCATAAATTTTACTAAAAAAACAATTTTTGATCAAGTTTAAAATAGATTGTAAAACATAATTCACATTTTTTTTTTGTTTTGTT
The DNA here is from genome assembly GCF_032445375.1 of Bacillus rossius redtenbacheri. NCBI lineage: Eukaryota > Metazoa > Arthropoda > Insecta > Phasmatodea > Bacillidae > Bacillus > Bacillus rossius. Next base: position 34,924,303 of record NC_086332.1, read on the forward strand.
TTGACATGGGTGATCTTGTTTTTCTTGCATTATACAACCGTTAATGCGAATAACACACGATCACAAGTCTCTATGCTCATAGAAACATTGCTTCAACTTGTCGTGGTGGTGGATACTTTGGTATAGGCGTGCATGGTCTGTTAATTGGTGGAGTGTAACTGTGAAAACACTGTGCGCCTGGTTGACCCCAACACGTAATTGAGATGTTTGCATTGATTAGACCTGCAACATGGTAAAAACACCCCCAGGTCACTTAATGGCACAGCGGTTCTCGCTATAATGCTGGGTGCTATCACGTCAGCTGGTCGTTCTCGCCATTGGCGTGCTCAGAACAATATTTAGGGAATGAGAAAGTTTTTTAGCTGAAGATAAACACTTCAACTCAATACCCTCCCCTCACATCCTCAAGAAAAAATAGAAAACTTGTTTTGATGAAGTCTAAAACAAATAGAGATAAATTCACATCATACTGTGTTGTGAAATTAGAATGCTCATTTATTGCACTGCGTGCAAACAGTGAACTCAACTATGTAATTCTACAGTGGTTTGGTATTGTCTTCCCTCACATGAAGGAAAAGGGACCACAGACAACACAATAAACAGTTCTGAATAACAGAAAGAATAATCTATTTCTCAAAAATAGCAACAGGTACATTTGATTTCCAATATTTTTCAAATAATGTTGCTAGTTTCAGTTTCCCAGCTGTACAAAGCTAACAAAAAAAATAATTGATTGCATTTCCAGTCTAACAGACGAATTTTGAATTTAGAAATCGTGATTTTGACAGTTACATCAGTAGAGCGACACTTATTTCGCGGATTATTTGGCCGTCAAGGCTACACCCAACGTTCTGCAGATATTCCAGGCTGGACCCAACTGTTTTGTAGATATTCCAGGCTAGACCCAAATGTACTGTAGATAATCCAGCAAAGACCCAACTTTTCTGTAGATATTACAAGATAGACCCAACTGTTCAGTAGATATTGCAGCAATAATTAAGCGTGCTCACCGGAAAATACCTTTAACCTGGGTTGCACGTGATTCGAGTCAACACTTATTCTCCTTGTTTATTACTCACAAAAGTTTTTTCGGGGCGTATCAAGAAAATTATAGTCTGTATCAATTTTAAAAAAAATGTATGTGGTTACTGGAAAACGTTTGGAATGACAGTTCTTGAAACCTCGTGTCTTAAAATATCTAGGGTGAAGAGAACAGTTTCTGTGTTTGGAAGAAGCAAGGACGTGCAGAGTTACAGTACATCCCGTGTAGGTGTTTCAGACGTTCAGAAATTTGTCAACAACCGTTTTGTCTCATTGTCGACATAAAAATACATATAAATATATATTTTTTTAACTTACCAATATGTTTCAGTATCTCCAGGAAATTTTCTTCAAGTCTACTTTGGTACCGGGTAAATCTGCGCGAACCTCCTGCGTCTATATGTGGCCCACTCCAGCTAAATGTGAACCCTTTTTATTTCTTGTTACGTGATTTTTTTTGTTCAAAAAGGCGTTAAAATATATGCTATCAGTGGGAACAAGTAGGGGCCCAAATCTGTAGGATTCGAAGGAGATGGGTCCGATGGAAATTTCTCGAAAAAAAAAAGGGGGGGGAGGCCTCGTGGCCCGAGCGTTTTGCACGAGGGGTTAACAGTCACGTCATCTCTGGATACGGTGCTTGTGTGTTGTACACTGCCCATATTTTAGCCTACTTGCATACAATAAGCAGAACACATTAAAATATAAAGAAAGTTTTCCATAAGACATAGTTTTGACGTCAAAGCCGTTGCGCAGCCACGCTTTTGCTAATGCAGGCAGGCCCCCTCAAGTGTGGAGGTTCTTAATTCTTAATTCCAGGGGGACAGGCCCCCTGCCCCCCTCCACCCCAAGGATCTACACCCATGGGAACAAGTGTAAGACAGGTTATGTTTCAGTTGAAGTTTTGTGGAGTTGCTGACAGAGTAATGACTAAAAGTACCTGATTAGAAAATGATCGGATGCACTGCATCGGTAAACAAGTCACGAGCATGTTGAGCCTTCCCCCTTCGCACTGCAGTGCCCCCACGGCTCGCGGGCGGTGCATCGCGATCTGGCCGGCGAGGGGCGTCACGGAGTGGTCTCGCACCACTCCGCGGGAGCCAATGAGAGTCGCATTCTCGCCAGTCGTCCCCCGAGGCGCCACCGCAAGCGGCGGTTCCTCGCCGCAGCGTCTACACGGCGTCTCATTCTTAGACTGCAGCGCGGAAGTAAATGGACGATTGCTAGGGGGCACACAGAGAAAAAGGTTTGTTTGAATCAAAGAAATATTTGTTTATATATGGCGAAACAAATATATACTTGGTGGAACAAAATATTTTGTTAGTTTAACCAAACTCGGTAAGTAACAAAAATAATTTGTTACACCTAACCAAATTTACTTTTGAGTTGATAAAATCATTATTTCTTGGTCAACAGAGTCTTTCCTACTACAAAATATTTGTTTGAATTAACAAAATATATTTATTTCGCCATATATTAAAAAATATTTTGTTGAGGCAAACAAACCTTTCTCTCAGTGCATGTATTTCTCGCGAAAAAGATTTTCAGACTAGCTGAGACCGTGGCATCGTATGTGTTTCGTGATTGGTTGAGTTTCGTTTAGGCATGTGTTCACTGTTGGTACACGTATCACAGCCATTCAGTGCGGAAGCAAAGCAGCGTCGTGAATGGCCTAGTCAAATAAGGAAAATGCTTCTCTGGCAGACGGTCACCAATTACAAGGAAGAAATCGCTGGTGATGGCATACCTTACTGCAGTATATTTTTCCTTTCCTTTATTTTTTTTGCAAAAAAATACATGGCTCTAGCGATTGCTCTCTTTCTAACACACGTCGACTGCCATTAGCGCCATAGAGTTAGAAATTGTCAGGAGTCGGGATTCTATAACGTAGTTAAAGTCACTTAATGTTTAACTCGCCATCACTATATTGTTCCGCTTAAAACACCACGCCGATGATGGTTACTAAGTATGTTTTGGACGCCTAACCAACATGGCGCAGACCAGTATCGAAGAAAAAAAGCTTCACACAGCATGTTATGTCGGCTTGGTCACATCCTGGTAAGCGATGTCCTTGTTTATGCGCACGTTTTGGCCGAATATCATACGAATTTGAAACTGAACTTTGGACTGAACGTTTTCGCATATTGTACTTCATCGAAATAACCATCAGGTTATATATATAAATATGTAGAGAGAGAGAGCATAATATAAGAGGCTGAAAAAATAACAAAAATGTAGCTGTTTCGATGTAGCCCAAAATTTTTCACACAAAAAAAAAAACTATTGAAATGTATTTTTTACCGAATTTTTTCTGAATAAATCTTAATACGAAAACGCTTCATATTTCGATTATATGTTTTTTGTTTTAATACTAAAGAGCATTTCTTAGGAAAGGTTTATAGGTCCATTTCATTCCAATCATCTCCATCGCTCCAACCCCATTTATTTAGGTCAGCTCTGTGCTTCTCTTATGAAAGAGTTTTAATTTTGGTCAATGGTTGGGATAGTGATTAAACTGTATTTGATATTATCATTGTTCTTACTCAAATACACTTTAAAATTTTCGTATGAATTCGTTTCTCAGTTGACGTGTGTGAATTTTTTTCTTGTATTAAGTTAAAGCTAAAAAGAAAAAAAACTGCGATTTATTAAAGATAAAAGAAGCACATCTCCTGATCATCGTAACTTGTTAGAGATCTGGCAACAGCGCGCGCCATAAGCCGGGTACTGCAATCCAAGCGCGATACTGTGTATACCACCTCCCGCCAAGGGGCCGTGAAGGTCCAACGGTTTTTCCCGAAAGTAGGGAAACATGGTGTACGTTGCAATGGGCCACCCCAAATTCACATTCCCGGATTTGTTGTAGACATATTTTCATGGAAAATTAACGGATGTTGGAAATTAAATTGTCTGGCCGATTTCTGCCGGTGTGGAATGCTCAGAAGCCTCTATAGGATGAGAACATTTTGGAAAGTGAGGGAAGTTGGAATGGGTCGGGGAATTTACTTTAAATTCGGTAAATGTCATGGAAATTAAACAATTTTAGTAATTTTAGGAAAAAATTCATTTACCTATCAATTTACCATCACCCACACTGCGAAAGAATTTTTTGATGTGGTGTTTAAGTGCATAATCGTGCACTCTATAAAATGGTATATGCAAGTTTTTGTATGAATTTTTGACGTGTTAACGTCTTATAAATCGATGAACGCCGGCTGCACGCACGACAAAGCATGACTCATTGTCACGTTCCGCCTGATACGAGCGTGCAAGCAAGAGCGCGGAACAAGCGATAGAGTAGCACGATCGGCTTGTGACGCATCTATCTCTCTTCCACTCCATCGGCCGATGCTTCCGAGTAGAAGAGAGACAGCGGCAGCACACAGCCTACACGTGAACTGTTTTGTCAACTGTTTATAAAGTGAAGTGAAAAGTTGATGTGGTTTCCATTATTTATTACAACAACAATTGCGGCAAAAAGGTAATTAATTCTTGCATTTTAAGAATTTGATTAGCGATATAATCTCATATATTTGTTCTTTGATTATTAAAGAAAAAGTAGCTTCGGTCAGCGAGTGCAGTAATAATAAATAGGTTATATTACAATTTTGTCTAAAAAAATTATCTCATACAAACGATCGTATAAAAAGTCAACTGCTTTTATTTAGTATTCAATGAAAAAAAATTGTCATTTTCAATTAACTCCTTCTTTGTATTAAACAAAATAATGATCATTCATTGATAATAATACAATTCAATTCATAAAAGTATGCAATTTTTCATTAATGTTTTCTTATGACGTTATCACATAAAATTATCGTCCGTAAACCGACTTTACAGACAACACCCCCCCTTTTTTTTTTTTTAAATATTATTCGAACCCAGATATGGGAATGGTAGAGGCTGTGTTTTCATTATTTCTCTCAGGAAATCGCAAAATAGGTTAATCATTAAACAAAAAAGAAATAAAGGGAATTTGAAATTTTAGTAATGAAAAGTCAGGAACATTTAGGTACAGATTTCCGTGGACACTCTGCTCTAGGACGAGGTCATGCGATATTTATATCTGAGCAAGATGTCGCCACAGAATGTAAGTGATGCGTTCAAATTGGATATTCACTGTACATCAGACACGACGGCTATACGTGCGCGTGCATCGCGTGGTCATGCGACTCGCGTAGCAAGTCAGTCCGCCGACACGACTGGACGTTGCTGAAGATTGCAATCTGTTGTTAAAAGAATCTGCAAGCATGGTTGTTGTTTTTTTTCCAATCATGGAAGTGACATCCTCTGAATACTTACGTAAACCGCGATACAGTGCGTTCTAGACAATCTGAACACTTTCGAATTCTTGCCAGGGTTTTTCAATTCGTTCATAAAAGCGTGCGGCGTGAGGGGGGAAGGGGGAATAAAAAAATAATTGTCCTAATACGTTGTAAGTTGGAAAAGATGAAGTAAAAGCTGGGTAAATATATAATTTTGTGCAATTGCCGACATCAATGACTGCCAAAGGCCGATCGTAATATTCTCAGATCAGCTGGATTGTATTGTGTAAGTGTTGACGGTTCTAAGTGAACATGGTTATTGCGTTTTTGTACCACTCGACTCCCAATAAGGCTGTCCGTGATATTTTTGCGAATGGAAAACTTTTTGGTACGCAGCCGATCATCTGCATTCTGTAGTTTAGTCTTATCACCGTTTCACCCCCCCCCCCCCGACTATGTTTATTAATTTTTGTTGACAAACACTAATAGTCAGGGGTATTGGGAAAGCCCTTCTGTAAGGAACCGTCTCAGTATTTGCCTGAAGTTGTTTCAGGTGAACTGAAATAACGATGAATAGCCTGGTATACGAACTACCAGACTCGGGTCATCGGTCTATAATGTTATCAAACTCTTACTCATTCGCTATCTCTCTTTACACAGAATCTATTTTCTGTACTTTTTCAAAAGATTCCCTTGGAAATCTGTTGCCAAGAAATATTTTGTAAAACTACAAGAAAGATATTGTAACTTTGTACAACACATGGCTACGGTTATTTTTGCATACACGAAATACGTGTTTTTTTTTTTAGAGATAATGCTGAGTGTTTCTTAAGAAAATTGGGACTTAATTTTAATTTTGATTGATGTTTCGTGAAAGTATAATGTTTTTAAACCATGGAAAGTATAATTGAATATTCAATAATTGGGCTTTATTGAGTTTTATCATGCTTATTAATGTGCACAGTTAGTACTGGAAAGCTATTCCGGGAACGTTTTAAAAATAACTTTAACTATTGGCGGTACTGGGATAACACAAACCATAAATTCCCGGGTGAGAATCTGAGCACAGTATAACTGCGGACACCATTTTCTAGTGATACAGTTGTTTTAATGCAAATGTATAAATTTACAAATATCTATTTATTTCACATTAATATTTCTGTTCCATTTACCCAGCAGTCACGCTTGCAAAGCAACAACTGAAAACCACGTGAAGTTGTTTTACAGACACTGTAGACAGTGCAACAGTGGCATAAGGATGGCTATACCATTGGCTACAAGGTACTATTGAGAACTGTTAAAATTTGAGATAGGTCACATGACTCAGAATATAAAGGCGTAGATCCCGGGGGAGGGGGCAGGGCAAGGGGCCTGGGTCCCCTTGGAATAAAATTAAAAAAAAAATCTCTTTTACGGGGCCCACTTGCGCTTGCAAAATCGTAACTGTGAAATGGGAGTCCCACAGATTTTCGCCCGTGGAAAGATGTGCTGTTGGTCCCGTCAGATAATTCGACAACGTGTTTAGTCACGCATGCTGGCGCGCGGGGTGGTGGATGCGAAGGGGCGAATAAAGGTGGATCGGTGAGGGAGGGTGGAGGGGGGTACTGTCATCCCCGTTAGGGCAACTGACGTGACCCCTGCGTTGTTAAGGACTTCTCTCGCCCTGTCGCCCACGCAGTCCCCACGTAGCACTCGTTCCTCCGCAGGTACGACAGTCACTCCTGCACCCCTCTCCTACCCGCCCCTTTTTATATCACTCACGCTGGCAAATCAGACAAGTTTACGACCGTAACAATATATTTTTTTTTTATTTATAACATTTTTATGCACATACGTCATTGGTGGTTTTCAATGTGTGTCATAGATATTATCTTTGAAAGATTTGTGCAATGGGAGTGCATGACTTGATGTAAGCTTTTGGACACGCCATTGATAAGCATGCTTAGCAATGGCGTATGTCCAAAAGCTTACATCAAGTTTGTCATAGAGAAACCACAAGACTGGACAAGAAAGATGTCAAAATAATGTTAAATGAACTGACAGTACAGAGAATTCCGTGTAATGGATTAGTCAGAAAAAAAAATATCACGGCAAAGAAGAACAACAGTGAGTTATCGTTGTCAGCTCCCACATCTCATCTTCGACAACTGCACGACCAAGCCATTGTTTCAGGGAGACGCGTGTTTAGGTGTTCCCTTCGCGTTGCATAAAAGTTACCGACTACCTTTTCGCTAAATGAATCGCACCAACTCTTATGCTGTGTGGTAGGCGCCATTATGAAAACTAGCGGGTTATAGTGGAGGCGTCCTGCAACGAACGAATCCGAAACATTGATTGGATGAAGTTTCAGATAAATCATCCACACCGTTTAGTTTGTATGATTTTTTGTTTGTGTACTGATTATTTAAGCTCCCCCCCTGTCCTATGGCCTTTTCATATTTGATTTATCTCGTTGAGTATTTATGTTCACACACACACAGACACGCTTTAACTAAGCACGGTTTTGTCTGCGTGACATGCGAGCGTATACATACAGCTCTTAATGGAATATATATATATATATATATATATTATTTTTTTTTGTGATGGCGGGGATGAAATCACAAATGTTCCCATCAACTCAAGGGGCCCACCAAGTCATGGGTGTATGTATTTGTGTTGGTGAGGCGGGATGATATATGGGAAGCTCACTGGTGCTTCTAGCGCGGTGTTGCCTCTAAAAGAAAAGGTCAGCCTGTCATGCATAGGGCAACTATGATATTGGAGTGTTAACCACAAGATTATATGGCGTACAGAGGCGAAAAATTTGTTGAATTCCCAGGGGGAGCCCGGGGAATTACGTTCACCGTTACGATTTTGCAAGGACAAGTGGGCCCCCTCAGTGGGCCCATTACAAAAGGTGTAATTCAAGTCCCTTGAGAGCTTTCAAGAATCGGTACAGGATGTTTCATACCTAAAAATTATTCAGAAAAGTTGCGTTTTCTCCATATTCACACTTATAAAAAAACGGTTTAAAAATGAAATCCAGTAACAAAACTACTTATCCGTCCCAAGCGTATTCTTAAATGCTGTTCGTAAACTCACTCCATTAGAATATCTTAAGCTGTTTTAAAATAACGTGCGTGTACCCAGAGATATCAACACGTTAGAAATATCTAATTATAAACATCTGTACGTAGATTAATTTTCTCAGTAACAGGCTGAATATGGATTACTCAACTTTAAAGACGTTTACAAAACCAAATCCACTATGACAGTGGGAACAACACATATAAAGCCCCACTTTTCATACGAGATAGTTAACTACAACATTACTTTCTCTCCTCTATTTACAGATTCTATCGATGCAGAAACTTTCATTAATTCTCGTGAAAGATATCTCACCAAGTCAAGTACACGCCATTCGGCAGATTTATTTTATTCTTAAAATGATGTTCCAGGTGATTTATAGAATTGAATGTGATATAGTCTGTCAGTGGATAAATTAAACGCTACTTTGCGGTTAAAAAAAGAAGAATTTTTTATCACTTCAGATAAATGATAACGATATGTGTTGAGTTTCTACACAGTATTAGAGCTT